>NC_054467.1:260035191-260335191 GCF_017639515.1 Carcharodon carcharias | reverse complement strand
TCAGTCTCGCTCCTTCTCGCTCTCTTGTAACTCTCTGTCTCCGCTCTCAGTCTCGCTCCTTCTCGCTCTCTTTTAACTCTCCGTCTCTGCTCTCAGTCTCGCTCCTTCTCGCTCTCTTTTAAATTTCTGTCTCCTGCTCTCACTCTCGCTCCTTCTCTCTCTCTTTTAGCTCACTGTCTCCGCTCTCAGTCTTGCTCATTCTCGCACTCTTTTAAATCTCTGTCTCCGCTCTCTGTCTCTCTCCTTCTCGCTCTATTTTAACTTTGTCTCCGCTCACAGATTCACTCATTGACGCTCTCGTTTAACTCTCTCTACCGGTATCAGTCTCCCTCCAACTTGCTCTCTTTTAACTCTCTGTCTCTGCTCACAGTCTCACTCCTACTCGCTCTCTTTTAACTCTCTGTCTCCGCTCTCAGTCTCGCTCCTTCTCACTCTATTTTAACTCTTTGTTCCACTCTCAGTCTCGCTCCTTCACGCTTAATTTTAAATCTCTGTGTCCGTTCTCAGTCTCACTCTTTCTCGCTCTCTTTTAACTCTCTGTCTCCACTCTCAGTCTCCTTCCATCTTGCTCTCTTTTAGCTCTTTGTATCCACTCTCAGTCTCACTTCTTCTCGCTCTCTTTTAACTGTCTGTCTCCGCTGTCAGTCTCGCCCCTTCTCGCTCTCTTTTAACTCTCTGTCTCCGCTCTCAGTCTCGCTCCTTCTCGCTCTCTTTTAACTCTCTGTCTCAGCTCTCAGTCTCGCTCCTTCTCGCTCTCTTTTAACTCTCCGTCTCTTCTCTCAGTCTCGCTACTTCTCGCTCTCTTTTAAATCTCTGTCTCCACTCTCAGTCTCACTCCTTCTCGCTCTATTTTAACTCTTTGTTCCACTCTCAGTCTCGCTCCTTCTCGCTCTCTTTTAACTGCCTGTCTCCATTCTCAGTCTCGCCCCTTCTCGCTCTCTTTTAACTCTCTGTCTCCGCTCTCAGTTTCGCTCCTTCTCGCTCTCTTTTAACTCTCTGTACTGTTATAATTCTCGGCCCATCTCGCTCTCTTTTAACTCTCTGTCTCCGCTCTCAGTCTCGCTATTTCTCACTTTCTTTTAACTCTTTGTTCCACTATCAGTCTCGCTCCTTCACGCTCATTACTAACTCTCTGAACCCGTTCTCAGTCTCACTCCTTCTCACTCTCTTTTAACACTCTGTCTCCACTCTCATTCTCCCTTCTTCTCGCACTCCTTTAACTCTCTGTCTCCACTCTCAGTCTTGCTCCTTCTCGCTCCCTTTTAACTCTCTGTCTCCGCTCTCTGGTCTCTCTCCATCTCGCTCTCATTTAACTCTCTGTCTCCACTCTCAGTCTCGCTCCTTCCCGCTCTCTTTTAAATCTCTGTCTCCGCTCTCAGTCTCGCTCCTCCTCTCTCTCTCATTTAACACTCTGTCTCCGTTCTCAGTCTCACTCTTTCTCGCTCTCTTTTAACTCTCTGTCTCCAATTTCAGTCTACCTCCAACTTGCTCTCTTTTAACTCTTTGTCTCCGAACTCAGTCTCCCTTCTTCTCGCTCTCTTTTAACTCTCTGTCTCCGCTCTCAGTCTCGCTCCTTCTCGCTTTCTTTTAACTCTCCGTCTCCGCTCTCAGTCTCGCTCCTTCTCGCTCTCTTTTAACTCTCTGTCTCCGCTCTCAGTCTCGCTCCTTCTCGCTCCCTTTTAACTGTCTGTCTCCGCTCTCTGTCTCTCTCCTTCTCGCTCTATTTTAACTCTGTCTCCGCTCACAGATTCACTCATTGACGCTCTCGTTTAACTCTCTCTCACCGGTATCAGTCTCTCTCCTACTTGCTCTCTTTTAACTCTCTGTCTCTGCTCACAGTCTCACTCCTTCTCGCTCTCTTTTAACTCTCTGTCTCCGCTCTCAGTCTCGCTCCTTCTCACTCTATTTTAACTCTTTGTTCCACTCTCATTCTCGCTCCTTCATGCTTAATTTTAACTCTCTGTGTCCGTTCTCAGTCTCACTCTTTCTCGCTCTCTTTTAACTCTCTGTCTCCACTCTCAGTCTCACTTCTTCTCGCTCTCTTTTAACTGTCTGTCTCCGCTGTCAGTCTTGCCCCTTCTCCCTCTCTTTTAACTCTCTGTCTCCGCTCTCAGTCTCGCTCCTTCTCGCTCTCTTTTAACTCTCTGTCTCCGCTCTCAGTCTCGCTCCTTCTCGCTCTATTTTAACTCTTTGTTCCACTCTCAGTCTCGCTCCTTCTCGCTGTCTTTTAATTCACTGTCTCTGCTCTCAGTCTCGCTCCTTCTCGCTCTCTTTTTACTCTCTGTCTCCGCTCTCAGTCTCGCTCCTTCTCGCTCTCTTTTAAATCTCTGCCTATGCTCCCAGTCTCGCTCCTTCTCACTCCCTTTTAACTGTCTGCCTCCTCTCTCTGTCTCTTTCCTTCTCGCTCTATTTTAACTCTGTCTCCGCTCACAGATTCACTCATTGACGCTCTCGTTTAACTCTCTGTCACCGGTCTCAGTCTCTCTCCTACTTGCTCTCTTTTAACTCTCTGTCTCTGCTCATAGTCTCACTCCTTCTCGCTCTCTTTTAACTCTCTGTCTCCGCTCTCAGTCTCCCTCTTACTTGCTCTCTTTTTACTCTCTGTCGCTGCTCACAGTCTCACTCCTTCTCGATTTCTTTTAACTCTCTGTATCCGCTCTAATTCTCGGTCCTTCTCGCTCTCATTTAACTCACTGTCTCCGCTCTCAGTCTCGCTCCTTCTCGCACTCTTTTAACACTTTGTTCCAGTCTCAGTCTCGCTCCTTCACGCTCACGTTAAATCCCTTTGTCCGCTCTCAGTCTCACTCCTTCTCGCTCACTGTTAACTGTCTGTCTCTACTCTAAGTCTCCCTCCTGCTCACAGTCTTTTAACTCTCTGTCTCTGCTCCCAGTCTCGCTCCAAACAATCACTTTTAATTCTCTGTGTCCGTTCTCAGTGTCGCTCTTTCTCGCTCTCTATTAACTCTTTGTCTCCACTCTCAGTCTCCCTTCTTCTCGCTCTCTTTTAACTCTCTGTCTCCATTCTCAGTCTCGCTCCTTCTCACTCTATTTTAACTCTTTGTTCCACTCTCAGTCTCGCACCTTCACGCTCAATTTTAACTCTCTGTGTCCGTTCTCAGTCTCATTCTTTCTCACTCTCTTTTAAATCTCTGTCTCCGCTCTCAGTCTCGCTCCTGCTCGCTCTCTTTTAGCTCTCTGTCTCCGCTCTCAATCTCGCTCCTTCTCGCTCACTTTTAACTGTCTTTCTCCGCTCTCTGTCTCTCTCCTACTCGCTCTATTTTAACTCTGTCTCCACACACAGATTCAATCATTGACGCTCTCTTTTAACTCTCTGTCACTGGTCTCAGCCTCCCTCCTACTTGCTCTCTTTTAACTCTCTGTCTCTGCTCACAGTCTCACACCTTCTCGCTCTCTTTTAACTCTCTGTCTCTGCCATAATTCTCGGCCCTTCTCGCTCTCTTTTAACTCCCTGTCTCCGCTCTCAGTCTCGCTATTTCTCACTTCCCTTTATCTCTTTTTTCCACTCTCAGTCTCGCTCCTTCACGATCATTATTATATCTCTGTGTCCGTTCTCAGTCTCACTCCTTCTCGCTCTCTTTTAACTCTCTGTCTCCACACTCAGTCTAGCTCCTTCTCGCTACCTTTTAACTGTCTGTCGCCGCTCTCTGTCACGCTCCTTCTCGCTCTATTTTAACTCTGTCTCCGCTCACAGATTCACTCATTGACGCTCTCGTTTAACTCTCTGTCACCGGTCTCAGTCTCCCTCCTACTTGCTCTCTTTTAACTCTCTGTCTCTGCTCACAGTCTCACTCCTTCTCGCTCTCTTTTAACTCTCTGAATCTGCTATAATTCTCGGCCCTTCTCGCTCTCTTTTAACTCCCTGTCTCCGCTCTCAGTCTCGCTATTTCTCACTTTCTTTTAACTCTTTGTTCCACTTTCAGTCTCGCTCCTTCACGCTCACTATTAACTCTCTGTGCCCGTTCTCAGTCTCACTCCTTCTCGCTCTATTTTAACTCTCTGTCTCCACTCTCATTCTCCGTTCTTCTCGCACTCATTTAACTCTCTGTCTCCGCTCTCAGACACGCTCCTTCTCGCACTCCTTTAACTCTCTGTCTCCGCTCTCAGTCTTGCTCCTTCTCGCTCCCTTTTAACTCTCTGTCTCCGCTCTCAGGTCTCTCTCCTTCTCGCTCTCTTTTAAGTCTCTGTCTCCGCTCACAGACTCACTCTGTGATGCTCTCTTTTAACTCTCTGTCTCCACTCTCAGTCTCGCTCCTTCCCGCTCTCTTTTAAATCTCTGTCTCCGCTCTCAGTCTCGCTCCTTCTCGCTCTCTTTTAACTCTCCGTTTCTGCTCTCAGTCTCGCTCCTTCTCGCTCTCTATAAAATCTCTGTCTCCACTCTCAGTCTCGTTCTTTCTCGCTCTATTTTAACTCTTTGTTCCACTCTCAGTCTCGCCCCTTCTCGCTCTCTTTTAACTCTCTGTCTCCGCTCTCAGTCTCGCTCCTTCTCGCTTTCTTTTAACTCTCTGTACTGTTATAATTCTCGGCCCATCTCGCTCTCTTTTAACTCTCTGTCTCTGCTCACAGTCTCGATCCTTCTCGCTCCCTTTTAACTGTCTGTCTCCGCTCTCTGTCTCTCTCCTTCTCGTTCTATGTTAAATCTGTCTCCGCTCACAGATTCACTCAATGACGCTCTCGTTTAACTCTCTGTCTCCACTCTCAGTTTCCCTCCATCTTGCTCTCTTTTAAATCTTTGTCTCCAGTCTCAGTCTCCCTTCTTCTCGCTCTCTTTTAACTGTCTGTCTCCATTCTCAGTCTCGCCCCTTCTCGCTCTCTTTTAACTCTCTGTCTCCGCTCTCAGTCTCGCTCCTTCTCGCTCTCTTGTAACTCTCTGTCTCCGCTCTAAGTCTCGCTCCGTTTCTCTCCCTTTTAACTCTCTGTATCCGCTCTCAGTCTCGCTTCTTCTTGCTCTCTTTTAACTCTTTGTCTCCGCTCTCCGTCTCCCTCCTACTTGCTCTCTTTTAACTCTCTGTCTCCGCTCTAATTCTTGGACCTTCTCGCTCTCTTTTAACTCTGTGTTCCACTCTCATTCTTCTGCTTCAGGCTCACTTTTAACCCTCTGTATCCGTTCTTAGTCTCATTCCTTCTCGCTCTCTTTTAACTCTCTGTCTCCACTCTCAGTCTCCCTCCTTCTGGCTCTCTTTTAACTCTTTGTCTCCACTCTCAGTCTCCCTTCTTCTCGCTCTCTTTTAACTCTCTGTCTCCATTCTCATTCTCGCCCATGCTCACTCTCTTTTAACTCTCTGTGTCCGCTGTCAGTCTCGCTCCTTCCCATTCTCTTTAAATCTCTTTCTCCGCTCTCAGTCTAGCACCTTCTCGCTCTCTTTTAACTCTTTGTTCCACTCTCTGTCTCGCTCCTTCATGTTCACGTTCAACTCTGTGTGCCCGCTCTCAGTCTCACTCCTTCTCGCTCTCTTTTAACTCTCTGTCTCCACTCTCAGTCTCGCTCCTTCTCGCTATCTTTTAAGTCTTTGTTTCACTCTCAGTCTCGCTCCTTCACGCTCACGTGTAAATCTCTGTGTCCGCTCTCAGTCTCACTTCTTCTAGCTCTCTTTTAACTCTCTGTCTCCACTCTCAGTCTTCCTTCTTCTAGCTCTCATTTAACTGTCTGTCTCCATTCTCAGTCTCACCCCTTCTCGCTCTCTTTTAACTCTTTGTCTCCGCTCTCAGTCTCGCTCCTTCCTGCTCTCTATTAAATCTCTGTCTCCGTTCTCAGTCTCGCTCCTTCTCGCTCTATTTTAACTCTCTGTCTCCGCTCTCAGTCTCGCTCCTTCTCGCTATATTTTAACTCTTTGTTCCAATCTCAGTCTCGCTCCTTCACGCTCACTTATAACTCTCTGTGTGCGCTCTCAGTCTCACTCCTTCTCGCTCTTTTAACTCTCTGTCTCCACTCTCAGTCTCCCTCCATCTTGCTCTCTTTGAACACTTTGTGTCCACTCACAGTCTCCCTTCATTTCGCTCTCTTTTAACTGTCTGTCTCCATTCTCAGTCTTGCGCCTTCTCGCTCCCTTTTAACTCTCTCTCTCCGCTCTCAGTCTCGCTCCTTCTTGCTCTATTTTAACTCTCTGTCTCCGCTCTCAGTCTCGCTCCTTCTCTCTCTCTTTTAAATCTCTGTCTCCGCTCTCAGTCTCGCTCCTTCTCGCTCTCTTTTAACTCTCCGTTTCTGCTCTCAGTCTCGCTCCTTCTCGCTCTCTATAAAATCTCTGTCTCCACTCTCAGTCTCGCTCTTTCTCGCTCTATTTTAACTCTTTGTTCCACTCTCAGTCTCGCCCCTTCTCGCTCTCTTTTAACTCTCTGTCTCCGCTCTCAGTCTCGCTCCTTCTCGCTTTCTTTTAACTCTCTGTACTGTTATAATTCTCGGCCCATCTCGCTCTCTTTTAACTCTCTGTCTCTGCTCACAGTCTCGCTCCTTCTCGCTCCCTTTTAACTGTCTGTCTCCGCTCTCTGTCTCTCTCCTTCTCGTTCTATGTTAAATCTGTCTCCGCTCACAGATTCACTCAATGACGCTCTCGTTTAACTCTCTGTCTCCACTCTCAGTTTCCCTCCATCTTGCTCTCTTTTAAATCTTTGTCTCCAGTCTCAGTCTCCCTTCTTCTCGCTCTCTTTTAACTGTCTGTCTCCATTCTCAGTCTCGCCCCTTCTCGCTCTCTTTTAACTCTCTGTCTCCGCTCTCAGTCTCGCTCCTTCTCGCTCTCTTTTAACTCTCTGTCTCCGCTCTAAGTCTCGCTCCGTTTCTCTCCCTTTTAACTCTCTGTATCCGCTCTCAGTCTCGCTTCTTCTTGCTCTCTTTTAACTCTTTGTCTCCGCTCTCCGTCTCCCTCCTACTTGCTCTCTTTTAACTCTCTGTCTCCGCTCTAATTCTTGGACCTTCTCGCTCTCTTTTAACTCTGTGTTCCACTCTCATTCTTCTGCTTCAGGCTCACTTTTAACCCTCTGTATCCGTTCTTAGTCTCATTCCTTCTCGCTCTCTTTTAACTCTCTGTCTCCACTCTCAGTCTCCCTCCTTCTGGCTCTCTTTTAACTCTTTGTCTCCACTCTCAGTCTCCCTTCTTCTCGCTCTCTTTTAACTCTCTGTCTCCATTCTCATTCTCGCCCATGCTCACTCTCTTTTAACTCTCTGTGTCCGCTGTCAGTCTCGCTCCTTCCCATTCTCTTTAAATCTCTTTCTCCGCTCTCAGTCTAGCACCTTCTCGCTCTCTTTTAACTCTTTGTTCCACTCTCTGTCTCGCTCCTTCATGTTCACGTTCAACTCTGTGTGCCCGCTCTCAGTCTCACTCCTTCTCGCTCTCTTTTAACTCTCTGTCTCCACTCTCAGTCTCGCTCCTTCTCGCTATCTTTTAAGTCTTTGTTTCACTCTCAGTCTCGCTCCTTCACGCTCACGTGTAAATCTCTGTGTCCGCTCTCAGTCTCACTTCTTCTCGCTCTCTTTTAACTCTCTGTCTCCACTCTCAGTCTTCCTTCTTCTAGCTCTCATTTAACTGTCTGTCTCCATTCTCAGTCTCACCCCTTCTCGCTCTCTTTTAACTCTTTGTCTCCGCTCTCAGTCTCGCTCCTTCCTGCTCTCTATTAAATCTCTGTCTCCGCTCTCAGTCTCGCTCCTTCTCGCTCTATTTTAACTCTCTGTCTCCGCTCTCAGTCTCGCTCCTTCTCGCTATATTTTAACTCTTTGTTCCAATCTCAGTCTCGCTCCTTCACGCTCACTTATAACTCTCTGTGTGCGCTCTCAGTCTCACTCCTTCTCGCTCTTTTAACTCTCTGTCTCCACTCTCAGTCTCCCTCCATCTTGCTCTCTTTGAACACTTTGTGTCCACTCACAGTCTCCCTTCATTTCGCTCTCTTTTAACTGTCTGTCTCCATTCTCAGTCTTGCGCCTTCTCGCTCCCTTTTAACTCTCTCTCTCCGCTCTCAGTCTCGCTCCTTCTTGCTCTATTTTAACTCTCTGTCTCCGCTCTCAGTCTCGCTCCTTCTCTCTCTCTTTTAAATCGCTGTCTCCGCGCTCAGTCTCGCTTGTTCCCGCTCTCTTTTAAATCTCTGTCTCCGAACTCAGTCTCGCTCCTTCTCACTCTATTTTAACTCTTTCTTCCAATCTCAGTCTCGCTCCTTCACGCTCACTTTTAACTCTCTGTCCCCACGCTCAGTCTCCCTCCATCTTGCTCTCTTTTAACTGTATGTCAATGCTCTCTGTCTCTCTTCTTCTCGCTCTCTTTTAATTCTCTCTCTCCGCGCACAGACTCACTCATTGAAAACCTCTTTTAGCTCTCTGTCTCCACTCTCAGTCTCCCTTCTTCTCACTCTCTTTTAACTGTCTGCCTCCGTTCTCAGTCTCGCCCCTTCTCGCTCTCTTTTAACTCTCTGTCTCCGCTCTCAGTCTCACTCCTCCTCCTTCTCTTTTAACTCTCTGTCTCTGCTCACAGTCTCACTCCTTCTCGCTCTCATTTAACTCTCTGTCTCCGCTCTCAGTCTCGCTCCTTCTCACTCTATTTTAACTCTTTGTTCCAGTCTCAGTCTCGCTCCTTCACGCTCACGTTAAATCCCTTTGTCCGCTCTCAGTCTCACTCCTTCTCGCTCACTGTTAACTGTCTGTCTCTACTCTAAGTCTCCCTCCTGCTCACAGTCTTTTAACTCTCTGTCTCTGCTCCCAGTCTCGCTCCAAACAATCACTTTTAATTCTCTGTGTCCGTTCTCAGTGTCGCTCTTTCTCGCTCTCTATGAACTCTTTGTCTCCACTCTCAGTCTCCCTTCTTCTCGAAATCTTTTAACTCTCTGTCTCCATTCTCAGTCTCGCTCCTTCTCACTCTATTTTAACTCTTTGTTCAACTCTCAGTCTCGCACCTTCACGCTCAATTTTAACTCTCTGTGTCCGTTCTCAGTCTCATTCTTTCTCACTCTCTTTTAAATCTCTGTCTCCGCTCTCAGTCTCGCTCCTGCTCGCTCTCTTTTAGCTCTCTGTCTCCGCTCTCAATCTCGCTCCTTCTCGCTCACTTTTAACTGTCTTTCTCCGCTCTCTGTCTCTCTCCTACTCGCTCTATTTTAACTCTGTCTCCACACACAGATTCAATCATTGACGCTCTCTTTTAACTCTCTGTCACTGGTCTCAGCCTGCCTCCTACTTGCTCTCTTTTAACTCTCTGTCTCTGCTCACAGTCTCGCTCCTTCTCGATCCCTTTTAACTGTCTGTCTCCGCTCTCTGTCTCTCTCCTTCTCGTTCTATGTTAAATCTGTCTCCGCTCACAGATTCACTCAATGACGCTCTCATTTAACTCTCTGTCTCCACTCTCAGCTTCCCTCCATCTTGCTCTCTTTTAAATCTTTGTCTCCAGTCTCAGTCTCCCTTCTTCTCGCTCTCTTTTAACTGTCTGTCTCCATTCTCAGTCTCGCCCCTTCTCGATCTCTTTTAACTCTCTGTCTCCGCTCTCAGTCTCGCTCCTTCTCGCTCTCTTGTAACTCTCTGTCTCCGCTATCAGTCTCGCTCCTTCTCGCTCTCTTGTAACTCTCTGTCTCCGCTCTCAGTCTCGCTCCTTCTCGCTCTCTTTTAACTCTCCATCTCTGCTCTCAGTCTCGCTCTTTCTCGCTCTCTTTTAAATTTCTGTCTCCTGCTCTCACTCTCGCTCCTTCTCGCGCTCTTTTAACTCTCCGTCTCTGCTCTCAGTCTCGCTCCTTCTCGCTCTCTTTTAAATTTCTGTCTCCTGCTCTCACTCTCGCTCCTTCTCTCTCTCTTTTAGCTCACTGTCTCCGCTCTCAGTCTTGCTCATTCTCGCACTCTTTTAAATCTCTGTCTCCGCTCTCTGTCTCTCTCCTTCTCGCTCTATTTTAACTTTGTCTCCGCTCACAGATTCACTCATTGACGCTCTCGTTTAACTCTCTCTACCGGTATCAGTCTCCCTCCTACTTGCTCTCTTTTAACTCTCTGTCTCTGCTCACAGTCTCACTCCTACTCGCTCTCTTTTAACTCTCTGTCTCCGCTCTCAGTCTCGCTCCTTCTCACTCTATTTTAACTCTTTGTTCCACTCTCAGTCTCGCTCCTTCACGCTTAATTTTAAATCTCTGTGTCCGTTCTCAGTCTCACTCTTTCTCGCTCTCTTTTAACTCTCTGTCTCCACTCTCATTCTCCTTCCATCTTGCTCTCTTTTAGCTCTTTGTATCCACTCTCAGTCTCACTTCTTCTCGCTCTCTTTTAACTGTCTGTCTCCGCTGTCAGTCTCGCCCCTTCTCGCTCTCTTTTAACTCTCTGTCTCCGCTCTCAGTCTCGCTCCTTCTCGCTCTCTTTTAACTCTCTGTCTCAGCTCTCAGTCTCGCTCCTTCTCGCTCTCTTTTAACTCTCCGTCTCTTCTCTCAGTCTCGCTCCTTCTCGCTCTCTTTTAAATCTCTGTCTCCACTCTCAGTCTCACTCCTTCTCGCTCTATTTTAACTCTTTGTTCCACTCTCAGTCTCGCTCCTTCTCGCTCTCTTTTAACTGCCTGTCTCCATTCTCAGTCTCGCCCCTTCTCGCTCTCTTTTAACTCTCTGTCTCCGCTCTCAGTTTCGCTCCTTCTCGCTCTCTTTTAACTCTCTGTACTGTTATAATTCTCGGCCCATCTCGCTCTCTTTTAACTCTCTGTCTCCGCTCTCAGTCTCGCTATTTCTCACTTTCTTTTAACTCTTTGTTCCACTATCAGTCTCGCTCCTTCACGCTCATTACTAACTCTCTGAACCCGTTCTCAGTCTCACTCCTTCTCACTCTCTTTTAACACTCTGTCTCCACTCTCATTCTCCCTTCTTCTCGCACTCCTTTAACTCTCTGTCTCCACTCACAGTCTTGCTCCTTCTCGCTCCCTTTTAACTCTCTGTCTCCGCTCTCTGGTCTCTCTCCATCTCGCTCTCTTTTAACTCTCTGTCTCCACTCTGTCTCGCTCCTTCCCGCTCTCTTTTAAATCTCTGTCTCCGCTCTCAGTCTCGCTCCTCCTCTCTCTCTCATTTAACACTCTGTCTCCGTTCTCAGTCTCACTCTTTCTCGCTCTCTTTTAACTCTCTGTCTCCAATTTCAGTCTACCTCCAACTTGCTCTCTTTTAACTCTTTGTCTCCGAACTCAGTCTCCCTTCTTCTCGCTCTCTTTTAACTCTCTGTCTCCGCTCTCAGTCTCGCTCCTTCTCGCTTTCTTTTAACTCTCCGTCTCCGCTCTCAGTCTCGCTCCTTCTCGCTCACTTTTAACTGTCTGTCTCCGCTCTCTGTCTCTCTCCTTCTCGCTCTATTTTAACTCTGTCTCCGCTCACAGATTCACTCATTGACGCTCTCGTTTAACTCTCTCTCACCGGTATCAGTCTCTCTCCTACTTGCTCTCTTTTAACTCTCTGTCTCTGCTCACAGTCTCACTCCTTCTCGCTCTCTTTTAACTCTCTGTCTCCGCTCTCAGTCTCGCTCCTTCTCACTCTATTTTAACTCTTTGTTCCACTCTCATTCTCGCTCCTTCATACTTAATTATAACTCTCTGTGTCCGTTCTCAGTCTCACTCTTTCTCGCTCTCTTTTAACTCTCTGTCTCCACTCTCAGTCTCCCTCCATATTGCTCTCTTTTAACTCTTTGTCTCCACTCTCAGTCTCACTTCTTCTCGCTCTCTTTTAACTGTCTGTCTCCGCTGTCAGTCTCGCCCCTTCTCCCTCTCTTTTAACTCTCTGTCTCCGCTCTCAGTCTCGCTCCTTCTCGCTCTCTTTTAACTCTCTGTCTCCGTTCTCAGTCTCGCTCCTTCTCGCTCTATTTTAACTCTTTGTTCCACTCTCAGTCTCGCTCCTTCTCGCTGTCTTTTAATTCACTGTCTCTGCTCTCAGTCTCGCTCCTTCTCGCTCTCTTTTTACTCTCTGTCTCCGCTCTCAGTCTCGCTCCTTCTCGCTCTCTTTTAAATCTCTGCCTATGCTCCCAGTCTCGCTCCTTCTCACTCCCTTTTAACTGTCTGCCTCCTCTCTCTGTCTCTTTCCTTCTCGCTCTATTTTAACTCTGTCTCCGCTCACAGATTCACTCATTGACGCTCTCGTTTAACTCTCTGTCACCGGTCTCAGTCTCCCTCCTACTTGCTCTCTTTTAACTCTCTGTCTCTGCTCATAGTCTCACTCCTTCTCGCTCTCTTTTAACTCTCTGTCTCCGCTCTCAGTCTCCCTCTTACTTGCTCTCTTTTTACTCTCTGTCGCTGCTCACAGTCTCACTCCTTCTCGATTTCTTTTAACTCTCTGTATCCGCTCTAATTCTCGGTCCCTCTCGCTCTCATTTAACTCACTGTCTCCGCTCTCAGTCTCGCTCCTTCTCGCACTCTTTTAACTCTTTGTTCCAGTCTCAGTCTCGCTCCTTCACGTTCATGTTAAATCCCTTTGTCCGCTCTCAGTCTCCCTCCTGCTCACAGTCTTTTAACTCTCTGTCTCTGCTCCCAGTCTCGCTCCAAACAATCACATTTAATTCTCTGTGTCCGTTCTCAGTGTCGCTCTTTCTCGCTCTCTATTAACTCTTTGTCTCCACTCTCAGTCTCCCTTCTTCTCGCTCTCTTTTAACTCTCTGTCTCCGTTCTCAGTCTCGCTCCTTCTCACTCTATTTTAACTCTTTGTTCCACTCTCAGTCTCGCACCTTCACGCTCAATTTTAACTCTCTGTGTCCGTTCTCAGTCTCATTCTTTCTCACTCTCTTTTAAATCTCTGTCTCCGCTCTCAGTCTCGCTCCTGCTCGCTCTCTTTTAGCTCTCTGTCTCCGCTCTCAATCTCGCTCCTTCTCGCTCACTTTTAACTGTCTTTCTCCGCTCTCTGTCTCTCTCCTACTCGCTCTATTTTAACTCTGTCTCCACACACAGATTCAATCATTGACGCTCTCTTTTAACTCTCTGTCACTGGTCTCAGCCTCCCTCCTACTTGCTCTCTTTTAACTCTCTGTCTCTGCTCACAGTCTCACACCTTCTCGCTCTCTTTTAACGCTCTGTCTCTGCCATAATTCACGGCCCTTCTCGCTCTCTTTTAACTCCCTGTCTCCGCTCTCAGTCTCGCTATTTCTCACTTCCCTTTATCTCTTTTTTCCACTCTCAGTCTCGCTCCTTCACGATCATTATTATATCTCTGTGTCCGTTCTCAGTCTCACTCCTTCTCGCTCTCTTTTAACTCTCTGTCTCCACACTCAGTCTAGCTCCTTCTCGCTACCTTTTAACTGTCTGTCGCCGCTCTCTGTCACGCTCCTTCTCGCTCTATTTTAACTCTGTCTCCGCTCACAGATTCACTCATTGACGCTCTCGTTTAACTCTCTGTCACCGGTCTCAGTCTCCCTCCTACTTGCTCTCTTTTAACTCTCTGTCTCTGCTCACAGTCTCACTCCTTCTCGCTCTCTTTTAACTCTCTGAATCTGCTATAATTCTCGGCCCTTCTCGCTCTCTTTTAACTCCCTGTCTCCGCTCTCAGTCTCGCTATTTCTCACTTTCTTTTAACTCTTTGTTCCACTTTCAGTCTCGCTCCTTCACGCTCACTATTAACTCTCTGTGCCCGTTCTCAGTCTCACTCCTTCTCGCTCTATTTTAACTCTCTGTCTCCACTCTCATTCTCCGTTCTTCTCGCACTCATTTAACTCTCTGTCTCCGCTCTTAGACACGCTCCTTCTCGCACTCCTTTAACTCTCTGTCTCCGCTCTCAGTCTTGCTCCTTCTCGCTCCCTTTTAACTCTCTGTCTCCGCTCTCAGGTCTCTCTCCTTCTCGCTCTCTTTTAAGTCTCTGTCTCCGCTCACAGACTCACTCTGTGATGCTCTCTTTTAACTCTCTGTCTCCACTCTCAGTCTCGCTCCTTCCCGCTCTCTTTTAAATCTCTGTCTCCGCTCTCAGTCTCGCTCCTTCTCGCTCTCATTTAACTCTCCGTTTCTGCTCTCAGTCTCGCTCCTTCTCGCTCTCTATAAAATCTCTGTCTCCACTCTCAGTCTCGCTCTTTCTCGCTCTATTTTAACTCTTTGTTCCACTCTCAGTCTCGCCCCTTCTCGCTCTCTTTTAACTCTCTGTCTCCGCTCTCAGTCTCGCTCCTTCTCGCTTTCTTTTAACTCTCTGTACTGTTTTAATTCTCGGCCCATCTCGCTCTCTTTTAACTCTCTGTCTCTGCTCACAGTCTCGCTCCTTCTCGCTCCCTTTTAACTGTCTGTCTCCGCTCTCTGTCTCTCTCCTTCTCGTTCTATGTTAAATCTGTCTCCGCTCACAGATTCACTCAATGACGCTCTCGTTTAACTCTCTGTCTCCACTCTCAGTTTCCCTCCATCTTGCTCTCTTTTAAATCTTTGTCTCCAGTCTCAGTCTCCCTTCTTCTCGCTCTCTTTTAACTGTCTGTCTCCATTCTCAGTCTCGCCCCTTCTCGCTCTCTTTTAACTCTCTGTCTCTGCTCTCAGTCTCGCTCCTTCTCGCTCTCTTTTAACTCTCTGTCTCCGCTCTAAGTCTCGCTCCGTTTCTCTCCCTTTTAACTCTCTGTATCCGCTCTCAGTCTCGCTTCTTCTTGCTCTCTTTTAACTCTTTGTCTCCGCTCTCCGTCTCCCTCCTACTTGCTCTCTTTTAACTCTCTGTCTCCGCTCTAATTCTTGGACCTTCTCGCTCTCTTTTAACTCTGTGTTCCACTCTCATTCTTCTGCTTCAGGCTCACTTTTAACCCTCTGTATCCGTTCTTAGTCTCATTCCTTCTCGCTCTCTTTTAACTCTCTGTCTCCACTCTCAGTCTCCCTCCTTCTGGCTCTCTTTTAACTCTTTGTCTCCACTCTCAGTCTCCCTTCTTCTCGCTCTCTTTTAACTCTCTGTCTCCATTCTCATTCTCGCCCATGCTCACTCTCTTTTAACTCTCTGTGTCCGCTGTCAGTCTCGCTCCTTCCCATTCTCTTTAAATCTCTTTCTCCGCTCTCTTTTAACTCTCTGAATCTGCTATAATTCTCGGCCCTTCTCGCTCTCTTTTAACTCCCTGTCTCCGCTCTCAGTCTCGCTATTTCTCACTTTCTTTTAACTCTTTGTTCCACTTTCAGTCTCGCTCCTTCACGCTCACTATTAACTCTCTGTGCCCGTTCTCAGTCTCACTCCTTCTCGCTCTATTTTAACTCTCTGTCTCCACTCTCATTCTCCGTTCTTCTCGCACTCATTTAAATCTCTGTCTCCGCTCTCAGTCTCGCTCCTGCTCGCTCTCTTTTAGCTCTCTGTCTCCGCTCTCAATCTTGCTCCTTCTCGCTCCCTTTTAACTCTCTGTCTCCGCTATCAGGTCTCTCTCCTTCTCGCTCTCTTTTAAGTCTCTGTCTCCGCTTACAGACTCACTCTGTGATGCTCTCTTTTAACTCTCTGTCTCCACTCTCAGTCTCGCTCCTTCCCGCTCTCTTTTAAATCTCTGTCTCCGCTCTCAGTCTCGCTCCTTCTCGCTCTCATTTAACTCTCCGTTTCTGCTCTCAGTCTCGCTCCTTCTCGCTCTCTATAAAATCTCTGTCTCCACTCTCAGTCTCGCCCCTTCTCGCTCTCTTTTAACTCTCTGTCTCCGCTCTCAGTCTCGCTCCTTCTCGCTTTCTTTTAACTCTCTGTACTGTTATAATTCTTGGCCCATCTCGCTCTCTTTTAACTCTCTGTCTCTGCTCACAGTCTCGCTCCTTCTCGCTCCCTTTTAACTGTCTGTCTCCGCTCTCTGTCTCTCTCCTTCTCGTTCTATGTTAAATCTGTCTCCGCTCACAGATTCACTCAATGACGCTCTCGTTTAACTCTCTGTCTCCACTCTCAGTTTCCCTCCATCTTGCTCTCTTTTAAATCTTTGTCTCCAGTCTCAGTCTCCCTTCTTCTCGCTCTCTTTTAACTGTCTGTCTCCATTCTCAGTCTCGCCCCTTCTCGCTCTCTTTTAACTCTCTGTCTCCGCTCTCAGTCTCGCTCCTTCTCGCTCTCTTTTAACTCTCTGTCTCCGCTCTAAGTCTCGCTCCGTTTCTCTCCCTTTTAACTCTCTGTATCCGCTCTCAGTCTCGCTTCTTCTTGCTCTCTTTTAACTCTCTGTCTCCGCTCTAATTCTTGGACCTTCTCGCTCTCTTTTAACTCTGTGTTCCACTCTCATTCTTCTGCTTCAGGCTCACTTTTAACCCTCTGTATCCGTTCTTAGTCTCATTCCTTCTCGCTCTCTTTTAACTCTCTGTCTCCACTCTCAGTCTCCCTCCTTCTGGCTCTCTTTTAACTCTTTGTCTCCACTCTCAGTCTCCCTTCTTCTCGCTCTCTTTTAACTCTCTGTCTCCATTCTCATTCTCGCCCATGCTCACTCTCTTTTAACTCTCTGTGTCCGCTGTCAGTCTCGCTCCTTCCCATTCTCTTTAAATCTCTTTCTCCGCTCTCAGTCTAGCACCTTCTCGCTCTCTTTTAACTCTTTGTTCCACTCTCTGTCTCGCTCCTTCATGTTCACGTTCAACTCTGTGTGCCCGCTCTCAGTCTCACTCCTTCTCGCTCTCTTTTAAATCTCTGTCTCCACTCTCAGTCTCGCTCCTTCTCGCTATCTTTTAAGTCTTTGTTTCACTCTCAGTCTCGCTCCTTCACGCTCACGTGTAAATCTCTGTGTCCGCTCTCAGTCTCACTTCTTCTCGCTCTCTTTTAACTCTCTGTCTCCACTCTCAGTCTTCCTTCTTCTAGCTCTCATTTAACTGTCTGTCTCCATTCTCAGTCTCACCCCTTCTCGCTCTCTTTTAACTCTTTGTCTCCGCTCTCAGTCTCGCTCCTTCCTGCTCTCTATTAAATCTCTGTCTCCGCTCTCAGTCTCGCTCCTTCTCGCTCTATTTTAACTCTCTGTCTCCGCTCTCAGTCTCGCTCCTTCTCGCTATATTTTAACTCTTTGTTCCAATCTCAGTCTCGCTCCTTCACGCTCACTTATAACTCTCTGTGTGCGCTCTCAGTCTCACTCCTTCTCGCTCTTTTAACTCTCTGTCTCCACTCTCAGTCTCCCTCCATCTTGCTCTCTTTGAACACTTTGTGTCCACTCACAGTCTCCCTTCATTTCGCTCTCTTTTAACTGTCTGTCTCCATTCTCAGTCTTGCGCCTTCTCGCTCCCTTTTAACTCTCTCTCTCCGCTCTCAATCTCGCTCCTTCTTGCTCTATTTTAACTCTCTGACTCCGCTCTCAGTCTCGCTCCTTCTCTCTCTCTTTTAAATCGCTGTCTCCGCGCTCAGTCTCGCTTGTTCCCGCTCTCTTTTAAATCTCTGTCTCCGAACTCAGTCTCGCTCCTTCTCACTCTATTTTAACTCTTTGTTCCAATCTCAGTCTCGCTCCTTCACGCTCACTTTTAACTCTCTGTCCCCACGCTCAGTCTCCCTCCATCTTGCTCTCTTTTAACTGTATGTCAATGCTCTCTGTCTCTCTTCTTCTCGCTCTCTTTTAATTCTCTCTCTCCGCGCACAGACTCACTCATTGAAAACCTCTTTTAGCTCTCTGTCTCCACTCTCAGTCTCCCTTCTTCTCACTCTCTTTTAACTGTCTGCCTCCGTTCTCAGTCTCGCCCCTTCTCGCTCTCTTTTAACTCTCTGTCTCCGCTCTCAGTCTCACTCCTCCTCCTTCTCTTTTAACTCTCTGTCTCTGCTCACAGTCTCACTCCTTCTCGCTCTCTTTTAACTCTCTGTCTCCGCTCTCAGTCTCGCTCCTTCTCACTCTATTTTAACTCTTTGTTCCACTCTCATTCTCGCTCCTTCATGCTTAATTTTAACTCTCTGTGTCCGTTCTCAGTCTCACTCTTTCTCGCTCTCTTTTAACTCTCTGTCTCCACTCTCAGTCTCCCTCCATATTGCTCTCTTTTAACTCTTTGTCTCCACTCTCAGTCTCACTTCTTCTCGCTCTCTTTTAACTGTCTGTCTCCGCTGTCAGTCTCGCCCCTTCTCGCTCTCTTTTAACTCCCTGTCTCCGCTCTCAGTCTCGCTCCTTCTCGCTCTCTTTTAACTCTCTGTCTCCGCTCTCAGTCTCACTCCTTCTCGCTCTCTTTTAACTCTCCGTCTCTGCTCTCAGTCTCGCTCCTTCTCGCTCTCTTTTAAATCTCTGTCTCCACTCTCAGTCTCGCTCCTTCTCGCTCTATTTTAACTCTTTGTTCCACTCTCAGTCTCGCTCCTTCTCGCTGTCTTTTAATTCACTGTCTCTGCTCTCAGTCTCGCTCCTACTCGCTCTCTTTTTACTCTCTGTCTCCGCTCTCAGTCTCGCTCCTTCTCGCTCTCTTTTAAATCTCTGCCTATGCTCCCAGTCTCGCTCCTTCTCACTCCCTTTTAACTGTCTGCCTCCTCTCTCTGTCTCTTTCCTTCTCGCTCTATTTTAACTCTGTCTCCGCTCACAGATTCACTCATTGACGCTCTCGTTTAACTCTCTGTCACCGGTCTCAGTCTCCCTCCTACTTGCTCTCTTTTAACTCTCTGTCTCTGCTCACAGTCTCACTCCTTCTCGCTCTCTTTTAACTCTCTGTCTCCGCTCTCAGTCTCCCTCTTACTTGCTCTCTTTTTACTCTCTGTCGCTGCTCACAGTCTCACTCTATCTCGATTTCTTTTAACTCTCTGTATCCGCTCTAATTCTCGGTCCTTCTCGCTCTCATTTAACTCACTGTCTCCGCTCTCAGTCTCGCTCCTTCTCGCACTCTTTTAACTCTTTGTTCCAGTCTCAGTCTCGCTCCTTCACGCTCACGTTAAATCCCTTTGTCCGCTCTCAGTCTCACTCCTTCTCGCTCACTGTTAACTGTCTGTCTCTACTCTAAGTCTCCCTCCTGCTCACAGTCTTTTAACTCTCTGTCTCTGCTCCCAGTCTCGCTCCAAACAATCACTTTTAATTCTCTGTGTCCGTTCTCAGTGTCGCTCTTTCTCGCTCTCTATGAACTCTTTGTCTCCACTCTCAGTCTCCTTTCTTCTCGCTCTCTTTTAACTCTCTGTCTCCATTCTCAGTCTCGCTCCTTCTCACTCTATTTTAACTCTTTGTTCCACTCTCAGTCTCGCACCTTCACACTCAATTTTAACTCTCTGTGTCCGTTCTCAGTCTCATTCTTTCTCACTCTCTTTTAAATCTCTGTCTCCGCTCTCAGTCTCGCTCCTGCTCGCTCTCTTTTAGCTCTCTGTCTCCGCTCTCAATCTCGCTCCTTCTCGCTCACTTTTAACTGTCTTTCTCCGCTCTCTGTCTCTCTCCTACTCGCTCTATTTTAACTCTGTCTCCACACACAGATTCAATCATTGACGCTCTCTTTTAACTCTCTGTCACTGGTCTCAGCCTCCCTCCTACTTGCTCTCTTTTAACTCTCTGTCTCTGCTCACAGTCTCGCTCCTTCTCGCTCCCTTTTAACTGTCTGTCTCCGCTCTCTGTCTCTCTCCTTCTCGTTCTATGTTAAATCTGTCTCCGCTCACAGATTCACTCAATGACGCTCTCGTTTAACTCTCTGTCTCCACTCTCAGTTTCCCTCCATCTTGCTCTCTTTTAAATCTTTGTCTCCAGTCTCAGTCTCCCTTCTTCTCGCTCTCTTTTAATTGTCTGTCTCCATTCTCAGTCTCGCCCCTTCTCGATCTCTTTTAACTCTCTGTCTCCGCTCTCAGTCTCGCTCCTTCTCGCTCTCTTGTAACTCTCTGTCTCCGCTCTCAGTCTCGCTCCTTCTCGCTCTCTTGTAACTCTCTGTCTCCGCTCTCAGTCTCGCTCCTTCTCGCTCTCTTTTAACTCTCCATCTCTGCTCTCAGTCTCGCTCTTTCTCGCTCTCTTTTAAATTTCTGTCTCCTGCTCTCACTCTCGCTCCTTCTCTCTCTCTTTTAACTCACTGTCTCCGCTCTCAGTCTTGCTCATTCTCGCACTCTTTTAAATCTCTGTCTCCGCTCTCTGTCTTTCTCCTTCTCGCTCTATTTTAACTTTGTCTCCGCTCACAGATTCACTCATTGACGCTCTCGTTTAA
The DNA here is from genome assembly GCF_017639515.1 of Carcharodon carcharias. NCBI lineage: Eukaryota > Metazoa > Chordata > Chondrichthyes > Lamniformes > Lamnidae > Carcharodon > Carcharodon carcharias. The sequence continues at coordinate 260,315,275 of NC_054467.1, read as the reverse complement.
CTCTCTCTACCGGTATCAGTCTCCCTCCTACTTGCTCTCTTTTAACTCTCTGTCTCTGCTCACAGTCTCACTCCTACTCGCTCTCTTTTAACTCTCTGTCTCCGCTCTCAGTCTCGCTCCTTCTCACTCTATTTTAACTCTTTGTTCCACTCTCAGTCTCGCTCCTTCACGCTTAATTTTAAATCTCTGTGTCCGTTCTCAGTCTCACTCTTTCTCGCTCTCTTTTAACTCTCTGTCTCCACTCTCAGTCTCCTTCCATCTTGCTCTCTTTTAGCTCTTTGTATCCACTCTCAGTCTCACTTCTTCTCGCTCTCTTTTAACTGTCTGTCTCCGCTGTCAGTCTCGCCCCTTCTCGCTCTCTTTTAACTCTCTGTCTCCGCTCTCAGTCTCGCTCCTTCTCGCTCTCTTTTAACTCTCTGTCTCAGCTCTCAGTCTCGCTCCTTCTCGCTCTCTTTTAACTCTCCGTCTCTTCTCTCAGTCTCGCTACTTCTCGCTCTCTTTTAAATCTCTGTCTCCACTCTCAGTCTCACTCCTTCTCGCTCTATTTTAACTCTTTGTTCCACTCTCAGTCTCGCTCCTTCTCGCTCTCTTTTAACTGCCTGTCTCCATTCTCAGTCTCGCCCCTTCTCGCTCTCTTTTAACTCTCTGTCTCCGCTCTCAGTTTCGCTCCTTCTCGCTCTCTTTTAACTCTCTGTACTGTTATAATTCTCGGCCCATCTCGCTCTCTTTTAACTCTCTGTCTCCGCTCTCAGTCTCGCTATTTCTCACTTTCTTTTAACTCTTTGTTCCACTATCAGTCTCGCTCCTTCACGCTCATTACTAACTCTCTGAACCCGTTCTCAGTCTCACTCCTTCTCACTCTCTTTTAACACTCTGTCTCCACTCTCATTCTCCCTTCTTCTCGCACTCCTTTAACTCTCTGTCTCCACTCTCAGTCTTGCTCCTTCTCGCTCCCTTTTAACTCTCTGTCTCCGCTCTCTGGTCTCTCTCCATCTCGCTCTCATTTAACTCTCTGTCTCCACTCTCAGTCTCGCTCCTTCCCGCTCTCTTTTAAATCTCTGTCTCCGCTCTCAGTCTCGCTCCTCCTCTCTCTCTCATTTAACACTCTGTCTCCGTTCTCAGTCTCACTCTTTCTCGCTCTCTTTTAACTCTCTGTCTCCAATTTCAGTCTACCTCCAACTTGCTCTCTTTTAACTCTTTGTCTCCGAACTCAGTCTCCCTTCTTCTCGCTCTCTTTTAACTCTCTGTCTCCGCTCTCAGTCTCGCTCCTTCTCGCTTTCTTTTAACTCTCCGTCTCCGCTCTCAGTCTCGCTCCTTCTCGCTCTCTTTTAACTCTCTGTCTCCGCTCTCAGTCTCGCTCCTTCTCGCTCCCTTTTAACTGTCTGTCTCCGCTCTCTGTCTCTCTCCTTCTCGCTCTATTTTAACTCTGTCTCCGCTCACAGATTCACTCATTGACGCTCTCGTTTAACTCTCTCTCACCGGTATCAGTCTCTCTCCTACTTGCTCTCTTTTAACTCTCTGTCTCTGCTCACAGTCTCACTCCTTCTCGCTCTCTTTTAACTCTCTGTCTCCGCTCTCAGTCTCGCTCCTTCTCACTCTATTTTAACTCTTTGTTCCACTCTCATTCTCGCTCCTTCATACTTAATTATAACTCTCTGTGTCCGTTCTCAGTCTCACTCTTTCTCGCTCTCTTTTAACTCTCTGTCTCCACTCTCAGTCTCCCTCCAAATTGCTCTCTTTTAACTCTTTGTCTCCACTCTCAGTCTCACTTCTTCTCGCTCTCTTTTAACTGTCTGTCTCCGCTGTCAGTCTCGCCCCTTCTCCCTCTCTTTTAACTCTCTGTCTCCGCTCTCAGTCTCGCTCCTTCTCGCTCTCTTTTTACTCTCTGTCTCCGCTCTCAGTCTCGCTCCTTCTCACTCTCTTTTAAATCTCTGCCTATGCTCCCAGTCTCGCTCCTTCTCACTCCCTTTTAACTGTCTGCCTCCTCTCTCTGTCTCTTTCCTTCTCGCTCTATTTTAACTCTGTCTCCGCTCACAGATTCACTCATTGACGCTCTCGTTTAACTCTCTGTCACCGGTCTCAGTCTCCCTCCTACTTGCTCTCTTTTAACTCTCTGTCTCTGCTCATAGTCTCACTCCTTCTCGCTCTCTTTTAACTCTCTGTCTCCGCTCTCAGTCTCCCTCTTACTTGCTCTCTTTTTACTCTCTGTCGCTGCTCACAGTCTCACTCCTTCTCGATTTCTTTTAACTCTCTGTATCCGCTCTAATTCTCGGTCCTTCTCGCTCTCATTTAACTCACTGTCTCCGCTCTCAGTCTCGCTCCTTCTCGCACTCTTTTAACTCTTTGTTCCAGTCTCAGTCTCGCTCCTTCACGCTCACGTTAAATCCCTTTGTCCGCTCTCAGTCTCCCTCCTGCTCACAATCTTTTAACTCTCTGTCTCTGCTCCCAGTCTCGCTCCAAACAATCACTTTTAATTCTCTGTGTCCGTTCTCAGTGTCGCTCTTTCTCGCTCTCTATTAACTCTTTGTCTCCACTCTCAGTCTCCCTTCTTCTCGCTCTCTTTTAACTCTCTGTCTCCGTTCTCAGTCTCGCTCCTTCTCACTCTATTTTAACTCTTTGTTCCACTCTCAGTCTCGCACCTTCACGCTCAATTTTAACTCTCTGTGTCCGTTCTCAGTCTCATTCTTTCTCACTCTCTTTTAAATCTCTGTCTCCGCTCTCAGTCTCGCTCCTGCTCGCTCTCTTTTAGCTCTCTGTCTCCGCTCTCAATCTCGCTCCTTCTCGCTCACTTTTAACTGTCTTTCTCCGCTCTCTGTCTCTCTCCTACTCGCTCTATTTTAACTCTGTCTCCACACACAGATTCAATCATTGACGCTCTCTTTTAACTCTCTGTCACTGGTCTCAGCCTCCCTCCTACTTGCTCTCTTTTAACTCTCTGTCTCTGCTCACAGTCTCGCTCCTTCTCGCTCCCTTTTAACTGTCTGTCTCCGCTCTCTGTCTCTCTCCTTCTCGTTCTATGTTAAATCTGTCTCCGCTCACAGATTCAATCATTGACGCTCTCTTTTAACTCTCTGTCACTGGTCTCAGCCTCCCTCCTACTTGCTCTCTTTTAACTCTCTGTCTCTGCTCACAGTCTCGCTCCTTCTTGCTCCCTTTTAACTGTCTGTCTCCGCTCTCTGTCTCTCTCCTTCTCGTTCTATGTTAAATCTGTCTCCGCTCACAGATTCACTCAATGACGCTCTCGTTTAACTCTCTGTCTCCACTCTCAGTTTCCCTCCATCTTGCTCTCTTTTAAATCTTTGTCTCCAGTCTCAGTCTCCCTTCTTCTCGCTCTCTTTTAACTGTCTGTCTCCATTCTCAGTCTCGCCCCTTCTCGATCTCTTTTAACTCTCTGTCTCCGCTCTCAGTCTCGCTCCTTCTCGCTCTCTTGTAACTCTCTGTCTCCGCTCTCAGTCTCGCTCCTTCTCGCTCTCTTGTAACTCTCTGTCTCCGCTCTCAGTCTCGCTCCTTCTCGCTCTCTTTTAACTCTCCATCTCTGCTCTCAGTCTCGCTCTTTCTCGCTCTCTTTTAAATTTCTGTCTCCTGCTCTCACTCTCGCTCCTTCTCTCTCTCTTTTAACTCACTGTCTCCGCTCTCAGTCTTGCTCATTCTCGCACTCTTTTAAATCTCTGTCTCCGCTCTCTGTCTCTCTCCTTCTCGCTCTATTTTAACTTTGTCTCCGCTCACAGATTCACTCATTGACGCTCTCGTTTAACTCTCTCTACCGGTATCAGTCTCCCTCCTACTTGCTCTCTTTTAACTCTCTGTCTCTGCTCACAGTCTCACTCCTACTCGCTCTCTTTTAACTCTCTGTCTCCGCTCTCAGTCTCGCTCCTTCTCACTCTATTTTAACTCTTTGTTCCACTCTCAGTCTCGCTCCTTCACGCTTAATTTTAAATCTCTGTGTCCGTTCTCAGTCTCACTCTTTCTCGCTCTCTTTTAACTCTCTGTCTCCACTCTCAGTCTCCTTCCATCTTGCTCTCTTTTAGCTCTTTGTATCCACTCTCAGTCTCACTTCTTCTCGCTCTCTTTTAACTGTCTGTCTCCGCTGTCAGTCTCGCCCCTTCTCGCTCTCTTTTAACTCTCTGTCTCCGCTCTCAGTCTCGCTCCTTCTCGCTCTCTTTTAACTCTCTGTCTCAGCTCTCAGTCTCGCTCCTTCTCGCTCTCTTTTAACTTTCCGTCTCTTCTCTCAGTCTCGCTACTTCTCGCTCTCTTTTAAATCTCTGTCTCCACTCTCAGTCTCACTCCTTCTCGCTCTATTTTAACTCTTTGTTCCACTCTCAGTCTCGCTCCTTCTCGCTCTCTTTTAACTGCCTGTCTCCATTCTCAGTCTCGCCCCTTCTCGCTCTCTTTTAACTCTCTGTCTCCGCTCTCAGTTTCGCTCCTTCTCGCTCTCTTTTAACTCTCTGTACTGTTATAATTCTCGGCCCATCTCGCTCTCTTTTAACTCTCTGTCTCCGCTCTCAGTCTCGCTATTTCTCACTTTCTTTTAACTCTTTGTTCCACTATCAGTCTCGCTCCTTCACGCTCATTACTAACTCTCTGAACCCGTTCTCAGTCTCACTCCTTCTCACTCTCTTTTAACACTCTGTCTCCACTCTCATTCTCCCTTCTTCTCGCACTCCTTTAACTCTCTGTCTCCACTCTCAGTCTTGCTCCTTCTCGCTCCCTTTTAACTCTCTGTCTCCGCTCTCTGGTCTCTCTCCATCTCGCTCTCCTTTAACTCTCTGTCTCCACTCTCAGTCTCGCTCCTTCCCGCTCTCTTTTAAATCTCTGTCTCCGCTCTCAGTCTCGCTCCTCCTCTCTCTCTCATTTAACACTCTGTCTCCGTTCTCAGTCTCACTCTTTCTCGCTCTCTTTTAACTCTCTGTCTCCAATTTCAGTCTACCTCCAACTTGCTCTCTTTTAACTCTTTGTCTCCGAACTCAGTCTCCCTTCTTCTCGCTCTCTTTTAACTCTCTGTCTCCGCTCTCAGTCTCGCTCCTTCTCGCTTTCTTTTAACTCTCCGTCTCCGCTCTCAGTCTCGCTCCTTCTCGCTCTCTTTTAACTCTCTGTCTCCGCTCTCAGTCTCGCTCCTTCTCGCTCCCTTTTAACTGTCTGTCTCCGCTCTCTGTCTCTCTCCTTCTCGCTCTATTTTAACTCTGTCTCCGCTCACAGATTCACTCATTGACGCTCTCGTTTAACTCTCTCTCACCGGTATCAGTCTCTCTCCTACTTGCTCTCTTTTAACTCTCTGTCTCTGCTCACAGTCTCACTCCTTCTCGCTCTCTTTTAACTCTCTGTCTCCGCTCTCAGTCTCGCTCCTTCTCACTCTATTTTAACTCTTTGTTCCACTCTCATTCTCGCTCCTTCATACTTAATTATAACTCTCTGTGTCCGTTCTCAGTCTCACTCTTTCTCGCTCTCTTTTAACTCTCTGTCTCCACTCTCAGTCTCCCTCCATATTGCTCTCTTTTAACTCTTTGTCTCCACTCTCAGTCTCACTTCTTCTCGCTCTCTTTTAACTGTCTGTCTCCGCTGTCAGTCTCGCCCCTTCTCCCTCTCTTTTAACTCTCTGTCTCCGCTCTCAGTCTCGCTCCTTCTCGCTCTCTTTTAACTCTCTGTCTCCGCTCTCAGTCTCGCTCCTTCTCGCTCTATTTTAACTCTTTGTTCCACTCTCAGTCTCGCTCCTTCTCGCTGTCTTTTAATTCACTGTCTCTGCTCTCAGTCTCGCTCCTTCTCGCTCTCTTTTTACTCTCTGTCTCCGCTCTCAGTCTCGCTCCTTCTCACTCTCTTTTAAATCTCTGCCTATGCTCCCAGTCTCGCTCCTTCTCACTCCCTTTTAACTGTCTGCCTCCTCTCTCTGTCTCTTTCCTTCTCGCTCTATTTTAACTCTGTCTCCGCTCACAGATTCACTCATTGACGCTCTCGTTTAACTCTCTGTCACCGGTCTCAGTCTCCCTCCTACTTGCTCTCTTTTAACTCTCTGTCTCTGCTCATAGTCTCACTCCTTCTCGCTCTCTTTTAACTCTCTGTCTCCGCTCTCAGTCTCCCTCTTACTTGCTCTCTTTTTACTCTCTGTCGCTGCTCACAGTCTCACTCCTTCTCGATTTCTTTTAACTCTCTGTATCCGCTCTAATTCTCGGTCCTTCTCGCTCTCATTTAACTCACTGTCTCCGCTCTCAGTCTCGCTCCTTCTCGCACTCTTTTAACTCTTTGTTCCAGTCTCAGTCTCGCTCCTTCACGCTCACGTTAAATCCCTTTGTCCGCTCTCAGTCTCCCTCCTGCTCACAGTCTTTTAACTCTCTGTCTCTGCTCCCAGTCTCGCTCCAAACAATCACTTTTAATTCTCTGTGTCCGTTCTCAGTGTCGCTCTTTCTCGCTCTCTATTAACTCTTTGTCTCCACTCTCAGTCTCCCTTCTTCTCGCTCTCTTTTAACTCTCTGTCTCCGTTCTCAGTCTCGCTCCTTCTCACTCTATTTTAACTCTTTGTTCCACTCTCAGTCTCGCACCTTCACGCTCAATTTTAACTCTCTGTGTCCGTTCTCAGTCTCATTCTTTCTCACTCTCTTTTAAATCTCTGTCTCCGCTCTCAGTCTCGCTCCTGCTCGCTCTCTTTTAGCTCTCTGTCTCCGCTCTCAATCTCGCTCCTTCTCGCTCACTTTTAACTGTCTTTCTCCGCTCTCTGTCTCTCTCCTACTCGCTCTATTTTAACTCTGTCTCCACACACAGATTCAATCATTGACGCTCTCTTTTAACTCTCTGTCACTGGTCTCAGCCTCCCTCCTACTTGCTCTCTTTTAACTCTCTGTCTCTGCTCACAGTCTCGCTCCTTCTCGCTCCCTTTTAACTGTCTGTCTCCGCTCTCTGTCTCTCTCCTTCTCGTTCTATGTTAAATCTGTCTCCGCTCACAGATTCAATCATTGACGCTCTCTTTTAACTCTCTGTCACTGGTCTCAGCCTCCCTCCTACTTGCTCTCTTTTAACTCTCTGTCTCTGCTCACAGTCTCGCTCCTTCTCGCTCCCTTTTAACTGTCTGTCTCCGCTCTCTGTCTCTCTCCTTCTCGTTCTATGTTAAATCTGTCTCCGCTCACAGATTCACTCAATGACGCTCTCGTTTAACTCTCTGTCTCCACTCTCAGTTTCCCTCCATCTTGCTCTCTTTTAAATCTTTGTCTCCAGTCTCAGTCTCCCTTCTTCTCGCTCTCTTTTAACTGTCTGTCTCCATTCTCAGTCTCGCCCCTTCTCGATCTCTTTTAACTCTCTGTCTCCGCTCTCAGTCTCGCTCCTTCTCGCTCTCTTGTAACTCTCTGTCTCCGCTCTCAGTCTCGCTCCTTCTCGCTCTCTTGTAACTCTCTGTCTCCGCTCTCAGTCTCGCTCCTTCTCGCTCTCTTTTAACTCTCCATCTCTGCTCTCAGTCTCGCTCTTTCTCGCTCTCTTTTAAATTTCTGTCTCCTGCTCTCACTCTCGCTCCTTCTCTCTCTCTTTTAACTCACTGTCTCCGCTCTCAGTCTTGCTCATTCTCGCACTCTTTTAAATCTCTGTCTCCGCTCTCTGTCTCTCTCCTTCTCGCTCTATTTTAACTTTGTCTCCGCTCACAGATTCACTCATTGACGCTCTCGTTTAACTCTCTCTACCGGTATCAGTCTCCCTCCTACTTGCTCTCTTTTAACTCTCTGTCTCTGCTCACAGTCTCACTCCTACTCGCTCTCTTTTAACTCTCTGTCTCCGCTCTCAGTCTCGCTCCTTCTCACTCTATTTTAACTCTTTGTTCCACTCTCATTCTCGCTCCTTCATACTTAATTATAACTCTCTGTGTCCGTTCTCAGTCTCACTCTTTCTCGCTCTCTTTTAACTCTCTGTCTCCACTCTCAGTCTCCCTCCATATTGCTCTCTTTTAACTCTTTGTCTCCACTCTCAGTCTCACTTCTTCTCGCTCTCTTTTAACTGTCTGTCTCCGCTGTCAGTCTCGCCCCTTCTCCCTCTCTTTTAACTCTCTGTCTCCGCTCTCAGTCTCGCTCCTTCTCGCTCTCTTTTAACTCTCTGTCTCCGCTCTCAGTCTCGCTCCTTCTCGCTCTATTTTAACTCTTTGTTCCACTCTCAGTCTCGCTCCTTCTCGCTGTCTTTTAATTCACTGTCTCTGCTCTCAGTCTCGCTCCTTCTCGCTCTCTTTTTACTCTCTGTCTCCGCTCTCAGTCTCGCTCCTTCTCACTCTCTTTTAAATCTCTGCCTATGCTCCCAGTCTCGCTCCTTCTCACTCCCTTTTAACTGTCTGCCTCCTCTCTCTGTCTCTTTCCTTCTCGCTCTATTTTAACTCTGTCTCCGCTCACAGATTCACTCATTGACGCTCTCGTTTAACTCTCTGTCACCGGTCTCAGTCTCCCTCCTACTTGCTCTCTTTTAACTCTCTGTCTCTGCTCATAGTCTCACTCCTTCTCACTCTCTTTTAACTCTCTGTCTCCGCTCTCAGTCTCCCTCTTACTTGCTCTCTTTTTACTCTCTGTCGCTGCTCACAGTCTCACTCCTTCTCGATTTCTTTTAACTCTCTGTATCCGCTCTAATTCTCGGTCCTTCTCGCTCTCATTTAACTCACTGTCTCCGCTCTCAGTCTCGCTCCTTCTCGCACTCTTTTAACTCTTTGTTCCAGTCTCAGTCTCGCTCCTTCACGCTCACGTTAAATCCCTTTGTCCGCTCTCAGTCTCCCTCCTGCTCACAGTCTTTTAACTCTCTGTCTCTGCTCCCAGTCTCGCTCCAAACAATCACTTTTAATTCTCTGTGTCCGTTCTCAGTGTCGCTCTTTCTCGCTCTCTATTAACTCTTTGTCTCCACTCTCAGTCTCCCTTCTTCTCGCTCTCTTTTAACTCTCTGTCTCCGTTCTCAGTCTCGCTCCTTCTCACTCTATTTTAACTCTTTGTTCCACTCTCAGTCTCGCACCTTCACGCTCAATTTTAACTCTCTGTGTCCGTTCTCAGTCTCATTCTTTCTCACTCTCTTTTAAATCTCTGTCTCCGCTCTCAGTCTCGCTCCTGCTCGCTCTCTTTTAGCTCTCTGTCTCCGCTCTCAATCTCGCTCCTTCTCGCTCACTTTTAACTGTCTTTCTCCGCTCTCTGTCTCTCTCCTACTCGCTCTATTTTAACTCTGTCTCCACACACAGATTCAATCATTGACGCTCTCTTTTAACTCTCTGTCACTGGTCTCAGCCTCCCTCCTACTTGCTCTCTTTTAACTCTCTGTCTCTGCTCACAGTCTCACACCTTCTCGCTCTCTTTTAACTCTCTGTCTCTGCCATAATTCACGGCCCTTCTCGCTCTCTTTTAACTCCCTGTCTCCGCTCTCAGTCTCGCTATTTCTCACTTCCCTTTATCTCTTTTTTCCACTCTCAGTCTCGCTCCTTCACGATCATTATTATATCTCTGTGTCCGTTCTCAGTCTCACTCCTTCTCGCTCTCTTTTAACTCTCTGTCTCCACACTCAGTCTAGATCCTTCTCGCTACCTTTTAACTGTCTGTCGCCGCTCTCTGTCACGCTCCTTCTCGCTCTATTTTAACTCTGTCTCCGCTCACAGATTCACTCATTGACGCTCTCGTTTAACTCTCTGTCACCGGTCTCAGTCTCCCTCCTACTTGCTCTCTTTTAACTCTCTGTCTCTGCTCACAGTCTCACTCCTTCTCGCTCTCTTTTAACTCTCTGAATCTGCTATAATTCTCGGCCCTTCTCGCTCTCTTTTAACTCCCTGTCTCCGCTCTCAGTCTCGCTATTTCTCACTTTCTTTTAACTCTTTGTTCCACTTTCAGTCTCGCTCCTTCACGCTCACTATTAACTCTCTGTGCCCGTTCTCAGTCTCACTCCTTCTCGCTCTATTTTAACTCTCTGTCTCCACTCTCATTCTCCGTTCTTCTCGCACTCATTTAACTCTCTGTCTCCGCTCTTAGACACGCTCCTTCTCGCACTCCTTTAACTCTCTGTCTCCGCTCTCAGTCTTGCTCCTTCTCGCTCCCTTTTAACTCTCTGTCTCCGCTCTCAGGTCTCTCTCCTTCTCGCTCTCTTTTAAGTCTCTGTCTCCGCTCACAGACTCACTCTGTGATGCTCTCTTTTAACTCTCTGTCTCCACTCTCAGTCTCGCTCCTTCCCGCTCTCTTTTAAATCTCTGTCTCCGCTCTCAGTCTCGCTCCTTCTCGCTCTCTTTTAACTCTCCGTTTCTGCTCTCAGTCTCGCTCCTTCTCGCTCTCTATAAAATCTCTGTCTCCACTCTCAGTCTCGCTCTTTCTCGCTCTATTTTAACTCTTTGTTCCACTCTCAGTCTCGCCCCTTCTCGCTCTCTTTTAACTCTCTGTCTCCGCTCTCAGTCTCGCTCCTTCTCGCTTTCTTTTAACTCTCTGTACTGTTATAATTCTCGGCCCATCTCGCTCTCTTTTAACTCTCTGTCTCTGCTCACAGTCTCGCTCCTTCTCGTTCCCTTTTAACTGTCTGTCTCCGCTCTCTGTCTCTCTCCTTCTCGTTCTATGTTAAATCTGTCTCCGCTCACAGATTCACTCAATGACGCTCTCGTTTAACTCTCTGTCTCCACTCTCAGTTTCCCTCCATCTTGCTCTCTTTTAAATCTTTGTCTCCAGTCTCAGTCTCCCTTCTTCTCGCTCTCTTTTAACTGTCTGTCTCCATTCTCAGTCTCGCCCCTTCTCGCTCTCTTTTAACTCTCTGTCTCCGCTCTCAGTCTCGCTCCTTCTCGCTCTCTTTTAACTCTCTGTCTCCGCTCTAAGTCTCGCTCCATTTCTCTCCCTTTTAACTCTCTGTATCCGCTCTCAGTCTCGCTTCTTCTTGCTCTCTTTTAACTCTTTGTCTCCGCTCTCCGTCTCCCTCCTACTTGCTCTCTTTTAACTCTCTGTCTCCGCTCTAATTCTTGGACCTTCTCGCTCTCTTTTAACTCTGTGTTCCACTCTCATTCTTCTGCTTCAGGCTCACTTTTAACCCTCTGTATCCGTTCTTAGTCTCATTCCTTCTCGCTCTCTTTTAACTCTCTGTCTCCACTCTCAGTCTCCCTCCTTCTGGCTCTCTTTTAACTCTTTGTCTCCACTCTCAGTCTCCCTTCTTCTCGCTCTCTTTTAACTCTCTGTCTCCATTCTCATTCTCGCCCATGCTCACTCTCTTTTAACTCTCTGTGTCCGCTGTCAGTCTCGCTCCTTCCCATTCTCTTTAAATCTCTTTCTCCGCTCTCAGTCTAGCACCTTCTCGCTCTCTTTTAACTCTTTGTTCCACTCTCTGTCTCGCTCCTTCATGTTCACGTTCAACTCTGTGTGCCCGCTCTCAGTCTCACTCCTTCTCGCTCTCTTTTAACTCTCTGTCCCCACTCTCAGTCTCGCTCCTTCTCGCTATCTTTTAAGTCTTTGTTTCACTCTCAGTCTCGCTCCTTCACGCTCACGTGTAAATCTCTGTGTCCGCTCTCAGTCTCACTTCTTCTCGCTCTCTTTTAACTCTCTGTCTCCACTCTCAGTCTTCCTTCTTCTAGCTCTCATTTAACTGTCTGTCTCCATTCTCAGTCTCACCCCTTCTCGCTCTCTTTTAACTCTTTGTCTCCGCTCTCAGTCTCGCTCCTTCCTGCTCTCTATTAAATCTCTGTCTCCGCTCTCAGTATCGCTCCTTCTCGCTCTATTTTAACTCTCTGTCTCCGCTCTCAGTCTCGCTCCTTCTCGCTATATTTTAACTCTTTGTTCCAATCTCAGTCTCGCTCCTTCACGCTCACTTATAACTCTCTGTGTGCGCTCTCAGTCTCACTCCTTCTCGCTCTTTTAACTCTCTGTCTCCACTCTCAGTCTCCCTCCATCTTGCTCTCTTTGAACACTTTGTGTCCACTCACAGTCTCCCTTCATTTCGCTCTCTTTTAACTGTCTGTCTCCATTCTCAGTCTTGCGCCTTCTCGCTCCCTTTTAACTCTCTCTCTCCGCTCTCAGTCTCGCTCCTTCTCGCTCTCTTTTAACTCTCTGTCTCCGCTCTCAGTCTCGCTCCTTCTCGCTCTATTTTAACTCTTTGTTCCACTCTCAGTCTCGCTCCTTCTCGCTGTCTTTTAATTCACTGTCTCTGCTCTCAGTCTCGCTCCTTCTCGCTCTCTTTTTACTCTCTGTCTCCGCTCTCAGTCTCGCTCCTTCTCACTCTCTTTTAAATCTCTGCCTATGCTCCCAGTCTCGCTCCTTCTCACTCCCTTTTAACTGTCTGCCTCCTCTCTCTGTCTCTTTCCTTCTCGCTCTATTTTAACTCTGTCTCCGCTCACAGATTCACTCATTGACGCTCTCGTTTAACTCTCTGTCACCGGTCTCAGTCTCCCTCCTACTTGCTCTCTTTTAACTCTCTGTCTCTGCTCACAGTCTCACTCCTTCTCGCTCTCTTTTAACTCTCTGTCTCCGCTCTCAGTCTCCCTCTTACTTGCTCTCTTTTTACTCTCTGTCGCTGCTCACAGTCTCACTCCTTCTCGATTTCTTTTAACTCTCTGTATCCGCTCTAATTCTCGGTCCTTCTCGCTCTCATTTAACTCACTGTCTCCGCTCTCAGTCTCGCTCCTTCTCGCACTCTTTTAACTCTTTGTTCCAGTCTCAGTCTCGCTCCTTCACGCTCACGTTAAATCCCTTTGTCCGCTCTCAGTCTCCCTCCTGCTCACAGTCTTTTAACTCTCTGTCTCTGCTCCCAGTCTCGCTCCAAACAATCACTTTTAATTCTCTGTGTCCGTTCTCAGTGTCGCTCTTTCTCGCTCTCTATTAACTCTTTGTCTCCACTCTCAGTCTCCCTTCTTCTCGCTCTCTTTTAACTCTCTGTCTCCGTTCTCAGTCTCGCTCCTTCTCACTCTATTTTAACTCTTTGTTCCACTCTCAGTCTCGCACCTTCACGCTCAATTTTAACTCTCTGTGTCCGTTCTCAGTCTCATTCTTTCTCACTCTCTTTTAAATCTCTGTCTCCGCTCTCAGTCTCGCTCCTGCTCGCTCTCTTTTAGCTCTCTGTCTCCGCTCTCAATCTCGCTCCTTCTCGCTCACTTTTAACTGTCTTTCTCCGCTCTCTGTCTCTCTCCTACTCGCTCTATTTTAACTCTGTCTCCACACACAGATTCAATCATTGACGCTCTCTTTTAACTCTCTGTCACTGGTCTCAGCCTCCCTCCTACTTGCTCTCTTTTAACTCTCTGTCTCTGCTCACAGTCTCACACCTTCTCGCTCTCTTTTAACTCTCTGTCTCTGCCATAATTCTCGGCCCTTCTCGCTCTCTTTTAACTCCCTGTCTCCGCTCTCAGTCTCGCTATTTCTCACTTCCCTTTATCTCTTTTTTCCACTCTCAGTCTCGCTCCTTCACGATCATTATTATATCTCTGTGTCCGTTCTCAGTCTCACTCCTTCTCGCTCTCTTTTAACTCTCTGTCTCCACACTCAGTCTAGATCCTTCTCGCTACCTTTTAACTGTCTGTCGCCGCTCTCTGTCACGCTCCTTCTCGCTCTATTTTAACTCTGTCTCCGCTCACAGATTCACTCATTGACGCTCTCGTTTAACTCTCTGTCACCGGTCTCAGTCTCCCTCCTACTTGCTCTCTTTTAACTCTCTGTCTCTGCTCACAGTCTCACTCCTTCTCGCTCTCTTTTAACTCTCTGAATCTGCTATAATTCTCGGCCCTTCTCGCTCTCTTTTAACTCCCTGTCTCCGCTCTCAGTCTCGCTATTTCTCACTTTCTTTTAACTCTTTGTTCCACTTTCAGTCTCGCTCCTTCACGCTCACTATTAACTCTCTGTGCCCGTTCTCAGTCTCACTCCTTCTCGCTCTATTTTAACTCGCTGTCTCCACTCTCATTCTCCGTTCTTCTCGCACTCATTTAACTCTCTGTCTCCGCTCTTAGACACGCTCCTTCTCGCACTCCTTTAACTCTCTGTCTCCGCTCTCAGTCTTGCTCCTTCTCGCTCCCTTTTAACTCTCTGTCTCCGCTCTCAGGTCTCTCTCCTTCTCGCTCTCTTTTAAGTCTCTGTCTCCGCTCACAGACTCACTCTGTGATGCTCTCTTTTAACTCTCTGTCTCCACTCTCAGTCTCGCTCCTTCCCGCTCTCTTTTAAATCTCTGTCTCCGCTCTCAGTCTCGCTCCTTCTCGCTCTCTTTTAACTCTCCGTTTCTGCTCTCAGTCTCGCTCCTTCTCGCTCTCTATAAAATCTCTGTCTCCACTCTCAGTCTCGCTCTTTCTCGCTCTATTTTAACTCTTTGTTCCACTCTCAGTCTCGCCCCTTCTCGCTCTCTTTTAACTCTCTGTCTCCGCTCTCAGTCTCGCTCCTTCTCGCTTTCTTTTAACTCTCTGTACTGTTATAATTCTCGGCCCATCTCGCTCTCTTTTAACTCTCTGTCTCTGCTCACAGTCTCGCTCCTTCTCGCTCCCTTTTAACTGTCTGTCTCCGCTCTCTGTCTCTCTCCTTCTCGTTCTATGTTAAATCTGTCTCCGCTCACAGATTCACTCAATGACGCTCTCGTTTAACTCTCTGTCTCCACTCTCAGTTTCCCTCCATCTTGCTCTCTTTTAAATCTTTGTCTCCAGTCTCAGTCTCCCTTCTTCTCGCTCTCTTTTAACTGTCTGTCTCCATTCTCAGTCTCGCCCCTTCTCGCTCTCTTTTAACTCTCTGTCTCCGCTCTCAGTCTCGCTCCTTCTCGCTCTCTTTTAACTCTCTGTCTCCGCTCTAAGTCTCGCTCCATTTCTCTCCCTTTTAACTCTCTGTATCCGCTCTCAGTCTCGCTTCTTCTTGCTCTCTTTTAACTCTTTGTCTCCGCTCTCCGTCTCCCTCCTACTTGCTCTCTTTTAACTCTCTGTCTCCGCTCTAATTCTTGGACCTTCTCGCTCTCTTTTAACTCTGTGTTCCACTCTCATTCTTCTGCTTCAGGCTCACTTTTAACCCTCTGTATCCGTTCTTAGTCTCATTCCTTCTCGCTCTCTTTTAACTCTCTGTCTCCACTCTCAGTCTCCCTCCTTCTGGCTCTCTTTTAACTCTTTGTCTCCACTCTCAGTCTCCCTTCTTCTCGCTCTCTTTTAACTCTCTGTCTCCATTCTCATTCTCGCCCATGCTCACTCTCTTTTAACTCTCTGTGTCCGCTGTCAGTCTCGCTCCTTCCCATTCTCTTTAAATCTCTTTCTCCGCTCTCAGTCTAGCACCTTCTCGCTCTCTTTTAACTCTTTGTTCCACTCTCTGTCTCGCTCCTTCATGTTCACGTTCAACTCTGTGTGCCCGCTCTCAGTCTCACTCCTTCTCGCTCTCTTTTAACTCTCTGTCCCCACTCTCAGTCTCGCTCCTTCTCGCTATCTTTTAAGTCTTTGTTTCACTCTCAGTCTCGCTCCTTCACGCTCACGTGTAAATCTCTGTGTCCGCTCTCAGTCTCACTTCTTCTCGCTCTCTTTTAACTCTCTGTCTCCACTCTCAGTCTTCCTTCTTCTAGCTCTCATTTAACTGTCTGTCTCCATTCTCAGTCTCACCCCTTCTCGCTCTCTTTTAACTCTTTGTCTCCGCTCTCAGTCTCGCTCCTTCCTGCTCTCTATTAAATCTCTGTCTCCGCTCTCAGTATCGCTCCTTCTCGCTCTATTTTAACTCTCTGTCTCCGCTCTCAGTCTCGCTCCTTCTCGCTATATTTTAACTCTTTGTTCCAATCTCAGTCTCGCTCCTTCACGCTCACTTATAACTCTCTGTGTGCGCTCTCAGTCTCACTCCTTCTCGCTCTTTTAACTCTCTGTCTCCACTCTCAGTCTCCCTCCATCTTGCTCTCTTTGAACACTTTGTGTCCACTCACAGTCTCCCTTCATTTCGCTCTCTTTTAACTGTCTGTCTCCATTCTCAGTCTTGCGCCTTCTCGCTCCCTTTTAACTCTCTCTCTCCGCTCTCAGTCTCGCTCCTTCTTGCTCTCTTTTAACTCTCTGTCTCCGCTCTCAGTCTCGCTCCTTCTCTCTCTCTTTTAAATCGCTGTCTCCGCGCTCAGTCTCGCTTGTTCCCGCTCTCTTTTAAATCTCTGTCTCCGAACTCAGTCTCGCTCCTTCTCACTCTATTTTAACTCTTTGTTCCAATCTCAGTCTCGCTCCTTCACGCTCACTTTTAACTCTCTGTCCCCACGCTCAGTCTCCCTCCATCTTGCTCTCTTTTAACTGTATGTCAATGCTCTCTGTCTCTCTTCTTCTCGCTCTCTTTTAATTCTCTCTCTCCGCGCACAGACTCACTCATTGAAAACCTCTTTTAGCTCTCTGTCTCCACTCTCAGTCTCCCTTCTTCTCACTCTCTTTTAACTGTCTGCCTCCGTTCTCAGTCGCGCCCCTTCTCGCTCTCTTTTAACTCTCTGTCTCCGCTCTCAGTCTCACTCCTCCTCCTTCTCTTTTAACTCTCTGTCTCTGCTCACAGTCTCACTCCTTCTCGCTCTCTTTTAACTCTCTGTCTCCGCTCTCAGTCTCGCTCCTTCTCACTCTATTTTAACTCTTTGTTCCACTCTCATTCTCGCTCCTTCACGCTTAATTTTAACTCTCTGTGTCCGTTCTCAGTCTCACTCTTTCTCGCTCTCTTTTAACTCTCTGTCTCCACTCTCAGTCTCCCTCCATATTGCTCTCTTTTAACTCTTTGTCTCCACTCTCAGTCTCACTTCTTCTCGCTCTCTTTTAACTGTCTGTCTCCGCTGTCAGTCTCGCCCCTTCTCGTTCTCTTTTAACTCTCCGTCTCTGCTCTCAGTCTCGCTCCTTCTCGCTCTCTTTTAAATCTCTGTCTCCACTCTCAGTCTCGCTCCTTCTCGCTCTATTTTAACTCTTTGTTCCACTCTCAGTCTCGCTCCTTCTCGCTGTCTTTTAATTCACTGTCTCTGCTCTCAGTCTCGCTCCTACTCGCTCTCTTTTTACTCTCTGTCTCCGCTCTCAGTCTCGCTCCTTCTCGCTCTCTTTTAAATCTCTGCCTATGCTCCCAGTCTCGCTCCTTCTCACTCCCTTTTAACTGTCTGCCTCCTCTCTCTGTCTCTTTCCTTCTCGCTCTATTTTAACTCTGTCTCCGCTCACAGATTCACTCATTGACGCTCTCGTTTAACTCTCTGTCACCGGTCTCAGTCTCCCTCCTACTTGCTCTCTTTTAACTCTCTGTCTCTGCTCACAGTCTCACTCCTTCTCGCTCTCTTTTAACTCTCTGTCTCCGCTCTCAGTCTCCCTCTTACTTGCTCTCTTTTTACTCTCTGTCGCTGCTCACAGTCTCACTCCTTCTCGATTTCTTTTAACTCTCTGTATCCGCTCTAATTCTCGGTCCTTCTCGCTCTCATTTAACTCACTGTCTCCGCTCTCAGTCTCGCTCCTTCTCGCACTCTTTTAACTCTTTGTTCCAGTCTCAGTCTCGCTCCTTCACGCTCACGTTAAATCCCTTTGTCCGCTCTCAGTCTCACTCCTTCTCGCTCACTGTTAACTGTCTGTCTCTACTCTAAGTCTCCCTCCTGCTCACAGTCTTTTAACTCTCTGTCTCTGCTCCCAGTCTCGCTCCAAACAATCACATTTAATTCTCTGTGTCCGTTCTCAGTGTCGCTCTTTCTCGCTCTCTATTAACTCTTTGTCTCCACTCTCAGTCTCCCTTCTTCTCGCTCTCTTTTAACTCTCTGTCTCCATTCTCAGTCTCGCTCCTTCTCACTCTATTTTAACTCTTTGTTCCACTCTCAGTCTCGCACCTTCACGCTCAATTTTAACTCTCTGTGTCCGTTCTCAGTCTCATTCTTTCTCACTCTCTTTTAAATCTCTGTCTCCGCTCTCAGTCTCGCTCCTGCTCGCTCTCTTTTAGCTCTCTGTCTCCGCTCTCAATCTCGCTCCTTCTCGCTCACTTTTAACTGTCTTTCTCCACTCTCTGTCTCTCTCCTACTCGCTCTATTTTAACTCTGTCTCCACACACAGATTCAATCATTGACGCTCTCTTTTAACTCTCTGTCACTGGTCTCAGCCTGCCTCCTACTTGCTCTCTTTTAACTCTCTGTCTCTGCTCACAGTCTCGCTCCTTCTTGCTCCCTTTTAACTGTCTGTCTCCGCTCTCTGTCTCTCTCCTTCTCGTTCTATGTTAAATCTGTCTCCGCTCACAGATTCACTCAATGACGCTCTCGTTTAACTCTCTGTCTCCACTCTCAGTTTCCCTCCATCTTGCTCTCTTTTAAATCTTTGTCTCCAGTCTCAGTCTCCCTTCTTCTCGCTCTCTTTTAACTGTCTGTCTCCATTCTCAGTCTCGCCCCTTCTCGATCTCTTTTAACTCTCTGTCTCCGCTCTCAGTCTCGCTCCTTCTCGCTCTCTTGTAACTCTCTGTCTCCGGTCTCAGTCTCGCTCCTTCTCGCTCTCTTGTAACTCTCTGTCTCCGCTCTCAGTCTCGCTCCTTCTCGCTCTCTTTTAACTCTCCATCTCTGCTCTCAGTCTCGCTCCTTCTCGCTCTCTTTTAAATTTCTGTCTCCTGCTCTCACTCTCGCTCCTTCTCTCTCTCTTTTAACTCACTGTCTCCGCTCTCAGTCTTGCTCATTCTCGCACTCTTTTAAATCTCTGTCTCCGCTCTCTGTCTCTCTCCTTCTCGCTCTATTTTAACTTTGTCTCCGCTCACAGATTCACTCATTGACGCTCTCGTTTAACTCTCTCTACCGGTATCAGTCTCCCTCCTACTTGCTCTCTTTTAACTCTCTGTCTCTGCTCACAGTCTCAATCCTACTCGCTCTCTTTTAACTCTCTGTCTCCGCTCTCAGTCTCGCTCCTTCTCACTCTATTTTAACTCTTTGTTCCACTCTCAGTCTCGCTCCTTCACGCTTAATTTTAAATCTCTGTGTCCGTTCTCAGTCTCACTCTTTCTCGCTCTCTTTTAACTCTCTGTCTCCACTCTCAGTCTCCTTCCATCTTGCTCTCTTTTAGCTCTTTGTATCCACTCTCAGTCTCACTTCTTCTCGCTCTCTTTTAACTGTCTGTCTCCGCTGTCAGTCTCGCCCCTTCTCGCTCTCTTTTAACTCTCTGTCTCCGCTCTCAGTCTCGCTCCTTCTCGCTCTCTTTTAACTCTCTGTCTCAGCTCTCAGTCTCGCTCCTTCTCGCTCTCTTTTAACTCTCCGTCTCTTCTCTCAGTCTCGCTACTTCTCGCTCTCTTTTAAATCTCTGTCTCCACTCTCAGTCTCACTCCTTCTCGCTCTATTTTAACTCTTTGTTCCACTCTCAGTCTCGCTCCTTCTCGCTCTCTTTTAACTGCCTGTCTCCATTCTCAGTCTCGCCCCTTCTCGCTCTCTTTTAACTCTCTGTCTCCGCTCTCAGTTTCGCTCCTTCTCGCTCTCTTTTAACTCTCTGTACTGTTATAATTCTCGGCCCATCTCGCTCTCTTTTAACTCTCTGTCTCCGCTCTCAGTCTCGCTATTTCTCACTTTCTTTTAACTCTTTGTTCCACTATCAGTCTCGCTCCTTCACGCTCATTACTAACTCTCTGAACCCGTTCTCAGTCTCACTCCTTCTCACTCTCTTTTAACACTCTGTCTCCGCTCTCATTCTCCCTTCTTCTCGCACTCCTTTAACTCTCTGTCTCCACTCTCAGTCTTGCTCCTTCTCGCTCCCTTTTAACTCTCTGTCTCCGCTCTCTGGTCTCTCTCCATCTCGCTCTCTTTTAACTCTCTGTCTCCACTTTCAGTCTCGCTCCTTCCCGCTCTCTTTTAAATCTCTGTCTCCGCTCTCAGTCTCGCTCCTCCTCTCTCTCTCATTTAACACTCTGTCTCCGTTCTCAGTCTCACTCTTTCTCGCTCTCTTTTAACTCTCTGTCTCCAATTTCAGTCTACCTCCAACTTGCTCTCTTTTAACTCTTTGTCTCCGAACTCAGTCTCCCTTCTTCTCGCTCTCTTTTAACTCTCTGTCTCCGCTCTCAGTCTCGCTCCTTCTCGCTTTCTTTTAACTCTCCGTCTCCGCTCTCAGTCTCGCTCCTTCCCGCTCTCTTTTAACTCTCTGTCTCCGCTCTCAGTCTCGCTCCTTCTCGCTCCCTTTTAACTGTCTGTCTCCGCTCTCTGTCTCTCTCCTTCTCGCTCTATTTTAACTCTGTCTCCGCTCACAGATTCACTCATTGACGCTCTCGTTTAACTCTCTCTCACCGGTATCAGTCTCTCTCCTACTTGCTCTCTTTTAACTCTCTGTCTCTGCTCACAGTCTCACTCCTTCTCGCTCTCTTTTAACTCTCTGTCTCCGCTCTCAGTCTCGCTCCTTCTCACTCTATTTTAACTCTTTGTTCCACTCTCATTCTCGCTCCTTCATGCTTAATTTTAACTCTCTGTGTCCGTTCTCAGTCTCACTCTTTCTCGCTCTCTTTTAACTCTCTGTCTCCACTCTCAGTCTCCCTCCATATTGCTCTCTTTTAACTCTTTGTCTCCACTCTCAGTCTCACTTCTTCTCGCTCTCTTTTAACTGTCTGTCTCCGCTGTCAGTCTCGCCCCTTCTCGCTCTCTTTTAACTCTCTGTCTCCGCTCTCAGTCTCGCTCCTTCTCGCTCTCTTTTAACTCTCTGTCTCCGCTCTCAGTCTCACTCCTTCTCGCTCTCTTTTAACTCTCCGTCTCTGCTCTCAGTCTCGCTCCTTCTCGCTCTCTTTTAAATCTCTGTCTCCACTCTCAGTCTCGCTCCTTCTCGCTCTATTTTAACTCTTTGTTCCACTCTCAGTCTCGCTCCTTCTCGCTGCCTTTTAATTCACTGTCTCTGCTCTCAGTCTCGCTCCTACTCGCTCTCTTTTTACTCTCTGTCTCCGCTCTCAGTCTCGCTCCTTCTCGCTCTCTTTTAAATCTCTGCCTATGCTCCCAGTCTCGCTCCTTCTCGCTCCCTTTTAACTGTCTGCCTCCTCTCTCTGTCTCTTTCCTTCTCGCTCTATTTTAACTCTGTCTCCGCTCACAGGTTCACTCATTGACGCTCTCGTTTAACTCTCTGTCACCGGTCTTAGTCTCCCTCCTACTTGCTCTCTTTTAACTCTCTGTCTCTGCTCACAGTCTCACTCCTTCTCGCTCTCTTTTAACTCTCTGTCTCCACTCTCAGTCTCGCTCCTTCCCGCTCTCTTTTAAATCTCTGTCTCCGCTCTCAGTCTCGCTCCTCCTCTCTCTCTCATTTAACACTCTGTCTCCGTTCTCAGTCTCACTCTTTCTCGCTCTCTTTTAACTCTCTGTCTCCAATTTCAGTCTACCTCCAACTTGCTCTCTTTTAACTCTTTGTCTCCGAACTCAGTCTCCCTTCTTCTCGCTCTCTTTTAACTCTCTGTCTCCGCTCTCAGTCTCGCTCCTTCTCGCTCCCTTTTAACTGTCTGTCTCCGCTCTCTGTCTCTCTCCTTCTCGCTCTATTTTAACTCTGTCTCCGCTCACAGATTCACTCATTGACGCTCTCGTTTAACTCTCTCTCACCGGTATCAGTCTCTCTCCTACTTGCTCTCTTTTAACTCTCTGTCTCTGCTCACAGTCTCACTCCTTCTCGCTCTCTTTTAACTCTCTGTCTCCGCTCTCAGTCTCGCTCCTTCTCACTCTATTTTAACTCTTTGTTCCACTCTCATTCTCGCTCCTTCATGCTTAATTTTAACTCTCTGTGTCCGTTCTCAGTCTCACTCTTTCTCGCTCTCTTTTAACTCTCTGTCTCCACTCTCAGTCTCCCTCCATATTGCTCTCTTTTAACTCTTTGTCTCCACTCTCAGTCTCACTTCTTCTCGCTCTCTTTTAACTGTCTGTCTCCGCTGTCAGTCTCGCCCCTTCTCCCTCTCTTTTAACTCTCTGTCTCCGCTCTCAGTCTCGCTCCTTCTCGCTCTCTTTTAACTCTCTGTCTCCGCTCTCAGTCTCGCTCCTTCTCGCTCCCTTTTAACTGTCTGCCTCCTCTCTCTGTCTCTTTCCTTCTCGCTCTATTTTAACTCTGTCTCCGCTCACAGGTTCACTCATTGACGCTCTCGTTTAACTCTCTGTCACCGGTCTTAGTCTCCCTCCTACTTGCTCTCTTTTAACTCTCTGTCTCTGCTCACAGTCTCACTCCTTCTCGCTCTCTTTTAACTCACTGTCTCCACTCTCAGTCTCGCTCCTTCCCGCTCTCTTTTAAATCTCTGTCTCCGCTCTCAGTCTCGCTCCTCCTCTCTCTCTCATTTAACACTCTGTCTCCGTTCTCAGTCTCACTCTTTCTCGCTCTCTTTTAACTCTCTGTCTCCAATTTCAGTCTACCTCCAACTTGCTCTCTTTTAACTCTTTGTCTCCGAACTCAGTCTCCCTTCTTCTCGCTCTCTTTTAACTCTCTGTCTCCGCTCTCAGTCTCGCTCCTTCTCGCTTTCTTTTAACTCTCCGTCTCCGCTCTCAGTCTCGCTCCTTCTCGCTCTCTTTTATCTCTCTGTCTCCGCTCTCAGTCTCGCTCCTTCTCGCTCCCTTTTAACTGTCTGTCTCCGCTCTCTGTCTCTCTCCTTCTCGCTCTATTTTAACTCTGTCTCCGCTCAAAGATTCACTCATTGACGCTCTCGTTTAACTCTCTCTCACCGGTATCAGTCTCTCTCCTACTTGCTCTCTTTTAACTCTCTGTCTCTGCTCACAGTCTCACTCCTTCTCGCTCTCTTTTAACTCTCTGTCTCCGCTCTCAGTCTCGCTCCTTCTCACTCTATTTTAACTCTTTGTTCCACTCTCATTCTCGCTCCTTCATGCTTAATTTTAACTCTCTGTGTCCGTTCTCAGTCTCACTCTTTCTCGCTCTCTTTTAACTCTCTGTCTCCACTCTCAGTCTCCCTCCATATTGCTCTCTTTTAACTCTTTGTCTCCACTCTCAGTCTCACTTCTTCTCGCTCTCTTTTAACTGTCTGTCTCCGCTGTCAGTCTCGCCCCTTCTCCCTCTCTTTTAACTCTCTGTCTCCGCTCTCAGTCTCGCTCCTTCTCGCTCTCTTTTAACTCTCTGTCTCCGCTCTCAGTCTCGCTCCTTCTCGCTCTATTTTGACTCTTTGTTCCACTCTCAGTCTCGCTCCTTCTCGCTGTCTTTTAATTCACTGTCTCTGCTCTCAGTCTCGCTCCTTCTCGCTCTCTTTTTACTCTCTGTCTCCGCTCTCAGTCTCGCTCCTTCTCGCTCTCTTTTAAATCTCTGCCTATGCTCCCAGTCTCGCTCCTTCTCACTCCCTTTTAACTGTCTGCCTCCTCTCTCTGTCTCTTTCCTTCTCGCTCTATTTTAACTCTGTCTCCGCTCACAGATTCACTCATTGACGCTCTCGTTTAACTCTCTGTCACCGGTCTCAGTCTCCCTCCTACTTGCTCTCTTTTAACTCTCTGTCTCTGCTCATAGTCTCACTCCTTCGCGCTCTCTTTTAACTCTCTGTCTCCGCTCTCAGTCTCCCTCTTACTTGCTCTCTTTTTACTCTCTGTCGCTGCTCACAGTCTCACTCCTTCTCGATTTCTTTTAACTCTCTGTATCCGCTCTAATTCTCGGTCCTTCTCGCTCTCATTTAACTCACTGTCTCCGCTCTCAGTCTCGCTCCTTCTCGCACTCTTTTAACTCTTTGTTCCAGTCTCAGTCTCGCTCCTTCACGCTCACGTTAAATCCCTTTGTCCGCTCTCAGTCTCACTCCTTCTCGCTCACTGTTAACTGTCTGTCTCTACTCTAAGTCTCCCTCCTGCTCACAGTCTTTTAACTCTCTGTCTCTGCTCCCAGTCTCGCTCCAAACAATCACTTTTAATTCTCTGTGTCCGTTCTCAGTGTCGCTCTTTCTCGCTCTCTATTAACTCTTTGTCTCCACTCTCAGTCTCCCTTCTTCTCGCTCTCTTTTAACTCTCTGTCTCCGTTCTCAGTCTCGCTCCTTCTCACTCTATTTTAACTCTTTGTTCCACTCTCAGTCTCGCACCTTCACGCTCAATTTTAACTCTCTGTGTCCGTTCTCAGTCTCATTCTTTCTCACTCTCTTTTAACTCTCTGTCTCTGCTCACAGTCTCACACCTTCTCGCTCTCTTTTAACTCTCTGTCTCTGCCATAATTCTCGGCCCTTCTCTCTCTCTTTTAACTCCCTGTCTCTGCTCTCAGTCTCGCTATTTCTCACTTCCCTTTATCTCTTTTTTCCACTCTCAGTCTCGCTCCTTCACGATCATTATTATATCTCTGTGTCCGTTCTCAGTCTCACTCCTTCTCGCTCTCTTTTAACTCTCTGTCTCCACACTCAGTCTAGCTCCTTCTCGCTACCTTTTAACTGTCTGTCGCCGCTCTCTGTCACGCTCCTTCTCGCTCTATTTTAACTCTGTCTCCGCTCACAGATTCACTCATTGACGCTCTCGTTTAACTCTCTGTCACCGGTCTCAGTCTCCCTCCTACTTGCTCTCTTTTAACTCTCTGTCTCTGCTCACAGTTTCACTCCTTCTCGCTCTCTTTTAACTCTCTGAATCTGCTATAATTCTCGGCCCTTCTCGCTCTCTTTTAACTCCCTGTCTCCGCTCTCAGTCTCGCTATTTCTCACTTTCTTTTGACTCTTTGTTCCACTTTCAGTCTCGCTCCTTCACGCTCACTATTAACTCTCTGTGCCCGTTCTCAGTCTCACTCCTTCTCGCTCTATTTTAACTCTCTGTCTCCACTCTCATTCTCCGTTCTTCTCGCACTCATTTAACTCTCTGTCTCCGCTCTCAGACATGCTCCTTCACGCACTCCTTTAACTCTCTGTCTCCGCTCTCAGTCTTGCTCCTTCTCGCTCCCTTTTAACTCTCTGTCTCCGCTCTCAGGTCTCTCTCCTTCTCGCTCTCTTTTAAGTCTCAGTCTCCGCTCACAGACTCACTCTGTGATGCTCTCTTTTAACTCTCTGTCTCCACTCTCAGTCTCGCTCCTTCCCGCTCTCTTTTAAATCTCTGTCTCCGCTCTCAGTCTCGCTCCTTCTCGCTCTCTTTTAACTCTCCGTTTCTGCTCTCAGTCTCGCTCCTTCTCGCTCTCTATAAAATCTCTGTCTCCACTCTCAGTCTCGCTCTTTCTCGCTCTATTTTAACTCTTTGTTCCACTCTCAGTCTCGCCCCTTCTCGCTCTCTTTTAACTCTCTGTCTCCGCTCTCAGTCTCGCTCCTTCTCGCATTCTTTTAACACTCTGTACTGTTATAATTCTCGGCCCATCTCACTCTCTTTTAACTCTCTGTCTCTGCTCACAGTCTCGCTCCTTCTCGCTCCCTTTTAACTGTCTGTCTCCGCTCTCTGTCTCTCTCCTTCTCGTTCTATGTTAAATCTGTCTCCGCTCACAGATTCACTCAATGACGCTCTCGTTTAACTCTCTGTCTCCACTCTCAGTTTCCCTCCATCTTGCTCTCTTTTAAATCTTTGTCTCCAGTCTCAGTCTCCCTTCTTCTCGCTCTCTTTTAACTGTCTGTCTCCATTCTCAGTCTCGCCCCTTCTCGCTCTCTTTTAACTCTCTGTCTCCGCTCTCAGTCTCGCTCCTTCTCGCTCTCTTTTAACTCTCTGTCTCCGCTCTAAGTCTCGCTCCGTCTCTCTCCCTTTTAACTCTCTGTATCCGCTCTCAGTCTCGCTTCTTCTTGCTCTCTTTTAACTCTTTGTCTCCGCTCTCCGTCTCCCTCCTACTTGCTCTCTTTTAACTCTCTGTCTCCGCTCTAATTCTTGGACCTTCTCGCTCTCTTTTAACTCTGTGTTCCACTCTCATTCTTCTGCTTCAGGCTCACTTTTAACCCTCTGTATCCGTTCTTAGTCTCATTCCTTCTCGCTCTCTTTTAACTCTCTGTCTCCACTCTCAGTCTCCCTCCTTCTGGCTCTCTTTTAACTCTTTGTCTCCACTCTCAGTCTCCCTTCTTCTCGCTCTCTTTTAACTCTCTGTCTCCATTCTCATTCTCGCCCATGCTCACTCTCTTTTAACTCTCTGTGTCCGCTGTCAGTCTCGCTCCTTCCCATTCTCTTTAAATCTCTTTCTCCGCTCTCAGTCTAGCACCTGCTCGCTCTCTTTTAACTCTTTGTTCCACTCTCTGTCTCGCTCCTTCATGTTCACGTTCAACTCTGTGTGCCCGCTCTCAGTCTCACTCCTTCTCGCTCTCTTTTAACTCTCTGTCTCCACTCTCAGTCTCGCTCCTTCTCGCTGTCTTTTAAGTCTTTGTTTCACTCTCAGTCTCGCTCCTTCACGCTCACGTGTAAATCTCTGTGTCCGCTCTCAGTCTCACTTCTTCTCGCTCTCTTTTAACTCTCTGTCTCCACTCTCAGTCTTCCTTCTTCTAGCTCTCATTTAACTGTCTGTCTCCATTCTCAGTCTCACCCCTTCTCGCTCTCTTTTAACTCTTTGTCTCCGCTCTCAGTCTCGCTCCTTCCTGCTCTCTATTAAATCTCTGTCTCCGCTCTCAGTCTCGCTCCTTCTCGCTCTATTTTAACTCTCTGTCTCCGCTCTCAGTCTCGCTCCTTCTCGCTATATTTTACCTCTTTGTTCCAATCTCAGTCTCGCTCCTTCACGCTCACTTATAACTCTCTGTGTGCGCTCTCAGTCTCACTCCTTCTCGCTCTTTTAACTCTCTGTCTCCACTCTCAGTCTCCCTCCATCTTGCTCTCTTTGAACACTTTGTGTCCACTCACAGTCTCCCTTCATTTCGCTCTCTTTTAACTGTCTGTCTCCATTCTCAGTCTTGCGCCTTCTCGCTCCCTTTTAACTCTCTCTCTCCGCTCTCAGTCTCGCTCCTTCTTGCTCTCTTTTAACTCTCTGTCTCCGCTCTCAGTCTCGCTCCTTCTCTCTCTCTTTTAAATCGCTGTCTCCGCGCTCAGTCTCGCTTGTTCCCGCTCTCTTTTAAATCTCTGTCTCCGAACTCAGTCTCGCTCCTTCTCACTCTATTTTAACTCTTTGTTCCAATCTCAGTCTCGCTCCTTCACGCTCACTTTTAACTCTCTGTCCCCACTCTCAGTCTCCCTCCATCTTGCTCTCTTTTAACTGTATGTCAATGCTCTCTGTCTCTCTTCTTCTCGCTCTCTTTTAATTCTCTCTCTCCGCGCACAGACTCACTCATTGAAAACCTCTTTTAGCTCTCTGTCTCCACTCTCAGTCTCCCTTCTTCTCACTCTCTTTTAACTGTCTGCCTCCGTTCTCAGTCTCGCCCCTTCTCGCTCTCTTTTAACTCTCTGTCTCCACTCTAAGTCTCGCTCCTTCTCGCTCTCTTTTAAATCTCTGTCTCCGCTCTCAGTCTCACTCCTCCTCCTTCTCTTTTAACTCTCTGACTCTGCGCACAGACTAACTCATTGACACTCTCTTTTAACTCACTGTCTGTGCTCACAGTCTCACTTATTCTCGCTCTCCTTTTACTGTCTGTCTCCGTTCTCAGTCTCGCCCCTTCTCGCTCTCTTTTAACTCTCTGTCTCTGCTCTAAGTCTCGCTCCGTCTCTCTCCCTTTTAACTCTCTGTATCCGCTCTCAGTCTCGCTTCTTCTTGCTCTCTTTTAACTCTTTGTCTCCGCTCTCCGTCTCCCTCCTACTTGCTCTCTTTTAACTCTCTGTCTCCGCTCTAATTCTTGGACCTTCTCGCTCTCTTTTAACTCTGTGTTCCACTCTCATTCTTCTGCTTCAGGCTCACTTTTAACCCTCTGTATCCGTTCTTAGTCTCATTCCTTCTCGCTCTCTTTTAACTCTCTGTCTCCACTCTCAGTCTCCCTCCTTCTGGCTCTCTTTTAACTCTTTGTCTCCACTCTCAGTCTCCCTTCTTCTCGCTCTCTTTTAACTCTCTGTCTCCATTCTCATTCTCGCCCATGCTCACTCTCTTTTAACTCTCTGTGTCCGCTGTCAGTCTCGCTCCTTCCCATTCTCTTTAAATCTCTTTCTCCGCTCTCAGTCTAGCACCTTCTCGCTCTCTTTTAACTCTTTGTTCCACTCTCTGTCTCGCTCCTTCATGTTCACGTTCAACTCTGTGTGCCCGCTCTCAGTCTCACTCCTTC
Organism: Carcharodon carcharias; assembly: GCF_017639515.1. Classification (NCBI taxonomy): domain Eukaryota; kingdom Metazoa; phylum Chordata; class Chondrichthyes; order Lamniformes; family Lamnidae; genus Carcharodon; species Carcharodon carcharias. The sequence continues at coordinate 260,287,415 of NC_054467.1, read as the reverse complement.
TCGCTCTCTTTTAACTCTCTGTCTCCACTCTCAGTCTCGCTCCTTCTCGCTATCTTTTAAGTCTTTGTTTCACTCTCAGTCTCGCTCCTTCACGCTCATGTGTAAATCTCTGTGTCCGCTCTCAGTCTCACTTCTTCTCGCTCTCTTTTAACTCTCTGTCTCCACTCTCAGTCTTCCTTCTTCTAGCTCTCATTTAACTGTCTGTCTCCATTCTCAGTCTCACCCCTTCTCGCTCTCTTTTAACTCTTTGTCTCCGCTCTCAGTCTCGCTCCTTCCTGCTCTCTATTAAATCTCTGTCTCCGCTCTCAGTCTCGCTCCTTCTCGCTCTATTTTAACTCTCTGTCTCCGCTCTCAGTCTCGCTCCTTCTCGCTATATTTTAACTCTTTGTTCCAATCTCAGTCTCGCTCCTTCACGCTCACTTATAACTCTCTGTGTGCGCTCTCAGTCTCACTCCTTCTCGCTCTTTTAACTCTCTGTCTCCACTCTCAGTCTCCCTCCATCTTGCTCTCTTTGAACACTTTGTGTCCGCTCACAGTCTCCCTTCATTTCGCTCTCTTTTAACTGTCTGTCTCCATTCTCAGTCTTGCGCCTTCTCGCTCCCTTTTAACTCTCTCTCTCCGCTCTCAGTCTCGCTCCTTCTTGCTCTCTTTTAACTCTCTGTCTCCGCTCTCAGTCTCGGTCCTTCTCGCTCTCTTTTAACTCTTTGTCTCCACTCTCAGTCTCGCTCCTTCTCGATCTCTTTTAACTCTCTTTCTCCGCTCTCAGACTCCCTCCTGCTTGCCCTCTTTTAACTGTCTGTCTCTGCTCACAGCCTCACTCCTTCTCGCTCTGTTTTAACTCTCTGTCTCCACTCTAATTCTCGGTCCTTCTCGCTTTCTTTTAACTCTCGGTCTCCGCTCTCAGTATCGGTCCTTCTCTCTCTCTTTTAACTCTATCTCCAGTTTCAGTCTCGATCCTTCTCGCTCTCTTTTAACTCTCTGTCTCCGCTCTCAGTCTCGCTTTTTCTTGCTCTATTTTAACTCTCTGTCTCCGCTCTCAGTCTTGCTCCTTCTCGCTATATTTTAACCCTTAGTTCCACTCTCAGTCTCACTCCTTCACGCTCACTTTTAACTCTCTGTGTCCGCTCTCAGTCTCACTCCTTCTCGCTCTTTTAACTCTCTGTCTCCATTCTCAGACTCCCTCCATCTTGCTCTCTTTTAACACTTTGTGTCCACTCACAGTCTCCCTTCTTTTCGCTCTCTTTTAACTGTCTGTCTCCATTCTCAGTCTCGCCCCTTCTCACTCCCTTTTAACTCTCTGTCTCCGCTCTCAGTCTCGCACCTTCTCGCTCTCTTTTAACTCTCTGCCTCCGCTCTCTTTTAAATCTCTGTCTCTGAACTCAGTCTCGCTCCTTCTCACTCTATTTTAACTCTTTGTTCCACTCTCAGTCTCGCTCCTTCACGCTCACTTTTAACTCTCTGTCTCCACGCTCAGTCTCCCTCCATCTTGCTCTCTTTTAACTGTATGTCAACGCTCTCTGTCTCTCTTCTTCTCACTCTTTTTTAACTCTCTGTCTCCGCTGTCAGTCTCACACCTTCTCACTCTCTTTCAACTCTCTGTCTCCGCTCTCAGTCTCGCTCCTTCTCGCTCTCTTTTAAATCTCTCTCTCCGCTCTCAGTCTCCCTCCTTCTCGCTCTCTTTTAACTCTTTGTCTCCACTCTCAGTCTCGCTCCTTCTCGCTCTATTTTAACTCTCTGTCTCCGCTCACGGACTCACTCATTGATGCTCTCTTTTAACTCTCTGTCTCCGCTCTCAGTGTCCCTCCTACTTGCCCTCTTTTAACTCTCTGTCTCCGCTTTAATTCTCGGTCCTTCTCGCTCTCTTTTAACTGCCTGTCTCCGCTCCCAGTCTCGCTCCTTCTCGCTCTATTTTAACTCTCTGTCTCCACTCTCAGTCTCGGACCTTCTCGCGCTCTTTTAACACTCTGCCTCCGCGCTCAGTCTCGCTCGTTCCCGCTCTGTTTTAAATCTCTGTCTCTGAACTCAGTCTCGCTCCTTCTCACTCTATTTTAACTCTTTGTTCCACTCTCAGTCTCGCTCCTTCACGCTCACTTTTAACTCTCTGTCTCCACGCTCAGTCTCCCTCCATCTTGCTCTCTTTTAACTGTATGTCAACGCTCTCTGTCTCTCTTCTTCTCACTCTCTTTTAACTCTCTGTCTCCGCTGTCAGTCTCACACCTTCTCACTCTCTTTTAACTCTCTGTCTCCGTTCTAAGGCTCGCTCCTTCCCGCTCTCTTTTAAATCTCTGTATCGGCTCTCTGTCTCGCTCCTTCTCGTTCTATTTTAAATCTCTGTCTCCGCTCTCCGTCTCGCTTCTTCTCGCTCTATTTTAACTCTTTGTTCCACTCTCAGTCTCACTCCTTCACGCTCACTTTTAACTCACTGTGTCCATTCTCAGTCTCACACCTTCTCGCTCTCTTTTAACTCTCTGTCTCCACTCTCAGTCTGCCTATATCTTGCTCACTTTTAACTCATTGTCTCCTCTCTCAGTCTCCCTTCTTCTCGCTCTCTTTTAACTGTCTGTCTCCATTCTCAGTCTCGCCCCTTTTCGCTCCCATTTAACTCCCTGTCTCCGTTCTCAGTCTCCCTCCTTCTCGCTCTCTTTTTACTCTCTGTCTCCAACTCTCAGTCTCGCTCCTTCCGGCTCTCTTTTAAATCTCTGTATCCGCTCCCAGTCTCGCTCCTTCTCGCTCTCTTTTAACTCTTCGTTCCACTCTCTGTCTCGCTCCTTCATGCTCACATTTAACTCTCTGTGTCCGCTCTCAGTCTCACTCCTTCTCGCTCTCTTTTAACTCTTTGTCTCCACTCTCAGTCTCCCGTCTTCTCGCTCTCATTTAACTGTTGTCTCCGTTCTTAGTCTTGCCCCTTCTCGCTCTCATTTAACTCTCCGTCTCCGTTCTCAGTCTCGGTCCTTCTCTCTCTCTTTTAACTCTCTATTTCCGCTCTCTGTCTTTCTCCTTCTCGCTCAGTTTTAACGCTGTCTCCGCTCACAGACTCACTCATTGACGCTCTCTTTTAACTCTCTGACTTCGCTCTCAATCTCCCTCCTTCTTGCTCTCTTTTAACTCTCTGTCTCTGCTCACAGTCTCACTCCTTCTCGTTCTCTTTTAAATCTCTGTCTCCGCTTTAATTCTCAGTCCTTCTCGCTCTCTTTTAACTCCCTGTCTCCGCTCTCAATCTCGCTCCTTCTTGATCTCTTTTAACTCTTTGTTCCACTCTCAGTCTCGCTCCTTCACGCTCACGTTTAAATCTCTGTGTCCGCTCTCATTCTCACTCCTTCTCTCTCTCTTTTTGCTCTCTGTCTCCACTCTCAGTCTCCCTACCTCTCGCACTCTTTTAACTCTCTGTCTCTGCTCTCAGTTTCCCTCCTTCATGCTCACTTTTTACTCTCTGTGTCCATTCTCAGTCTCCCTCCATCTTGCTCTCTTTTAACACTTTGTGTCCACTCACAGTCTCCCTTCATTTTGATCTCTTTTAACTGTCTGTCTCGATTCTTAGTCTCGCCCCTTCTCGCTCCCTTTTAACTCTCTTTCTCCGCTCTCAGTCTAGCACCTTCTCGCTCTCTTTTAACTCTTTGTTCCACTCTCTGTCTCGCTCCTTCATGTTCACATTCAACTCTGTGTGCCCGCTCTCAGTCTCACTCCTTCTCGCTCTCTTTTAACTCTCTGTCTCCACTCTCAGTCTCGCTCCTTCTCGCTATCTTTTAAATATTTGTTTCACTCTCAGTCTCGCTCCTTCACGCTCACGTGTAAATTTCTGTGTCCGCTCTCAGTCTCACTTCTTCTCGCTCTCTTTTAACTCTCTGTCTCCGCTCTCAGTCTCGCTCCTTCTCACTATATTTTAACTCTTTGTTCCACTCCCAGTCTCCCTTCATTTCGCTCTCTTTTAACTGTTTGTCTCCGTTCTCAGTCTTGCCGCTTCTCGCTCTCATTTAACTCTCTGTGTCCGCTCTCAGTCTCGGTCCTTCTCGCTCTCTTTTAACTCTTTTTCTCCACTCTCAGTCTCGCTCCTTCTCGATCTCTTTTAACTCTCTTTCTCCGCTCTCAGACTCCCTCCTGCTTGCCCTCTCTTAACTCTCTGTCTCTGCTCACAGCCTCACTCCTTCTCGCTCTCTTTTAACTCTCTGTCTCCGCTCTAATTCACGGTCCTTCTCGCTTTCTTTTAGCTCTCGGTCTCCGCTCTCAGTATCGGTCCTTCTCTCTCTCTTTTAACTCTATCTCCACTTTCAGTCTCGATTCTTCTTGCTCTCTTTTAACTCTCTGTCTCCGCTCTCAGTCTCGCTTCTTCTCGCTCTCTTTTAACTCTCTGTCTCCACTCTCAGTCTTCCTTCTTCTCGCTCTCTTTTAACTCTCTGTCTCCGCTCTCAGTCTCACACTTTCTCGCTCTCTTTTATCTCTTTGTCTCCGCTCTCAGTCTCGCTCGTTCCCGCTCTCTTTTAAATCTCTGTCTCTGAACTCAGACTCGCTCCTTCTCACTCTATTTTAACTCTTTGTTCCACTCTCAGTCTCGCTCCTTCACGCTCACTTTTAACTCTCTGTCTCCACACTCAGTCTCCCTCCATCTTGCTCTCTTTTAACTGTATGTCAATGCTCTCTGTCTCTCTTCTTCTCACTCTCTTTTAACTCTCTGTCTCCGCTGTCAGTCTCACACCTTCTCACTCTCTTTTAACTCTCTGTCTCCGCTCTCAGTCTCGCTCCTTCTCGCTCTCTTTTAAATCTCTCTCTCCACTCTCAGTCTCGCTCCTTCTCGCTCTATTTTAACTCTCTGTCTCCGCTCACGCACTCACTCATTGACGCTCTCTTTTAACTCTCTGTCTCCGCTCTCAGTGTCCCTCCTACTTGCCCTCTTTTAACTCTCTGTCTCCGCTCTAATTCTCGGTCCTTCTCGCTCTCTTTTAACTGCCTGTCTCCGCTCTCAGTCTCGCTCCTTCTCGCTCTCTTTTAACTCTCTGTCTCCGCTCTCAGTCTCACACCTTCTCGCTCTCTTTTAACTCTCTGCGTCCGCGCGCAGTTTCGCTCGTTCCCGCTCTCTTTTAAATCTCTGTCTCTGAACTCAGTCTCGCTCCTTCTCACTCTATTTTAACTCTTTGTTCCACTCTCAGTCTCGCTCCTTCACGCTCACTTTTAACTCTCTGTCTCCACGCTCAGTCTCCCTCCATCTTGCTCTCTTTTAACTGTATGTCAATGCTCTCTGTCTCTGAACTCAGTCTCACACCTTCTCCCTCTCATTTAACTGTTTGTCTCCGCTCTCAGTCTCGGTCCTTCTCTCTCTCTCTTTACTCTCTGTCTCCGCTCTCAGTCTCGCTCTTCTCGCTCTCTTTTAAAACTCTGTCTCCTTTCTCAGTCTCGCTCCTTCCCGCTTTCTTTTAAATCTCTGTCTCAGCTCTCAGTCTCGCTCCTTCTCGCAATCTTTTAACTCTTAGTTCACTCTCAGTCTCGGTCCTTCATGTTCACCTTTAACTCTCTCTTTCCGCTCTCAGTCTCACTCCTTCTTGCTCTCTTTTAACACTTTGTCTCCAATCTCAGTCTCCCTTATTCTCCCTCTCATTTAACTGTTTGTCTCCGCTCTCAGTCTCGGTTCTTCTCTCTCTCTCTTAACTCTCTGTCTCCGCTCTCAGTCTCGCTCCTTCTCGCTCTCTTTTAAATCTCTCTCTCCGCTCTCAGTCTCCCTCCTTCTCGCTCTATTTTAACTCTCTGTCTCCGCTCACGGACTCACTCATTGACGCTCTCTTTTAACTCTCTGTCTCCGCTCTCAGTGTCCCTCCTACTTGCCCTCTTTTAACTCTCTGTCTCCGCTCTAATTCTCGGTCCTTCTCACTCTCTTTTAACTGCCTGTCTCCGCTCCCAGTCTCGCTCCTTCTCGCTCTATTTTAACTCTTTGTTCCACTCTCAGTCTCCCTTCTTCTCGCTCTCATTTAACTGTCTGTCTCCATTCTCAGTCTCGCCCCTTCGCGCTCTTTTTTAACTCTCTGTCTCCGCTCTCAGTCTCGCTCCTTCTGGCTCTCTTTTAACAGTCTGTCTCCGCTCTCAGTCTCGCTCCTTCCCGCTCTCTTTTAAATCTCTGTATCCGCTCTCTGTCTCTCTCCTTCTCGCTCTATTTTAATTCTCTGTCTCCACTCTCAGTCTCCCTCCTTCTTGCTCTCTTTTAACTCATGGCCTCCACCATCAGTCTCCCTTCTTCTCGCTTTCTTTTAACTTTCTGTCTCCGTTCTCAGTCTCACCCCTTCTCGCTCTCTTTTAACTCTCTGTCTCCACTCTCAGTCTCGCTCCTTCTCGATCTCTTTTAAATCTCTGTCTCCGCTCTCAGTCTTGCTCCTTCTCGCTCTCTTTTAAGTCTTTATCTCCACTCTCAGTCTCGGTCCTTCTCGCTCTCTTTTAACTCTCTGTCTCCGCTCTCAGTCTCCCTCCTTCTCGCTGTCTTTTAACTGTCTGTCTCCGCTCTCAATCTCGCTCCTTCTTGCTCTCTTTTAACTCTCTGTCACTGCTCGCAGTCTCACTCCTTCTCGCTCTCTTTTAACTCTTTGACTCCACCCTCAGTCTTCCTTCTTGTCGCTCTCATTTAACTGTCTGTCTCCTTTCCAGTCTCACCCCTTCTCGTTCTCTATTAACTTTCTGTCTCCACTCTCAGTCTCGCTCCTTCTCGCTCCCTTTTTACTGTCTGTCTCCGCTCTCTGTCTTTCTACTTCTCGCTCTGTTTTAACGCTGTCTCCGCTCACAGACTCACTCATTGACGCTCTCTTTTAACTCTCTGTCTCTGCTCTCAGTCTCGCTCCTTCTCGCTCTCTTTTAACTCTCTGCCTCCGCTCTCAGTCTCGCTCCTTCTCGCTCTATTTTAACTCTCTGTCTCCGCTCTCAGTCTCACACCTTCTCGCTCTCTTTTAACTCTCTGCCTCCGCGCTCAGTCTCGCTCATTCCCGCTCTCTTTTAAATCTCTGTCTCTGAACTCAGTCTCGCTCCTTCTCACTCTATTTTAACTCTGTCTCCACGCTCAGTCTCCCTCCATCTTGCTCTCTTTTAACTGTATGTCAATGCTCTCTGTCTCTCTTCTTCTCACTCTCTTTTAACTCTCTGTCTCCGCTGTCAGTCTCACACCTTCTCACTCTCTTTTAACTCTCTGTCTCCGCTCTCAGTCTCGCTCCTTCTCGCTCTCTTTTAAATCTCTCTCTCCGCTCTCAGTCTCCCTCCTTCTCGCTCTCTTTTAACTCTTTGTCTCCACTCTCAGTCTCGCTCCTTCTCGCTCTATTTTAACTCTCTGTCTCCGCTCACGCACTCACTCATTGACGCTCTCTTTTAACTCTCTGTCTCCGCTCTCAGTGTCCCTCCTACTTGCCCTCTTTTAACTCTCTGTCTCCGCTCTAATTCTCGGTCCTTCTCGCTGTCTCTTAACTGCCTGTCTCCGCTCTCAGTCTCGCTCCTTCTCGCTCTCTTTTAAATCTCTCTCTCCGCTCTCAGTCTCCCTCCTTCTCGCTCTATTTTAACTCTCTGTCTCCGCTCACGGACTCACTCATTGACGCTCTCTTTTAACTCTCTGTCTCCGCTCTCAGTGTCCCTCCTACTTGCCCTCTTTTAACTCTCTGTCTCCGCTCTAATTCTCGGTCCTTCTCACTCTCTTTTAACTGCCTGTCTCCGCTCCCAGTCTCGCTCCTTCTCGCTCTATTTTAACTCTTTGTTCCACTCTCAGTCTCCCTTCTTCTCGCTCTCATTTAACTGTCTGTCTCCATTCTCAGTCTCGCCCCTTCGCACTCTTTTTTAACTCTCTGTCTCCGCTCTCAGTCTCGCTCCTTCTGGCTCTCTTTTAACAGTCTGTCTCCGCTCTCAGTCTCGCTCCTTCCCGCTCTCTTTTAAATCTCTGTATCCGCTCTCTGTCTCTCTCCTTCTCGCTCTATTTTAATTCTCTGTCTCCACTCTCAGTCTCCCTCCTTCTTGCTCTCTTTTAACTCATGGCCTCCACCATCAGTCTCCCTTCTTCTCGCTTTCTTTTAACTTTCTGTCTCCGTTCTCAGTCTCACCCCTTCTCGCTCTCTTTTAACTCTCTGTCTCCACTCTCAGTCTCGCTCCTTCTCGATCTCTTTTAAATCTCTGTCTCCGCTCTCAGTCTTGCTCCTTCTCGCTCTCTTTTAAGTCTTTATCTCCACTCTCAGTCTCGGTCCTTCTCGCTCTCTTTTAACTCTCTGTCTCCGCTCTCAGTCTCCCTCCTTCTCGCTGTCTTTTAACTGTCTGTCTCCGCTCTCAATCTCGCTCCTTCTTGCTCTCTTTTAACTCTCTGTCACTGCTCACAGTCTCACTCCTCCTCGCTCTCTTTTAACTCTTTGACTCCACCCTCAGTCTTCCTTCTTGTCGCTCTCATTTAACTGTCTGTCTCCTTTCCAGTCTCACCCCTTCTCGTTCTCTATTAACTTTCTGTCTCCACTCTCAGTCTCGCTCCTTCTCGCTCCCTTTTTACTGTCTGTCTCCGCTCTCTGTCTTTCTACTTCTCGCTCTGTTTTAACGCTGTCTCCGCTCACAGACTCACTCATTGACGCTCTCTTTTAACTCTCTGTCTCTGCTCTCAGTCTCGCTCCTTCTCGCTCTCTTTTAACTCTCTGCCTCCGCTCTCAGTCTCGCTCCTTCTCGCTCTATTTTAACTCTCTGTCTCCGCTCTCAGTCTCACACCTTCTCGCTCTCTTTTAACTCTCTGTCTCCACGCTCAGTCTCCCTCCATCTTGCTCTCTTTTAACTGTATGTCAATGCTCTCTGTCTCTCTTCTTCTCACTCTCTTTTAACTCTCTGTCTCCGCTGTCAGTCTCACACCTTCTCACTCTCTTTTAACTCTCTGTCTCCGCTCTCAGTCTCACTCCTTCTCGCTCTCTTTTAAATCTCTCTCTCCGCTCTCAGTCTCCCTCCTTCTCGCTCTCTTTTAACTCTTTGTCTCCACTCTCAGTCTCGCTCCTTCTCGCTCTATTTTAACTCTCTGTCTCCGCTCACGCACTCACTCATTGACGCTCTCTTTTAACTCTCTGTCTCCGCTCTCAGTGTCCCTCCTACTTGCCCTCTTTTAACTCTCTGTCTCCGCTCTAATTCTCGGTCCTTCTCGCTGTCTTTTAACTGCCTGTCTCCGCTCCCAGTCTCGCTCCTTCTCGCTCTCTTTTGACTCTCTGTCTCCGCTCTCAGTCTCACACCTTCTCGCTCTCTTTTAACTCTCTGCCTCCGCGCTCAGTCTCGCTCGTTCCCGCTCTCTTTTAAATCTCTGTCTCCGTTCTAAGGCTCGCTCCTTCCCGCTCTCTTTTAAATCTCTGTATTGGCTCTCTGTCTCGCTCCTTCTCGTTCTATTTTAAATCTCTGTCTCCGCTCTCCGTCTCGCTTCTTCTCGCTCTATTTTAACTCTTTGTTCCACTCTCAGTCTCACTCCTTCACGCTCACTTTTAACTCACTGTGTCCACTCTCAGTCTCACACCTTCTCGCTCTCTTTTAACTCTCTGTCTCCACTCTCAGTCTGCCTATATCTTGCTCACTTTTAACTCATTGTCTCCTCTCTCAGTCTCCCTTCTTCTCGCTCTCTTTTAACTGTCTGTCTCCATTCTCAGTCTCGCCCCTTTTCGCTCCCATTTAACTCTCTGTCTCCGTTCTCAGTCTCCCTCCTTCTCGCTCTCTTTTTACTCTCTGTCTCCAACTCTCAGTCTCGCTCCTTCCCGCTCTCTTTTAAATCTCTGTATCCGCTCCCAGTCTCGCTCCTTCTCGCTCTCTTTTAACTCTTCGTTCCACTCTCTGTCTCGCTCCTTCATGCTCACATTTAACTCTCTGTGTCCGCTCTCAGTCTCACTCCTTCTCGCTCTCTTTTAACTCTTTGTCTCCACTCTCAGTCTCCCGTCTTCTTGCTCTCATTTAACTGTTTGTCTCCGTTCTTAGTCTTGCCCCTTCTCGCTCTCATTTAACTCTCTGTCTCCGTTCTCAGTCTCGGTCCTTCTCTCTCTCTTTTAACTCTCTATTTCCGCTCTCTGTCTTTCTCCTTCTCGCTCAGTTTTAACGCTGTCTCCGCTCACAGACTCACTCATTGACGCTCTCTTTTAACTCTCTGACTCCGCTCTCAGTCTCCCTCCTTCTTGCTCTCTTTTAACTCTCTGTCTCTGCTCACAGTCTCGCTCCTTCACGCTCACGTTTAAATCTCTGTCTCCGCTCTCAGTCTCACTCCTTCTCTCTCTCTTTTAGCTCTCTGTCTTCACTCTCAGTTTCCCTACCTCTCGCACTCTTTTAACTCTCTGGCTCTGCTCTCAGTTTCCCTCCTTCACGCTCACTTTTAACTCTCTGTGTCCATTCTCAGTCTCACTCCTTCTCGCTCTCTTTTAACTCTTTGTCTCCACTCTCAGTCTCCCTTCGTCTCGCTCTCATTTAACTGTCTGTCTCCATTCTCAGTCTCGCTCTTTCCCGCTCTCTTTTAAATCTCTGTATCCGCTCTCTGTCTCGCTCCTTCTCGCTGTATTTTAAATCTCTGTCTTCGCTCCCAGTCTCGCTCCTTCTCGATCTATTTTAATTCTTTGTTCCACTCTCATTTTCGCTCCTTAATGCTCACTTTTAACTCTCTGTGTGCGCTCTCAGTCTCACTCCTTCTCGCACTCTTTTAACTCTCTGTCTCCACTCTCAGTCTCCCTCCATCTTGCTCTCTTTTAACTCTTTGTCTCCAATCTCAGTCTCCCTTATTCTCCCTCTCATTTAACTGTTTGTCTCCGCTCTCAGTCTCGGTCCTTCTCTCTCTCTCTTTACTCTCTGTCTCCGCACTCAGTCTCGCTCGTTCCCGCTCTCTTTTAAATCTCTGTCTCTGAACTCAGTCTCGCTCCTTCTCACTCTATTTTAACTCTTTGTTCCACTCTCAGTCTCGCTCCTTCACGCTCACTTTTAACTCTCTGTCTCCACGCTCAGTCTCCCTCCATCTTGCTCTCTTTTAACTGTATGTCAATGCTCTCTGTCTCTGAACTCAGTCTCCCTTATTCTCCCTCTCATTTAACTGTTTGTCTCCGCTCTCAGTCTCGGTCCTTCTCTCTCTCTCTTTACTCTCTGTCTCCGCTCTCAGTCTCGCTCTTCTCGCTCTCTTTTAAAACTCTGTCTCCTTTCTCAGTCTCGCTCCTTCCCGCTTTCTTTTAAATCTCTGTCTCAGCTCTCAGTCTCGCTCCTTCTCGCAATCTTTTAACTCTTAGTTCACTCTCAGTCTCGGTCCTTCATGTTCACCTTTAACTCTCTGTTTCCGCTCTCAGTCTCACTCCTTCTTGCTCTCTTTTAACACTTTGTCTCCAATCTCAGTCTCCCTTATTCTCCCTCTCATTTAACTGTTTGTCTCCGCTCTCAGTCTCGGTTCTTCTCTCTCTCTCTTAACTCTCTGTCTCCGCTCTCAGTCTCGCTCCTTCTCGCTCTCTTTTAAATCTCTCTCTCCGCTCTCAGTCTCCCTCCTTCTCGCTCTATTTTAACTCTCTGTCTCCGCTCACGGACTCACTCATTGACGCTCTCTTTTAACTCTCTGTCTCCGCTCTCAGTGTCCCTCCTACTTGCCCTCTTTTAACTCTCTGTCTCCGCTCTAATTCTCGGTCCTTCTCACTCTCTTTTAACTGCCTGTCTCCGCTCCCAGTCTCGCTCCTTCTCGCTCTATTTTAACTCTTTGTTCCACTCTCAGTCTCCCTTCTTCTCGCTCTCATTTAACTGTCTGTCTCCATTCTCAGTCTCGCCCCTTCGCGCTCTTTTTTAACTCTCTGTCTCCGCTCTCAGTCTCGCTCCTTCTGGCTCTCTTTTAACAGTCTGTCTCCGCTCTCAGTCTCGCTCCTTCCCGCTCTCTTTTAAATCTCTGTATCCGCTCTCTGTCTCTCTCCTTCTCGCTCTATTTTAATTCTCTGTCTCCACTCTCAGTCTCCCTCCTTCTTGCTCTCTTTTAACTCATGGCCTCCACCATCAGTCTCCCTTCTTCTCGCTTTCTTTTAACTTTCTGTCTCCGTTCTCAGTCTCACCCCTTCTCGCTCTCTTTTAACTCTCTGTCTCCACTCTCAGTCTCGCTCCTTCTCGATCTCTTTTAAATCTCTGTCTCCGCTCTCAGTCTTGCTCCTTCTCGCTCTCTTTTAAGTCTTTATCTCCACTCTCAGTCTCGGTCCTTCTCGCTCTCTTTTAACTGTCTGTCTCCATTCTCAGTCTCGCCCCTTCTCACTCCCTTTTAACTCTCTGTCTCCGCTCTCAGTCTCGCACCTTCTCGCTCTCTTTTAACTCTCTGCCTCCGCTCTCTTTTAAATCTCTGTCTCTGAACTCAGTCTCGCTCCTTCTCGCTCTATTTTAACTCTCTGTCTCCACTCTCAGTCTCGGACCTTCTCGCGCTCTTTTAACACTCTGCCTCCGCGCTCAGTCTCGCTCGTTCCCGCTCTGTTTTAAATCTCTGTCTCTGAACTCAGTCTCGCTCCTTCTCACTCTATTTTAACTCTTTTTTCCACTCTCAGTCTCGCTCCTTCACGCTCACTTTTAACTCTCTGTCTCCACGCTCAGTCTCCCTCCATCTTGCTCTCTTTTAACTGTATGTCAACGCTCTCTGTCTCTCTTCTTCTCACTCTCTTTTAACTCTCTGTCTCCGCTGTCAGTCTCACACCTTCTCACTCTCTTTTAACTCTCTGTCTCCGTTCTAAGGCTCGCTCCTTCCCGCTCTCTTTTAAATCTCTGTATCGGCTCTCTGTCTCGCTCCTTCTCGTTCTATTTTAAATCTCTGTCTCCGCTCTCCGTCTCGCTTCTTCTCGCTCTATTTTAACTCTTTGTTCCACTCTCAGTCTCACTCCTTCACGCTCACTTTTAACTCACTGTGTCCATTCTCAGTCTCACACCTTCTCGCTCTCTTTTAACTCTCTGTCTCCACTCTCAGTCTGCCTATATCTTGCTCACTTTTAACTCATTGTCTCCTCTCTCAGTCTCCCTTCTTCTCGCTCTCTTTTAACTGTCTGTCTCCATTCTCAGTCTCGCCCCTTTTCGCTCCCATTTAACTCTCTGTCTCCGTTCTCAGTCTCCCTCCTTCTCGCTCTCTTTTTACTCTCTGTCTCCAACTCTCAGTCTCGCTCCTTCCCGCTCTCTTTTAAATCTCTGTATCCGCTCCCAGTCTCGCTCCTTCTCGCTCTCTTTTAACTCTTCGTTCCACTCTCTGTCTCGCTCCTTCATGCTCACATTTAACTCTCTGTGTCCGCTCTCAGTCTCACTCCTTCTCGCTCTCTTTTAACTCTTTGTCTCCACTCTCAGTCTCCCGTCTTCTCGCTCTCATTTAACTGTTTGTCTCCGTTCTTAGTCTTGCCCCTTCTCGCTCTCATTTAACTCTCCGTCTCCGTTCTCAGTCTCGGTTCTTCTCTCTCTCTTTTAACTCTCTATTTCCGCTCTCTGTCTTTCTCCTTCTCGCTCAGTTTTAACGCTGTCTCCGCTCACAGACTCACTCATTGACGCTCTCTTTTAACTCTCTGACTCCGCTCTCAATCTCCCTCCTTCTTGCTCTCTTTTAACTCTCTGTCTCTGCTCACAGTCTCACTCCTTCTCGTTCTCTTTTAAATCTCTGTCTCCGCTTTAATTCTCAGTCCTTCTCGCTCTCTTTTAACTCCCTGTCTCCGCTCTCAATCTCGCTCCTTCTTGATCTCTTTTAACTCTTTGTTCCACTCTCAGTCTCACTCCTTCACGCTCACGTTTAAATCTCTGTGTCCGCTCTCATTCTCACTCCTTCTCTCTCTCTTTTAGCTCTCTGTCTCCACTCTCAGTCTCCCTACCTCTCGCACTCTTTTAACTCTCTGTCTCTGCTCTCAGTTTCCCTCCTTCACGCTCACTTTTTACTCTCTGTGTCCATTCTCAGTCTCCCTCCATCTTGCTCTCTTTTAACACTTTGTGTCCACTCACAGTCTCCCTTCATTTTGATCTCTTTTCACTGTCTGTCTCGATTCTTAGTCTCGCCCCTTCTCGCTCCCTTTTAACTCTCTTTCTCCGCTCTCAGTCTAGCACCTTCTCGCTCTCTTTTAACTCTTTGTTCCACTCTCTGTCTCGCTCCTTCATGTTCACGTTCAACTCTGTGTGCCCGCTCTCAGTCTCACTCCTTCTCGCTCTCTTTTAACTCTCTGTCTCCACTCTCAGTCTCGCTCCTTCTCGCTATCTTTTAAATATTTGTTTCACTCTCAGTCTCGCTCCTTCACGCTCACGTGTAAATTTCTGTGTCCGCTCTCAGTCTCACTTCTTCTCGCTCTCTTTTAACTCTCTGTCTCCGCTCTCAGTCTCGCTCCTTCTCACTATATTTTAACTCTTTGTTCCACTCCCAGTCTCCCTTCATTTCGCTCTCTTTTAACTGTTTGTCTCCGTTCTCAGTCTTGCCGCTTCTCGCTCTCATTTAACTCTCTGTGTCCGCTCTCAGTCTCGGTCCTTCTCGCTCTCTTTTAACTCTTTTTCTCCACTCTCAGTCTCGCTCCTTCTCGATCTCTTTTAACTCTCTTTCTCCGCTCTCAGACTCCCTCCTGCTTGCCCTCTCTTAACTCTCTGTCTCTGCTCACAGCCTCACTCCTTCTCGCTCTCTTTTAACTCTCTGTCTCCGCTCTAATTCACGGTCCTTCTCGCTTTCTTTTAACTCTCGGTCTCCGCTCTCAGTATCGGTCCTTCTCTCTCTCTTTTAACTCTATCTCCACTTTCAGTCTCGATTCTTCTTGCTCTCTTTTAACTCTCTGTCTCCGCTCTCAGTCTCGCTTCTTCTCGCTCTCTTTTAACTCTCTGTCTCCACTCTCAGTCTTCCTTATTCTCGCTCTCTCTTAACTCTCTGTCTCCACTCTCAGTCTCACACTTTCTCGCTCTCTTTTAACTCTTTGTCTCCGCTCTCAGTCTCGCTCGTTCCCGCTCTCTTTTAAATCTCTGTCTCTGAACTCAGACTCGCTCCTTCTCACTCTATTTTAACTCTTTGTTCCACTCTCAGTCTCGCTCCTTCACGCTCACTTTTAACTCTCTGTCTCCACACTCAGTCTCCCTCCATCTTGCTCTCTTTTAACTGTATGTCAATGCTCTCTGTCTCTCTTCTTCTCACTCTCTTTTAACTCTCTGTCTCCGCTGTCAGTCTCACACCTTCTCACTCTCTTTTAACTCTCTGTCTCCGCTCTCAGTCTCGCTCCTTCACGCTCTCTTTTAAATCTCTCTCTCCGCTCTCAGTCTCCCTCCTTCTCGCTCTCTTTTAACTCTTTGTCTCCACGCTCAGTCTCGCTCCTTCTCGCTCTATTTTAACTCTCTGTCTCCGCTCACGCACTCACTCATTGACGCTCTCTTTTAACTCTCTGTCTCCGCTCTCAGTGTCCCTCCTACTTGCCCTCTTTTAACTCTCTGTCTCCGCTCTAATTCTCGGTCCTTCTCACTCTCTTTTAAATCTTTGTCTCCACTCTCAGTCTCGCTCCTTCTCGCTCTATTTTAACTCTCTGTCTCCGCTCACGCACTCACTCATTGACGCTCTCTTTTAACTCTCTGTCTCCGCTCTCAGTGTCCCTCCTACTTGCCCTCTTTTAACTCTCTGTCTCCGCTCTAATTCTCGGTCCTTCTCGCTCTCTTTTAACTGCCTGTCTCCGCTCTCAGTCTCGCTCCTTCTCGCTCTCTTTTAACTCTCTGTCTCCGCTCTCAGTCTCACACCTTCCCGCTCTCTTTTAACTCTCTGTCTCCGCGCTCAGTCTCGCTCGTTCCCGCTCTCTTTTAAATCTCTGTCTCTGAACTCAGTCTCGCTCCTTCTCACTCTATTTTAACTCTTTGTTCCACTCTCAGTCTCGCTCCTTCACGCTCACTTTTAACTCTCTGTCTCCACGCTCAGTCTCCCTCCATCTTGCTCTCTTTTAACTGTATGTCAATGCTCTCTGTCTCTGAACTCAGTCTCCCTTATTCTCCCTCTCATTTAACTGTTTGTCTCCGCTCTCAGTCTCGGTCCTTCTCTCTCTCTCTTTACTCTGTGTCTCCGCTCTCAGTCTCGCTCTTCTCGCTCTCTTTTAAAACTCTGTCTCCTTTCTCAGTCTCGCTCCTTCCCGCTTTCGTTTAAATCTCTGTCTCAGCTCTCAGTCTCGCTCCTTCTCGCAATCTTTTAACTCTTAGTTCACTCTCAGTCTCGGTCCTTCATGTTCACCTTTAACTCTCTGTTTCCGCTCTCAGTCTCACTCCTTCTTGCTCTCTTTTAACACTTTGTCTCCAATCTCAGTCTCCCTTATTCTCCCTCTCATTTAACTGTTTGTCTCCGCTCTCAGTCTCGGTTCTTCTCTCTCTCTCTTAACTCTCTGTCTCCGCTCTCAGTCTCGCTCCTTCTCGCTCTCTTTTAAATCTCTCTCTCCGCTCTCAGTCTCCCTCCTTCTCGCTCTATTTTAACTCTCTGTCTCCGCTCACGGACTCACTCATTGACGCTCTCTTTTAACTCTCTGTCTCCGCTCTCAGTGTCCCTCCTACTTGCCCTCTATTAACTCTCTGTCTCCGCTCTAATTCTCGGTCCTTCTCACTCTCTTTTAACTGCCTGTCTCCGCTCCCAGTCTCGCTCCTTCTCGCTCTATTTTAACTCTTTGTTCCACTCTCAGTCTCCCTTCTTCTCGCTCTCATTTAACTGTCTGTCTCCATTCTCAGTCTCGCCCCTTCGCGCTCTTTTTTAACTCTCTGTCTCCGCTCACGGACTCACTCATTGACGCTCTCTTTTAACTCTCTGTCTCCGCTCTCAGTCTCGCTCCTTCTCGCTCTCTTTTAAATCTCTCTCTCCGCTCTCAGTCTCCCTCCTTCTCGCTCTATTTTAACTCTCTGTCTCCGCTCACGGACTCACTCATTGACGCTCTCTTTTAACTCTCTGTCTCCGCTCTCAGTGTCCCTCCTACTTGCCCTCTATTAACTCTCTGTCTCCGCTCTAATTCTCGGTCCTTCTCACTCTCTTTTAACTGCCTGTCTCCGCTCCCAGTCTCGCTCCTTCTCGCTCTATTTTAACTCTTTGTTCCACTCTCAGTCTCCCTTCTTCTCGCTCTCATTTAACTGTCTGTCTCCATTCTCAGTCTCGCCCCTTCGCGCTCTTTTTTAACTCTCTGTCTCCGCTCTCAGTCTCGCTCCTTCTGGCTCTCTTTTAACAGTCTGTCTCCGCTCTCAGTCTCGCTCCTTCCCGCTCTCTTTTAAATCTCTGTATCCGCTCTCTGTCTCTCTCCTTCTCGCTCTATTTTAATTCTCTGTCTCCACTCTCAGTCTCCCTCCTTCTTGCTCTCTTTTAACTCATGGCCTCCACCATCAGTCTCCCTTCTTCTCGCTTTCTTTTAACTTTCTGTCTCCGTTCTCAGTCTCACCCCTTCTCGCTCTCTTTTAACTCTCTGTCTCCACTCTCAGTCTCGCTCCTTCTCGATCTCTTTTAAATCTCTGTCTCCGCTCTCAGTCTTGCTCCTTCTCGCTCTCTTTTAAGTCTTTATCTCCACTCTCAGTCTCGCTCCTTCTCGCTCTCTTTTAACTCTCTGTCTCCGCTCTCAGTCTCCCTCCTTCTCGCTGTCTTTTAACTGTCTGTCTCCGCTCTCAATCTCGCTCCTTCTTGCTCTCTTTTAACTCTCTGTCACTGCTCGCAGTCTCACTCCTTCTCGCTCTCTTTTAACTCTTTGACTCCACCCTCAGTCTTCCTTCTTGTCGCTCTCATTTAACTGTCTGTCTCCTTTCCAGTCTCACCCCTTCTCGTTCTCTATTAACTTTCTGTCTCCACTCTCAGTCTCGCTCCTTCTCGCTCCCTTTTTACTGTCTGTCTCCGCTCTCTGTCTTTCTACTTCTCGCTCTGTTTTAACGCTGTCTCCGCTCACAGACTCACTCATTGACGCTCTCTTTTAACTCTCTGTCTCTGCTCTCAGTCTCGCTCCTTCTCGCTCTCTTTTAACTCTCTGCCTCCGCTCTCAGTCTCGCTCCTTCTCGCTCTATTTTAACTCTCTGTCTCCGCTCTCAGTCTCACACCTTCTCGCTCTCTTTTAACTCTCTGCCTCCGCGCTCAGTCTCGCTCGTTCCCGCTCTCTTTTAAATCTCTGTCTCCGCTCTCAGTCTCGCTCCTTCTCACTCTATTTTAACTCTTTGTTCCACTCTCAGTCTCGCTCCTTCACGCTCACTTTTAACTCTCTGTCTCCACGCTCAGTCTCCCTCCATCTTGCTCTCTTTTAACTGTATGTCAATGCTCTCTGTCTCTCTTCTTCTCACTCTCTTTTAACTCTCTGTCTCCGCTGTCAGTCTCACACCTTCTCGCTCTCTTTTAACTCTCTGTCTCCGCTCTCAGTCTCGCTCCTTCTCGCTCTCTTTTAAATCTCTCTCTCCGCTCTCAGTCTCCCTCCTTCTCGCTCTCTTTTAACTCTTTGTCTCCACTCTCAGTCTCGCTCCTTCTCGATCTATTTTAACTCTCTGTCTCCGCTCACGCACTCACTCATTGACGCTCTCTTTTAACTCTCTGTCTCCGCTCTCAGTGTCCCTCCTACTTGCCCTCTTTTAACTCTCTGTCTCCGCTCTAATTCTCGGTCCTTCTCGCTGTCTTTTAACTGCCTGTCTCCGCTCCCAGTCTCGCTCCTTCTCGCTCTCTTTTGACTCTCTGTCTCCGCTCTCAGTCTCACACCTTCTCGCTCTCTTTTAACTCTCTGCCTCCGCGCTCAGTCTCGCTCGTTCCCGCTCTCTTTTAAATCTCTGTCTCCGTTCTAAGGCTCGCTCCTTCCCGCTCTCTTTTAAATCTCTGTATTGGCTCTCTGTCTCGCTCCTTCTCGTTCTATTTTAAATCTCTGTCTCCGCTCTCCGTCTCGCTTCTTCTCGCTCTATTTTAACTCTTTGTTCCACTCTCAGTCTCACTCCTTCACGCTCACTTTTAACTCACTGTGTCCATTCTCAGTCTCACACCTTCTCGCTCTCTTTTAACTCTCTGTCTCCACTCTCAGTCTGCCTATATCTTGCTCACTTTTAACTCATTGTCTCCTCTCTCAGTCTCCCTTCTTCTCGCTCTCTTTTAACTGTCTGTCTCCATTCTCAGTCTCGCCCCTTTTCGCTCCCATTTAACTCTCTGTCTCCGTTCTCAGTCTCCCTCCTTCTCGCTCTCTTTTTACTCTCTGTCTCCAACTCTCAGTCTCGCTCCTTCCCGCTCTCTTTTAAATCTCTGTATCCGCTCCCAGTCTCGCTCCTTCTCGCTCTCTTTTAACTCTTCGTTCCACTCTCTGTCTCGCTCCTTCATGCTCACATTTAACTCTCTGTGTCCGCTCTCAGTCTCACTCCTTCTCGCTCTCTTTTAACTCTTTGTCTCCACTCTCAGTCTCCCGTCTTCTTGCTCTCATTTAACTGTTTGTCTCTGTTCTTAGTCTTGCCCCTTCTCGCTCTCATTTAACTCTCTGTCTCCGTTCTCAGTCTCGGTCCTTCTCTCTCTCTTTTAACTCTCAATTTCCGCTCTCTGTCTTTCTCCTTCTCGCTCAGTTTTAACGCTGTCTCCGCTCACAGACTCACTCATTGACGCTCTCTTTTAACTCTCTGACTCCGCTCTCAGTCTCCCTCCTTCTTGCTCTCTTTTAACTCTCTGTCTCTGCTCACAGTCTCGCTCCTTCACGCTCACGTTTAAATCTCTGTCTCCGCTCTCAGTCTCACTCCTTCTCTCTCTCTTTTAGCTCTCTGTCTTCACTCTCAGTTTCCCTACCTCTCGCACTCTTTTAACTCTCTGGCTCTGCTCTCAGTTTCCCTCCTTCACGCTCACTTTTAACTCTCTGTGTCCATTCTCAGTCTCACTCCTTCTCGCTCTCTTTTAACTCTTTGTCTCCACTCTCAGTCTCCCTTCGTCTCGCTCTCATTTAACTGTCTGTCTCCATTCTCAGTCTCGCTCTTTCCCGCTCTCTTTTAAATCTCTGTATCCGCTCTCTGTCTCGCTCCTTCTCGCTGTATTTTAAATCTCTGTCTTCGCTCCCAGTCTCGCTCCTTCTCGATCTATTTTAATTCTTTGTTCCACTCTCATTTTCGCTCCTTAATGCTCACTTTTAACTCTCTGTGTGCGCTCTCAGTCTCACTCCTTCTCGCACTCTTTTAACTCTCTGTCTCCACTCTCAGTCTCGCTCCATCTTGCTCTCTTTTAACTCTTTGTCTCCAATCTCAGTCTCCCTTATTCTCCCTCTCATTTAACTGTTTGTCTCCGCTCTCAGTCTCGGTCCTTCTCTCTCTCTCTTTACTCTCTGTCTCCGCTCTCAGTCTCGCTCTTCTCGCTCTCTTTTAAAACTCTGTCTCCTTTCTCAGTCTCGCTCCTTCCCGCTTTCGTTTAAATCTCTGTCTCAGCTCTCAGTCTCGCTCCTTCTCGCAATCTTTTAACACTTAGTTCACTCTCAGTCTCGGTCCTTCATGTTCACCTTTAACTCTCTGTTTCCGCTCTCAGTCTCACTCCTTCTTGCTCTCTTTTAACACTTTGTCTCCAATCTCAGTCTCCCTTATTCTCCCTCTCATTTAACTGTTTGTCTCCGCTCTCAGTCTCGGTTCTTCTCTCTCTCTCTTAACTCTCTGTCTCCGCTCTCAGTCTCGCTCCTTCTCGCTCTCTTTTAAATCTCCCTCTCCGCTCTCAGTCTCCCTCCTTCTCGCTCTATTTTAACTCTCTGTCTCCGCTCACGGACTCACTCATTGACGCTCTCTTTTAACTCTCTGTCTCCGCTCTCAGTGTCCCTCCTACTTGCCCTCTTTTAACTCTCTGTCTCCGCTCTAATTCTCGGTCCTTCTCACTCTCTTTTAACTGCCTGTCTCCGCTCCCAGTCTCGCTCCTTCTCGCTCTATTTTAACTCTTTGTTCCACTCTCAGTCTCCCTTCTTCTCGCTCTCATTTAACTGTCTGTCTCCATTCTCAGTCTCGCCCCTTCGCACTCTTTTTTAACTCTCTGTCTCCGCTCTCAGTCTCGCTCCTTCTGGCTCTCTTTTAACAGTCTGTCTCCGCTCTCAGTCTCGCTCCTTCCCGCTCTCTTTTAAATCTCTGTATCCGCTCTCTGTCTCTCTCCTTCTCGCTCTATTTTAATTCTCTGTCTCCACTCTCAGTCTCCCTCCTTCTTGCTCTCTTTTAACTCTTTGCCTCCACTATCAGTCTCCCTTCCTCTCGCTTTCTTTTAACTTTCTGTCTCCGTTCTCAGTCTCACCCCTTCTCGCTCTCTTTTAACTCTCTGTCTCCACTCTCAGTCTCGCTCCTTCTCGATCTCTTTTAAATCTCTGTCTCCGCTCTCAGTCTTGCTCCTTCTCGCTCTCTTTTAAGTCTTTATCTCCACTCTCAGTCTCGGTCCTTCTCGCTCTCTTTTAACTCTCTGTCTCCGCTCTCAGTCTCCCTCCTTCTCGCTGTCTTTTAACTGTCTGTCTCCGCTCTCAATCTCGCTCCTTCTTGCTCTCTTTTAACTCTCTGTCACTGCTCGCAGTCTCACTCCTTCTCGCTCTCTTTTAACTCTTTGTCTCCACCCTCAGTCTTCCTTCTTGTCGCTCTCATTTAACTGTCTGTCTCCTTTCCAGTCTCACCCTTTCTCGTTCTCTATTAACTTTCTGTCTCCACTCTCAGTCTCGCTCCTTCTCGCTCCCTTTTTACTGTCTGTCTCCGCTCTCTGTCTTTCTACTTCTCGCTCTGTTTTAACGCTGTCTCCACTCACAGACTCACTCATTGACGCTCTCTTTTAACTCTCTGACTCCGCTCTCAGTCTCCCTGCTACTTGCTCTCTTTTAACTCTCTGTCTCTGCTCACAGTCTCACTCCTTCTCGATCTTTTTTAACTCCCTGTCTCCGCTCTCAGTCTCGCTCCTTCTCGCTCTCTTTTAACTCTTTGTTCCACTCTCAGTCTCGCTCCTTCACGCTCACGTTTAAATCTCTGTGTCCGCTCTCAGTCTCACTCCTTCTCTCTCTCTTTTAGTTCTCTGTCTCCAATCTCAGTCTCCCTACCTCTCGCACTCTTTTAACTCTCTGGCTCCGCTTCAGTTTCACTCCATCATGCTCACTTTTAAGTCTCTGTGTCCATTCTCAGTCTCACTCCTTCTCGCTCTCTTCTAATTCTTTGTCTCCACTCTCAGTCTCCCTTCTTCACGCTCTCATTTAACTGCCTGTCTCCATTCTCAGTCTCGCTCCTTCCCGCTCCCTTTTAAATCTCTGTATCCGCTCTCTGTCTCGCTCCTTCTCGCTGTATTTTAAATCGCTGTCTCCGCTCTCAGTTTCGCTCATTCCAGCTCTCTTTTAAATCTCTGTCTCCGCTCTCAGTCTCGCTCCTTCTCGCTATATTTTAACTCTTTGTTCCACTCTCAATCTCGCTCCTTCACGCTCACGTTAAACTCTCTGTGTCCGCTCTCAGTCTCACTCCTTCTCGCTCTCTTTTAACTCTTTGTCTCCACTCTCAGTCTCCCTTCTTCTCGCTCTCTTTTAACTGTTTGTCTCAGTTCTCAATCTCGCGCCTTCTCGCTCTCTTTAACTCTCTGTGTCCGCTCTCAGTCTCGCTCCTTCTCGGTCCCTTTTTACTGTCTGTCTCCGCTCTCTGTCTTTCTACTTCTCGAACTGTTTTAACGCTCTCTCCGCTCACAGACTCACTCATTGATGCTCTCTTTTAACTCTCTGACTCCGCTCTCAGTCTCCCTGCTACTTGCTCTCTTTTAACTCTCTGTCTCTGCTCACAGTCTCACTCCTTCTCGATCTCTTTCAACTCCTTGTCTCCGCTCTCAGTCTCGCTCCTTCTCGCTCTCTTTTAACTCTTTGTTCCACTCTCAGTCTCGATCCTTCACGCTCACGTTTAAATCTCTGTGACCGCTCTCAATCTCACTCCTTCTCTCTCTCTTTTAGCTCTCTGTCTCCAATCTCAGTCTCCCTACCTCTCGCACTCTTTTAACTCTCTGGCTCCGCTTCAGTTTCTCTCCTTCATGCTCACTTTTAACTCTCTGTGTCCATTCTCAGTCTCACTCCTTCTCGCTCTCTTTTAACTCTTTGTCTCCACTCTCAGTCTCCCTTCTTCACGCTCTCATTTAACTGTCTTTCTCCATTCTCAGTCTCGCTCCTTCCCGCTCCCTTTTAAATCTCTGTATCCGCTGTCTGTCTCGCTGTATTTTAAATCTTTGTCTCCGCTCCCAGTCTCACTCCTTCTCGCTCTATTTTAAATCTTTGTTCCACTCTCAGTCTCGCTCCTTCACGCTTACTTTTAACTCTCTGTGTCCGTTCTCAGTCTCACTCCTTCTCGCTCTCTTTTAACTCTCTGTCTCCACTCTCAGTCTCCCTCCATCTTGCTCTCTTTTAACTCTTTGTCTCCACTCAGTCTCCCTAACTCTCGCTATCTATTAACTGTCTGTCTCCATTCTCAGTCTCGCCCCTTCTCGCTCCCTTTTAAATCTCTCTCTCCGCTCTCAATCTCGCTCATTCTCGCTCTCTTTTAACTCTTTGTCTCCACTCTCAGTCTCGCTCCTTCTCGCTCCCTTTTAACTCTCTGTCTCTGCTCACAGTCTCACTCCTTCTTGCTCTCTATTAACCCTCTGTCTCCGCTCTAATTCTTAGTCCTTCTCTCTCTCTTTTAACTCCCTGTCTCCGCTCTCAGTCCCGCTCCTTCTCGCTCTCTTTTAACTCTTTGTTCCACTATCAGTCTCGATCATTCACGCTCACTTTTAACTCTGTGTCCATTCTCAGTCTCACTCTCTCTCGCTCTCTTTTAACTCTTTGTCTCCACTCTCTGTCTCCCTTCTTCTCGCTCTCTTTTAACTGTCTGTCTCCGTTCTCAGTCTCTCCACTTCTCGCTCGCTTTTTACTCTTTATCTCCACTCTCAGTCTCGGTCCTTCTCGCTCTCTTTTAACTCTCTGTCTCCGCTCTCAGTCTCCCTCCTTCTCGCTGTCTTTTAACTGTCTGTCTCCGCTCTCAATCTCGCTCCTTCTTGCTCTCTTTTAACTCTCTGTCACTGCTCGCAGTCTCACTCCTTCTCGCTCTCTTTTAACTCTTTGTCTCCACCCTCAGTCTTCCTTCTTGTCGCTCTCATTTAACTGTCTGTCTCCTTTCCAGTCTCACCCCTTCTCGTTCTCTATTAACTTTCTGTCTCCACTCTCAGTCTCGCTCCTTCTCGCTCCCTTTTTACTGTCTGTCTCCGCTCTCTGTCTTTCTACTTCTCGCTCTGTTTTAACGCTGTCTCCACTCACAGACTCACTCATTGACGCTCTCTTTTAACTCTCTGACTCCGCTCTCAGTCTCCCTGCTACTTGCTCTCTTTTAACTCTCTGTCTCTGCTCACAGTCTCGCTCCTTCACGCTCACGTTTAAATCTCTGTCTCCGCTCTCAGTCTCACTCCTTCTCTCTCTCTTTTAGCTCTCTGTCTTCACTCTCAGTCTCCCTACCTCTCGCACTCTTTTAACTCTCTGGCTCTGCTCTCAGTTTCCCTCCTTCACGCTCACTTTTAACTCTCTGTGTCCATTCTCAGTCTCACTCCTTCTCGCTCTCTTTTAACTCTTTGTCTCCACTCTCAGTCTCCCTTCGTCTCGCTCTCATTTAACTGTCTGTCTCCATTCTCAGTCTCGCTCTTTCCCGCTCTCTTTTAAATCTCTGTATCCGCTCTCTGTCTCGCTCCTTCTCGCTGTATTTTAAATCTCTGTCTTCGCTCCCAGTCTCGCTCCTTCTCGATCTATTTTAACTCTTTGTTCCACTCTCATTTTCGCTCCTTAACGCTCACTTTTAACTCTCTGTGTGCGCTCTCAGTCTCACTCCTTCTCGCACTCTTTTAACTCTCTGTCTCCACTCTCAGTCTCCCTCCATCTTGCTCTCTTTTAACTCTTTGTCTCCAATCTCAGTCTCCCTTATTCTCCCTCTCATTTAACTGTTTGTCTCCGCTCTCAGTCTCGGTCCTTCTCTCTCTCTCTTTACTCTCTGTCTACGCTCTCAGTCTCGCTCTTCTCGCTCTCTTTTAAAACTCTGTCTCCTTTCTCAGTCTCGCTCCTTCCCGCTTTCGTTTAAATCTCTGTCTCAGCTCTCAGTCTCGCTCCTTCTCGCAATCTTTTAACTCTTAGTTCACTCTCAGTCTCGGTCCTTCATGTTCACCTTTAACTCTGTTTCCGCTCTCAGTCTCACTCCTTCTTGCTCTCTTTTAACACTTTGTCTCCAATCTCAGTCTCCCTTATTCTCCCTCTCATTTAACTGTTTGTCTCCGCTCTCAGTCTCGGTTCTTCTCTCTCTCTCTTAACTCTCTGTCTCCGCTCTCAGTCTCGCTCCTTCTCGCTCTCTTTTAAATCTCCCTCTCCGCTCTCAGTCTCCCTCCTTCTCGCTCTATTTTAACTCTCTGTCTCCGCTCACGGACTCACTCATTGACGCTCTCTTTTAACTCTCTGTCTCCGCTCTCAGTGTCCCTCCTACTTGCCCTCTTTTAACTCTCTGTCTCCGCTCTAATTCTCGGTCCTTCTCACTCTCTTTTAACTGCCTGTCTCCGCTCCCAGTCTCGCTCCTTCTCGCTCTATTTTAACTCTTTGTTCCACTCTCAGTCTCCCTTCTTCTCGCTCTCATTTAACTGTCTGTCTCCATTCTCAGTCTCGCCCCTTCGCACTCTTTTTTAACTCTCTGTCTCCACTCTCAGTCTCGCTCCTTCTGGCTCTCTTTTAACAGTCTGTCTCCGCTCTCAGTCTCGCTCCTTCCCGCTCTCTTTTAAATCTCTGTATCCGCTCTCTGTCTCTCTCCTTCTCGCTCTATTTTAATTCTCTGTCTCCACTCTCAGTCTCCCTCCTTCTTGCTCTCTTTTAACTCTTTGCCTCCACTATCAGTCTCCCTTCCTCTCGCTTTCTTTTAACTTTCTGTCTCCGTTCTCAGTCTCACCCCTTCTCGCTCTCTTTTAACTCTCTGTCTCCACTCTCAGTCTCGCTCCTTCTCGATCTCTTTTAAATCTCTGTCTCCGCTCTCAGTCTTGCTCCTTCTCGCTCTCTTTTAAGTCTTTATCTCCACTCTCAGTCTCGGTCCTTCTCGCTCTCTTTTAACTCTCTGTCTCCGCTCTCAGTCTCCCTCCTTCTCGCTGTCTTTTAACTGTCTGTCTCCGCTCTCAATCTCGCTCCTTCTTGCTCTCTTTTAACTCTCTGTCACTGCTCGCAGTCTCACTCCTTCTCGCTCTCTTTTAACTCTTTGTCTCCACCCTCAGTCTTCCTTCTTGTCGCTCTCATTTAACTGTCTGTCTCCTTTCCAGTCTCACCCCTTCTCGTTCTCTATTAACTTTCTGTCTCCACTCTCAGTCTCGCTCCTTCTCGCTCCCTTTTTACTGTCTGTCTCCGCTCTCTGTCTTTCTACTTCTCGCTCTGTTTTAACGCTGTCTCCACTCACAGACTCACTCATTGACGCTCTCTTTTAACTCTCTGACTCCGCTCTCAGTCTCCCTGCTACTTGCTCTCTTTTAACTCTCTGTCTCTGCTCACAGTCTCACTCCTTCTCGATCTTTTTTAACTCCCTGTCTCCGCTCTCAGTCTCGCTCCTTCTCGCTCTCTTTTAACTCTTTGTTCCACTCTCAGTCTCGCTCCTTCACGCTCACGTTTAAATCTCTGTGTCCGCTCTCAGTCTCACTCCTTCTCTCTCTCTTTTAGTTCTCTGTCTCCAATCTCAGTCTCCCTACCTCTCGCACTCTTTTAACTCTCTGGCTCCGCTTCAGTTTCACTCCATCATGCTCACTTTTAAGTCTCTGTGTCCATTCTCAGTCTCACTCCTTCTCGCTCTCTTCTAATTCTTTGTCTCCACTCTCAGTCTCCCTTCTTCACGCTCTCATTTAACTGCCTGTCTCCATTCTCAGTCTCGCTCCTTCCCGCTCCCTTTTAAATCTCTGTATCCGCTCTCTGTCTCGCTCCTTCTCGCTGTATTTTAAATCGCTGTCTCCGCTCTCAGTTTCGCTCCTTCCAGCTCTCTTTTAAATCTGTCTCCGCTCTGAGTCTCGCTCCTCCTCGATCTATTTTAAATCTCTGTCTCCGCTCTCAGTCTCGCTCCTTCTCGCTATATTTTAACTCTTTGTTCCACTCTCAATCTCGCTCCTTCACGCTCACGTTAAACTCTCTGTGTCCGCTCTCAGTCTCACTCCTTCTCGCTCTCTTTTAACTCTTTGTCTCCACTCTCAGTCTCCCTTCTTCTCGCTCTCTTTTAACTGTTTGTCTCAGTTCTCAATCTCGCGCCTTCTCGCTCTCTTTAACTCTCTGTGTCCGCTCTCAGTCTCGCTCCTTCTCGGTCCCTTTTTACTGTCTGTCTCCGCTCTCTGTCTTTCTACTTCTCGCTCTGTTTTAACGCTCTCTCCGCTCACAGACTCACTCATTGACGCTCTCTTTTAACTCTCTGACTCCGCTCTCAGTCTCCCTGCTACTTGCTCTCTTTTAACTCTCTGTCTCTGCTCACAGTCTCACTCCTTCTCGATCTCTTTTAACTCTCTGTCTCCGCTCTACTTCTCGGTCCTTCTCGCTCTCTTTCAACTCCCTGTCTCCGCTCTCAGTCTCGCTCCTTCTCGCTCTCTTTTAATTCTTTGTTCCACTCTCAGTCTCGATCCTTCACGCTCACGTTTAAATCTCTGTGACCGCTCTCAATCTCACTCCTTCTCTCTCTCTTTTAGCTCTCTGTCTCCAATCTCAGTCTCCCTACCTCTCGCACTCTTTTAACTCTCTGGCTCCGCTTCAGTTTCTCTCCTTCATGCTCACTTTTAACTCTCTGTGTCCATTCTCAGTCTCACTCCTTCTCGCTCTCTTTTAACTCTTTGTCTCCACTCTCAGTCTCCCTTCTTCACGCTCTCATTTAACTGTCTGTCTCCATTCTCAGTCTCGCTCCTTCACGCTTACTTTTAACTCTCTGTGTCCATTCTCAGTTTCACTCCTTCTCGCTCTCTTTTAACTCTCTGTCTCCACTCTCAGTCTCCCTCCATCTTGCTCTCTTTTAACTCTTTGTCTCCACTCAGTCTCCCTAACTCTCGCTATCTATTAACTGTCTGTCTCCATTCTCAGTCTCGCCCCTTCTCGCTCCCTTTTAAATCTCTCTCTCCGCTCTCAATCTCGCTCCTTCTCGCTCTCTTTTAACTCTTTGTCTCCACTCTCAGTCTCCCTTCTTCTCGCTCTCTTTTAACTGTTTGTCTCAGTTCTCAATCTCGCGCCTTCTCGCTCTCTTTAACTCTCTGTGTCCGCTCTCAGTCTCGCTCCTTCTCGGTCCCTTTTTACTGTCTGTCTCCGCTCTCTGTCTTTCTACTTCTCGCTCTGTTTTAACGCTCTCTCCGCTCACAGACTCACTCATTGACGCTCTCTTTTAACTCTCTGACTCCGCTCTCAGTCTCCCTGCTACTTGCTCTCTTTTAACTCTCTGTCTCTGCTCACAGTCTCACTCCTTCTCGATCTCTTTCAACTCCCTGTCTCCGCTCTCAGTCTCGCTCCTTCTCGCTCTCTTTTAACTCTTTGTTCCACTCTCAGTCTCGATCCTTCACGCTCACGTTTAAATCTCTGTGACCGCTCTCAATCTCACTCCTTCTCTCTCTCTTTTAGCTCTCTGTCTCCAATCTCAGTCTCCCTACCTCTCGCACTCTTTTAACTCTCTGGCTCCGCTTCAGTTTCTCTCCTTCATGCTCACTTTTAACTCTCTGTGTCCATTCTCAGTCTCACTCCTTCTCGCTCTCTTTTAACTCTTTGTCTCCACTCTCAGTCTCCCTTCTTCACGCTCTCATTTAACTGTCTGTCTCCATTCTCAGTCTCGCTCCTTCCCGCTCCCTTTTAAATCTCTGTATCCGCTGTCTGTCTCGCTGTATTTTAAATCTTTGTCTCCGCTCCCAGTCTCACTCCTTCTCGCTCTATTTTAAATCTTTGTTCCACTCTCAGTCTCGCTCCTTCACGCTTACTTTTAACTCTCTGTGTCCGTTCTCAGTCTCACTCCTTCTCGCTCTCTTTTAACTCTCTGTCTCCACTCTCAGTCTCCCTCCATCTTGCTCTCTTTTAACTCTTTGTCTCCACTCAGTCTCCCTAACTCTCGCTATCTATTAACTGTCTGTCTCCATTCTCAGTCTCGCCCCTTCTCGCTCCCTTTTAAATCTCTCTCTCCGCTCTCAATCTCGCTCCTTCTCGCTCTCTTTTAACTCTTTGTCTCCACTCTCAGTCTCGCTCCTTCTCGCTCCCTTTTAACTCTCTGTCTCTGCTCACAGTCTCACTCCTTCTTGCTCTCTATTAACCCTCTGTCTCCGCTCTAATTCTTAGTCCTTCTCTCTCTCTTTTAACTCCCTGTCTCCGCTCTCAGTCCCGCTCCTTCTCGCTCTCTTTTAACTCTTTGTTCCACTATCAGTCTCGATCATTCACGCTCACTTTTAACTCTCTGTGTCCATTCTCAGTCTCACTCTCTCTCGCTCTCTTTTAACTCTTTGTCTCCACTCTCTGTCTCCCTTCTTCTCGCTCTCTTTTAACTGTCTGTCTCCGTTCTCAGTCTCTCCACTTCTCGCTCGCTTTTTACTCTTTATCTCCACTCTCAGTCTCGGTCCTTCTCGCTCTCTTTTAACTCTCTGTCTCCGCTCTCAGTCTCCCTCCTTCTCGCTGTCTTTTAACTGTCTGTCTCCGCTCTCAATCTCGCTCCTTCTTGCTCTCTTTTAACTCTCTGTCACTGCTCGCAGTCTCACTCCTTCTCGCTCTCTTTTAACTCTTTGTCTCCACCCTCAGTCTTCCTTCTTGTCGCTCTCATTTAACTGTCTGTCTCCTTTCCAGTCTCACCCCTTCTCGTTCTCTATTAACTTTCTGTCTCCACTCTCAGTCTCGCTCCTTCTCGCTCCCTTTTTACTGTCTGTCTCCGCTCTCTGTCTTTCTACTTCTCGCTCTGTTTTAACGCTGTCTCCACTCACAGACTCACTCATTGACGCTCTCTTTTAACTCTCTGACTCCGCTCTCAGTCTCCCTGCTACTTGCTCTCTTTTAACTCTCTGTCTCTGCTCACAGTCTCACTCCTTCTCGATCTTTTTTAACTCCCTGTCTCCGCTCTCAGTCTCGCTCCTTCTCGCTCTCTTTTAACTCTTTGTTCCACTCTCAGTCTCGCTCCTTCACGCTCACGTTTAAATCTCTGTGTCCGCTCTCAGTCTCACTCCTTCTCTCTCTCTTTTAGTTCTCTGTCTCCAATCTCAGTCTCCCTACCTCTCGCACTCTTTTAACTCTCTGGCTCCGCTTCAGTTTCACTCCATCATGCTCACTTTTAAGTCTCTGTGTCCATTCTCAGTCTCACTCCTTCTCGCTCTCTTCTAATTCTTTGTCTCCACTCTCAGTCTCCCTTCTTCACGCTCTCATTTAACTGCCTGTCTCCATTCTCAGTCTCGCTCCTTCCCGCTCCCTTTTAAATCTCTGTATCCGCTCTCTGTCTCGCTCCTTCTCGCTGTATTTTAAATTGCTGTCTCCGCTCTCAGTTTCGCTCCTTCCAGCTCTCTTTTAAATCTCTGTCTCCGCTCTGAGTCTCGCTCCTCCTCGATCTATTTTAAATCTCTGTCTCCGCTCTCAGTCTCGCTCCTTCTCGCTATATTTTAACTCTTTGTTCCACTCTCAATCTCGCTCCTTCACGCTCACGTTAAACTCTCTGTGTCCGCTCTCAGTCTCACTCCTTCTCGCTCTCTTTTAACTCTTTGTCTCCACTCTCAGTCTCCCTTCTTCTCGCTCTCTTTTAACTGTTTGTCTCAGTTCTCAATCTCGCGCCTTCTCGCTCTCTTTAACTCTCTGTGTCCGCTCTCAGTCTCGCTCCTTCTCGGTCCCTTTTTACTGTCTGTCTCCGCTCTCTGTCTTTCTACTTCTCGCTCTGTTTTAACGCTCTCTCCGCTCACAGACTCACTCATTGACGCTCTCTTTTAACTCTCTGACTCCGCTCTCAGTCTCCCTGCTACTTGCTCTCTTTTAACTCTCTGTCTCTGCTCACAGTCTCACTCCTTCTCGATCTCTTTTAACTCTCTGTCTCCGCTCTACTTCTCGGTCCTTCTCGCTCTCTTTCAACTCCCTGTCTCCGCTCTCAGTCTCGCTCCTTCTCGCTCTCTTTTAACTCTTTGTTCCACTCTCAGTCTCGATCCTTCACGCTCACGTTTAAATCTCTGTGACCGCTCTCAATCTCACTCCTTCTCTCTCTCTTTTAGCTCTCTGTCTCCAATCTCAGTCTCCCTACCTCTCGCATTCTTTTAACTCTCTGGCTCCGCTTCAGTTTCTCTCCTTCATGCTCACTTTTAACTCTCTGTGTCCATTCTCAGTCTCACTCCTTCTCGCTCTCTTTTAACTCTTTGTCTCCACTCTCAGTCTCCCTTCTTCACGCTCTCATTTAACTGTCTGTCTCCATTCTCAGTCTCGCTCCTTCACGCTTACTTTTAACTCTCTGTGTCCATTCTCAGTCTCACTCCTTCTCGCTCTCTTTTAACTCTCTGTCTCCACTCTCAGTCTCCCTCCATCTTGCTCTCTTTTAACTCTTTGTCTCCACTCAGTCTCCCTAACTCTCGCTATCTATTAACTGTCTGTCTCCATTCTCAGTCTCGCCCCTTCTCGCTCCCTTTTAAATCTCTCTCTCCGCTCTCAATCTCGCTCCTTCTCGCTCTCTTTTAACTCTTTGTCTCCACTCTCAGTCTCGCTCCTTCTCGCTCCCTTTTAAATCTCTCTCTCCGCTCTCAGTCTCACTCCTTCTTGCTCTCTATTAACCCTCTGTCTCCGCTCTAATTCTTAGTCCTTCTCTCTCTCTTTTAACTCCCTGTCTCCGCTCTCAGTCCCGCTCCTTCCCGCTCTCTTTTAACTCTTTGTCTCCACTCTCTGTCTCCCTTCTTCTCGCTCTCTTTTAACTGTCTGTCTCCGTTCTCAGTCTCACTCTCTCTCGCTCTCTTTTAACTCTTTGTCTCCACTCTCTGTCTCCCTTCTTCTCGCTCTCTTTTAACTGTCTGTCTCCGTTCTCAGTCTCACTCCTTCTCGCTCTCTTTTAACTCTTTGTCTCCACTCTCTGTCTCCCTTCTTCTCGCTCTCTTTTAACTGTCTGTCTCCGTTCTCAGTCTCTCCCCTTCTCGCTGTCTTTTAACTGTCTGTCTCCGCTCTCAGTCTCGCTCCCTCTCTCTCTCTTTTAACTCTCTGTCTCCGCTCTCAGTCTCGCTCCTTCTCGCTCTCTTTTAAATCTCTGTCTCCGCTATCAGTCTAGCTCCTTGTCTCTCTCTTTTAACTCTTTGTCTCCATTCTCAGTCTCTGTCCTTCTGGCTCTCTTTTAACGCTCTGTCTCCGTTCTCAGTCTCGCTCCTTCTTGCTCTCTTTAGACACTCTGTCTCTGCTCAGAGTCTCACTCCTTCTCGCACTCTTTTAACTCTTTGTCTCCACCCTCAGTCTCCCTTCTGCTCGCTCTCATTTAACTGTCTGTCTCCATTCTCAGTTTCGCCCCTTCTCGCTCTCTTTTAACTCTCTGTCTCGGCTCTCAGTCTCGCTCCTTTTTGCTCCCTTTCTACTGTCTGTCTCCGCTCTGTCTTTTTCATTCTTGCTCTCTTTTAATGCTGACTCCGCTCACAGACTCACTCATTGACGCTCTCTTTCAGCTCTCTGACTCCGCTCTCAGTCTCCCTTCTACTTGCTCTCTATTAACCCTCTGT
Organism: Carcharodon carcharias; assembly: GCF_017639515.1. Classification (NCBI taxonomy): domain Eukaryota; kingdom Metazoa; phylum Chordata; class Chondrichthyes; order Lamniformes; family Lamnidae; genus Carcharodon; species Carcharodon carcharias. Next base: position 260,254,900 of record NC_054467.1, on the reverse strand, counting down.
ATCGGCTCACAGTCTCACTCCTTCTCGATCTCTTTTAACTCTCTGTCTCCGCTCTAATTCTCGGTCCTTCTCGCTCTCTTTTAACTCCCTGTCTCTGCTCTCAGTCTCACACCTTCTCACTCACTTTTAACTCTTTGTTGCACTCTCAGACTCGCTCCTTCACGCTCACGTTTAAATCTCTGTGTCCGCTCTCAGTCTCACTCCTTCGCTCTATCTTTTAGCTCTCTGTCTCCACTCTCAGTCTCACTTCTTCTCGCACTCTTTTAACTCTCTGTCTCCGCTCTCGGTTTCACTCCTTCACGCTCACATTTAACTCTCTGTATCCGTTCTCATTCTCACTCCTTCTCGCTCTCTTTTAACTCTTTGTCTCCACTCTCAGTCTCCCTGCTTCTCGCTCTTTTTTAAATGTCTCCATTCTCAGTCTCGCCCCTTCTCGCTCTCTTTTAACTCTCTCTCTCCACTCTCAGTCTCGCTCCTTCCCGCTCTCTTTTAAATCTCTGTATCCACTCTCTGTCTCACTCCTTCTCGCTCTATTTTAAATCTCTGTCTCTGCTCTCAGTCTCGCTTCTTCTCGCTCTGTTTTATCTCTTTGTTCCACACTCAGTCTCGCTCCTTCACGCTCACTTTTAACTCTCTGTGTCCGTTCTCAGTCTCACTCCTTCTCGCTCCCTTTTTACTGTCTGTCTCCACTCTCAGTCTCGCTCCTTGTTGCTCTCTTTTAACTCTCTGTCTCCGCTCTCAGTCTCGCTCCTTCCCGCTCTCTTTTAAATCTCTGTCTCCGCTCTCAGTCTCGCTTCTTTTTGCTCCCTTTTTACTGTCTGTCTCCGCTCTCTGTCTTTTTCCTTCTTGCTCTCTTTTAATGCTGACTCCGCTCACAGACTCACTCATTGACGCTCTCTTTCAACTCTCTGACTCCGCTCTCAGTCTCCCTTCTACTTGCTCTCTATTAACTCTCTGTATCGGCTCACAGTCTCACTCCTTCTCGATCTCTTTTAACTCTCTGTCTCCGCTCTAATTCTCGGTCCTTCTCGCTCTCTTTTAACTCCCTGTCTCTGCTCTCAGTCTCGCACCTTCTCACTCACTTTTAACTCTTTGTTCCACTCTCAGACTCGCTCCTTCACGCTCACGTTTAAATCTCTGTGTCCGCTCTCAGTCTCACTCCTTCGCTCTATCTTTTAGCTCTCTGTCTCCACTCTCAGTCTCACTTCTTCTCGCACTCTTTTAACTCTCTGTCTCCGCTCTCAGTTTCACTCCTTCACGCTCACATTTAACTCTCTGTATCCGTTCTCATTCTGACTCCTTCTTGCTCTCTTTTAACTCTTTGTCTCCACTCTCAGTCTCCCTTCTTCTCGCTCTATTTTAAATCTCTGTCTCCGCTCTCAGTCTCGCTCCTTCTCGCTCTGTTTTATCTCTTTGTTCCACACTCAGTCTCGCTCCTTCACGCTCACTTTTAACTCTCAGTGTCCGTTCTCAGTCTCACTCCTTCTCGCTCCCTTTTAACTGTCTGTCTCCACTCTCAGTCTCGCTCCTTGTCGCTCTCTTTTAAATCTCTGTCTCCGCTCTCAGTCTCGCTCCTTCTCGCTCTCTTTTAACTCTTCGTTCCACTTTCCATCTCGGTCCTTCATACTCACGTTTAACTCTCTGTGTCCGCTCTCAGTCTCACTCCTTCTCACTCTCTTTTAACTCTTCGTTCCACTCTCCATCTCGGTCCTTCATACTCACGTTTAACTCTCTGTGTCCGCTCTCAGTCTCACTTTGTCTCGCTCTCTTTTAACTCTTGTCTCCAATCTCAGTCTCCCTTCTTCTCAATCTCATTTAACTGTTTGTCTCCGTTCTCAGTCTCGCGCCTTCTGGCTCTCTTTTAACTCTCTGTCTCCGCTCTCAGTCTCAGTCCTTCTCTCTCTCTTTTAACTCCCTGTCTCTGCTCTCAGTCTCGCTCCTTCTCGCTCTCTTTTAAATCTCTCTCTCCGCTCCCAGTCTCGCTGCTTCTCGCTCTCTTTTAACTCTTTGTCTCCACTCTCAGTCTCACTCTTTCTGGCTCTCTTTTAACTCTCTGTCTCCGCTCACGGACTCACTCATTGACGCTCTCTTTTAACTCTCTGTCTCCGCTCACAGTGTCCCTCCTACTTGCCCTCTTTTAACTCTCTGTCTCTGCTCACAGTCTCACTCCTTCTCGCTCTCTTTTAACACTCTGTCTCCGCTCTAGGTCTCGGTCCTTCTCGCTCTCTTTTAACTGCCTGTCTCCGCTCTCAGTCTCTCTCCTTCTAGCTCTCTATTAACTCTTTGTTCCACTCTCATTCGCGCTCCTTCACGCTCACTTTTAACTCTCTGTGTCCGTTCTCAGTCTCACTCCTTCTCGCTCTCTTTTAACTCTCTGTCTCCACTCTCAGTCTCCCTCCTTCTTGCTCTCTTTTAACTCTTTGTCTCCACTCTCAGTCTCCCTTCTTCTCACTCTCTTTTAACTGTCTGTCTCCATTCTCAGTCACGCCCCTGCTCGCTCTCTTTTAAGTCTCTGTCTCCGCTCTCAGTCTCGCTCCTTCTCGCTCTCTTTTAACTCTCTGTCTCCGCTCTCAGTCCTTCTCCTTCTTGCTCTGTTTTAACTCTTTGTCCGCTCTCAGTCTCGCTGCTTCTTGCTCCCTTTTAACTCACTGTCTCGGCTCTCAGTCTCGCTATTTCTCGCTCTCTTTAAACTCTCTGTCTCCGCTTTAAGTCTCACTACTTCTCGCTCAATTTTAACGCTCTATCTCCCTTCTCAGTCTCCCTCCTTCTCGCTTTCTTTTAACACTCTGTGTCTGCTCTGAGTCTCACTCATTTCCACTCTCCTTTAAGTAGTTGTTTCCACTTTCTGTCTCACTTATTCTCGTTCTCTTTCAATTCTAAGTCTCCACTCTTAGTATCGCTCCTTCTCGCACTCTTTTAACTCTCTGCCTCTGCTCTGTCTCGCTCCTTCTCGCTGTCTTTTAACTCTTTTGCCGCTCTCAGTCTCCCTCCTTCTTGCTCTCTTTTAACTATCTTTCTCCCCTCTCAGTCTTTCTCCTTCTCGCTCTCTTTTAAATCTCGGTCTATGCTCTCAGACTCACTCCTTCTCACTCTCCTTTAACTCTCTGTCTCTGTCTCTGCTCTTGGTTTCATTTCAACTCATGTCTCCGCTCTCTCTCTCGCTACTTCTCACTCTCTTTTAACTCTCGGTCTCCGCTCTCAGTCTCACTCATTCTCGGTCTGTTTTAAATCATTGTCTCCGCTCTCAGTCTCGCTCCTTCTCGCTCTCCTCTTACTCTCTTTCTCAGCTCTCAGAATCGATCCTTCAGGCTCTCTTTTCAGTCAAAGCCCTCCCTCTCATTCTTGATCCTTCATGCTCACACTTAACTCTCTGTCTCCACACTCAGTCTCGAACTTTCACGCTCTCTTTTAACTCTCTGTCCCTGCTCTCAGTCTCGCTCCTTTTCGGTCTCCTTTAACTCTCTGTCTCCGCTTTCCGTCTCGCTCCTTCTCCGTCTCTTTTAACTCTCTGTCTCCGCTCTCAGTCCTTCTCCTTCTCGCTCTCTTTTAACTCTTTGTCCGCTCTCAGTCTCGTTGCTTCTTGCTCCCTTTTAACTCACTGTTTCAGCTCTCTTTAAACTCTCTGTCTCCGCTTTAAGTCTCACTACTTCTCGCTCAATTTTAACGCTCTATCTCCCTTCTCAGTCTCCCTCCTTCTCGCATTCTTTTAACTCACTGTCTCCGCTCTCAGTCTCACTCATTTCCACTCTCCTTTAAGTAGTTGTTTCCACTCTCTGTCTCACTTATTCTCGTTCTCTTTTAATTCTAAGTCTCCGCTCTTAGTATCGCTCCTTCTTGCTCTCTTTTAACTCTTTCGCCGCTCTCAGTCTCCCTCCTTCTTGCTCTCTTTTAACTCTCTTTCTCCCCTCTCAGTCTCTCTCCTTCTCGCTCTCTTTTAAATCTCGGTCTATGCTCTCAGACTCACTCCTTCTCACTCTCCTTTAACTCTCTGTCTCTGTCTCTGCTCTTGGTTTCATTTCAACTCATGTCTCCGCTCTCTCTCTTGCTACTTCTCACTCTCTTTTAACTCTAGATCTCCGCTCTCAGTCTCACTCATTCTCGGTCAGTTTTAAATCGTTGTCTCCGCTCTCAGTCTCACTCCTTCTCGCTCTCCTTTAACTCTCTGTCTCTGCTCTCAGACTCGATCCTTCAAGCTCTCTTTTAAATCACTGCCCCCCTATCAGTCTTGCTCCTTCCTGCTCGCTTTTATCTCTCTGTCTCCGCTCTCAGTATCGATCATTCAAGCTCACATTTAACTCTCTGTTTCCGCTCGGATTCTCGATCCTTCACGCTTTCTTTTAACTCACTGTCCCTGCTCTCAGTTTCGCTCATTCTTGCAGTCTTTTAACTCTCTGTCTCCACTCTCATTCTCGCTCTCTTTTAATTTTCTGTCTGTGCTTTCAGTCTCACACCATCACGCTCTCTTTTAACTCTTTGTCTCCACTCTCAGTCTCGCTCCTTCTCGCCCCCTTTTAACTCTTTGCCTGCACTCTCAGACTCGATCCTTCATGCTCACATTTAACTATCTGTCTCCGCTATCATTCTTGCTCCTTCTCGCTTGCTTTTAACTCTCTGTCTCCTTCTCAGTCTCACTCCTTCTCACTCTCCTTTAACTCTTTGTCTCCGCTCTCAGTCTCAATCCTTCTCACTCTCTTTTAATTCAGTGCACCCGCTCTCAGTCTCGCTCCTTATCGCTCTCTTTTAATTCTCTGCCTCCGCTCTCAGTTTCGATCATTCACGTACAATTTTAAGTCTCTGTCCCCGCTCTCAGTCTCTCTCCTTCTCGCCCTTTTTTTAATCTCTGTCTCCGCTCTCAGTCTCACTCTTTCTCTCTCTCTTTTAACTCCCTGTATCTGCTCTCAGTTTCATTTTAACTCATGTCTCTGTTCTCAGTCTCACTCCTTATCACTCTCCTTTAACTCTCTGTGTCCTCTCTCAGTCTCGCTCCTTCTCGCTCTCCTTTAACTCTCTGTCTCCACTCTCGGTCTTGATCCTTCATGCTCACATTTAACTCTTTGTCTCCGCTCTCAGTCTCGCTCCTTCTCACTCTCCTTTAACACTCTGTCTCCCCCCTCAGTCTCGCTCCTTCTCCCTCTCCTTTAACTCTCTGTCTCCGCTCTCAGTCTCGCTCCTTATCACTCTCTTTTAACTCAGTGCCCCCGCTCTCAGTCTCGATCCTTCTTGCTCTCTTTTAACTGTCTGTCCCCGCTCTCATTCTTGCTCCTTATCGCTCTCTTTTAACTCTCTGCCTCCGCTCTCAGTTTCAGTTGTTCACGTACACTTTTTACTCTCTGTCTCCGCTCTCAGTCTCGCTTCTTCTTGCTCTCTTTTTACTCTCTGTCCCCGCTCTCAGTCTCTCTCCTTCTCACTCTCTTTTAAATCTCTGTCTCTGCTCTCAGTCTCACACCTTCTCGCTCTCTTTTAACTCTCTCTCTCTGCTCTCAGTTTCATTTTAACTGATGTCTCTGTTCTCAGTCTCACTCCTTCTCGCTCTCTTTTAACTGTCTGTCTCCACTCTCAGTCTCGCTCCTTCTCGCCCTCCTATAACTCTCTGTCTCCACTCTCAGTCTTGATTATTCAAGCTCACATTTAACTCTCTGTCTCCGCTCGGAGTCTCGATCCTTCACGCTCTCTTTTAACTCACTGCCCCCGCTCTCAGTTTCGCTCATTCTCGCAGTCTTTTAACTCTCTGTCTCCGCTCTCATTCTCGCTCCTTCTCGCTCTTTTAATTGTCTGTCTGTGCTTTCAGTCTCACACCATCTCGCTCTCTTTTAACTCTTTGTCTGCACTCTCAGACTCGATCCTTCATGCTCACCTTTAACTGTCTGTCTACACTTTCAGTCTCGCTCCTACACGCTCGCTTTTAACTCTCTGTCTCCTTCTCAGTCTCACTCCTTCTTACTCTCTTTTAACTCTTTGTCTCCATGCTCAGTCTCAATCCTTCTCGCGCTCTTTTAACTCAGTGCCCCCGCTCTCAGAATCGATCCTTCTTGCTCTCTTTTAACTGTCTGTCTCCACTCTCATTCTCGCTCCTTATCGGTCTCTTTTAACTCTCTGCCTCCGCTCTCAGTTTCAATCGTTCACGTACAATTTTAACTCTCTGTCCCCGCTCTCAGTCTCACTCCTTCTCTCTCTCTTTTAACTCTTTGTCTCTGCTCTCAGTTTCATTTTAACTCATGTCTCTGTTCTCAGTCTCGCTCCTTCTCGCTCTGTTTTAACTCTGTCTCCGCTCTCAGTCTTACTCATTCTCGCTCTCTTTTAACTCTCTCCCTCAGCTCTCAGTCTCACTCCATCTCGCTCTCCTTTAACTCTCTGACTCCACTCTCAGTCTCGCCCCTTCTTGATCTCTTTTAACTCTCTGTGTCCGCTCTCAGTCTCGCCCCTTCTCGATCTCTTTAAATCTCTGTCTCCGCTCTCATTCTCGCTCCTTCTCGCTCTCTTTTAATTGTCTGTCTGTGCTTTCAGTCTCACACCATCTCGCTCTCTTTTAACTCTTTGTCTGCACTCTCAGACTCGATCCTTCATGCTCACCTTTAACTGTCTGTCTCCTCTCTCAGTCTCGCTCCTTCTCGCTCTCCCTTAACTCTCCGTCTCCACTCTCAGTCTCGATCATTCAAGCTCTCTTTTAACTCACTGCCCCCGTTCTCAGTCTTGATCCTTCATGTTCACATTTAACTCTCTGTCTCCGCTCTCAGTCTCGCTCTTTCTCGCACTGTTTTAACTCTCTGTCTCCGCTCTCAGTCTTACTCATTCTCGCTCTCTTTTAACTCTCTCCCTCAGCTCTCAGTCTCACTCCATCTCGCTCTCCTTTAACTGTCTGACTCCACTCTCAGTCTCAACCCTTCTTGATCTCTTTTAACTCTCTGTGTCCGCTCTCAGTCTCGCCCCTTCTCGATCTCTTTAAATCTCTGTTCCCGCTCTCAGTCTCGCACCTACTCGCTCTCTTTTAACTCTCCATCTCTGCTCTCAGTCTCGCTCCTTCTCGCTCTCCTTTAAGACTCTGTCTCCGCTTTCAGTCTCACTCCATCTCGCTCTCTTTACCTCTCTGTCTCCGCTCTCAGTCTCCCTCCTTCTCGCTCTCTTTTAACTTTGTCTCCACTCAGTCTCGTACCTTCTTGACCTCTCTTAACTCTCTGTCTCCGCTCTCAGTCTCACTCCATCTCGCTCCCTTTTACCTCTCTGTCTCCAATCTCAGTCATGGTCCTTTTTGGTAACCTTTTGCTCCCTATTTCCGCAATCAGGCTCATTCCTTTCCAATCTCTTTTAACTCTGTGTCTCCGCTCACAGTCTCATTTCTTCTCATTCTCTTTTAACAATCTGTCTCCACTCTCAGTCTCGCTCTATCTTGCTCTCTTTTAACTCACCGTCTCCGCTCTCAGTCTCACTCCTTCTCACTTGCTGTTAGATCTCCATCTCTGCTCCCTGTCTCACTCCATCTCGTTCTGCTTTAACTCTCTGTCTCGGCTCTCTGTCTCGCTCCATCTCGCTCTCTTTTACCTCTCTGTCTCGACTCTCAGTCTCGATCCTTCTCCCTCTCTTTTAGCTCTCTCTCTCTGTTCCACATCTCATTCCTTCTCGCTATCTTTTAACTCTCCGTCTCCGCTCTCTGTCTTGTTCCTTCTCGCTCTCTTTTAGCTCACTGTCTCAGCTCTCAGTCTGACTCCATCTCGCTCTCTTTAAAATCTCTGTCACCGCTCTCATTACTGCTCCTTCTTGCATTCTTTTAACTCTCTGTCTCCGCTCTCAGTCTCACTGCTTCTCGCTCTCTGTTAACTCTCTGTCTCTTCTCTCATTCTTGCTCCTTCGCGCTCTATTTGAACTCTCTGACTCCGCTCTCAGTCTCGCCCCTTTAAAATCTCTTTGAAATCTCTGTCCCCGCTCTCAGTCTCACTGCTTCTCGCTCTCTGTTAACTCTCTCCCTCAGCTCTCAGTCTCACTCCATCTCGCTCTCTTTTAACTCTTTGTCTCTGCTCTCAGTTTCATTTTAACTCATGTCTCTGTTCTCAGTCTCACTCCTTATCGCTCTCATTTAACTCTCTGTCTCCACTCTCAGCCTCGCTCCTTCTCGCTCTCTTTTAACTGTCTGTCTGCGCTCTCAGTCTTGCTCCTTCTCGCTCTCCTTTAACTCTCTGTCTCCACTCTCAGTCTCGATCCTTCACGCTCTCTTTTAACTCACTGCCCCTGTTCTCAGACTTGATCCTTCATGTTCATATTTAACTCGCTGTCTCCACTCTCAGTCTCGCTCCTTCTCGCTCTGTTTTAATTCTGTCTCCGCTCTCAGTCTTACTCATTCTCGCTCTCTTTTAACTCTCTCCCTCAGCTCTCAGTCTCACTCCATCTCGCTCTCCTTTAACTCTCTGACTCCACTCTCAGTCTCGCCCCTTCTTGATCTCTTTTAACTCTCTGTGTCCGCTCTCAGTCTCGCCCCTTCTCGATCTCTTTAAATCTCTGTCTCCGCTCTCATTCTCGCTCCTTCTCGCTCTCTTTTAATTGTCTGTCTGTGCTTTCAGTCTCACACCATCTCGCTCTCTTTTAACTCTTTGTCTGCACTCTCAGACTCGATCCATAATGCTCACCTTTAACTGTCTGTCTACGCTTTCAGTCTCGCTCCTACACGCTCTCCTTTAACTCTCTGTCTCCTCTCTCAGTCTCGCTCCTTCTCGCTCTCTTTTAACTGTCTGTCTGCGCTCTCAGTCTCGCTCCTTCTCGCTCTCCCTTAACTCTCTGTCTCCACTCTCAGTCTCGATCATTCAAGCTCTCTTTTAACTCACTGCCCCCGTTCTCAGTCTTGATCCTTCATGTTCACATTTAACTCTCTGTCTCCGCTCTCAGTCTCGCTCCTTCTCGCACTGTTTTAACTCTCTGTCTCCGCTCTCAGTCTTACTCATTCTCGCTCTCTTTTAACTCTCTCCCTCAGCTCTCAGTCTCACTCCATCTCGCTCTCCTTTAACTGTCTGACTCCACTCTCAGTCTCAACCCTTCTTGATCTCTTTTAACTCTCTGTTCCCGCCCACAGTCTCACACCTACTAGCTCTCTTTTAACTCTCCATCTCTGCTCTCAGTCTCGCTCCTTCTCGCTCTCCTTTAAGACTCTGTCTCCGCTTTCAGTCTCACTCCATCTCGCTCTCTTTACCTCTCTGTCTCCGCTCTCAGTCTCCCTCCTTCTCGCTCTCTTTTAACTCTGTCTCCACTCAGTCTCGTTCCTTCTTGACCTCTCTTAACTCTCTGTCTCCGCTCTCAGTCTCATTCCATCTCGCTCCCTTTTACCTCTCTGTCTCCAATCTCAGTCATGGTCCTTTTTGGTAACCTTTTGCTCCCTATTTCCGCTATCAGGCTCATTCCTTTCCAATCTCTTTTAACTCTGTGTCTCCGCTCACAGTCTCATTTCTTCTCATTCTCTTTTAACAATCTGTCTCCACTCTCAGTCTCGCTCTATCTTGCTCTCTTTTAACTCACCGTCTCCGCTCTCAGTCTCACTCCTTCTCACTCGCTGTTAGATCTCCATCTCTGCTCCCTGTCTCGCTCCATCTCGCTCTGCTTTAACTCTCTGTCTCGGCTCTCTGTCTCGCTCCATCTCGCTCTCTTTTACCTCTCTGTCTCGACTCTCAGTCTCGATCATTCTCTGTCTCTTTTAACTCTCAGTTGCCACTCTCAGTCTTTCTCCCTCTCGCATTATTTTAACTCCTGTATCTGCTCTCGGTCTCACCCCTACTCCATCTCTTTTAAATCTCTGTCTCAGCTCTCAGTCTCCCTTATTCTCACTCACTTTTAACTCGCTGTCTCCGCTCTCAGTCTCCCTCCTTCTCGCTCTATTTTAACTCTCTATTTCCGCTATCAGGTTCGTTCCTTTCCACTCTCTTTTAACTCTCTGTATCCGCTCACAGTCTCATTTGTTCTTGTTCCCTTTTAACAATCTGTCTCCATTCTCAGTCTCGCTCCTACTCGCTCTTTTGAACTCTCCATCTCCGCTCTCAGTCTCACTCCCTCTCACTCGCTTTAAACTGTCCATCTCCGCACTCAATCTCGCTACATATCGCTCTCTTTTAACTCTTTGTCTCCGCTCTCAGTCTCGCTCCTTCTCACTCTCTTTTAACTTTCTCTCTCAGCTCTCAGTCTCACTCCATCTCTCTCTCATTTAACTCTCTGTCTCCGCTCTCAGTCTTGCTCCTTCTCGTTCTCTTTTAACACTCTGTCTCTGCTCTCAGTCTCGCTCATTCTCCCTCTCCTTTAACTCTCTATCTCTGCTCCACGTCTCACTCCTTCTTGCTATCTTTTAACTCTCTGTTCCCGCTCTCAGTCTCGCTCCTTCTCGCTCTCTTTTAAATCTCCGTCTCAGTTCTCAGTCTCGGTCGTTCTCGCATTCATTTAACTCTCTGTCTCCGTTCTCAGTCTCACTCCATCTCGCTCTCTTTTACCTCTCTGTCTCCACTCTCAGTCTTGCTCCTTCTTGGTCTCTTTTAGCTCCCTATTTCCACTATCAGGCTCATTTCTTTCCACTCTCTTTTAACTCTCCGTCTCCGCTCACAGTCTCATTTCTTCTCGTTCTCTTTTAACAATCTGTCTCCACTCTCAGTCTCGCTGTATCTCGCTCTCTTTTAACTCTCCGTCTCCACTCTCAGTCTCACTTCTTCTCACTCACTGTTAGATCTCCACCTCCGCTCCCTGTCTCGCTCCACCTCGGTCTGCTTTAACTCTCTGTCTCGGCTCTCTGTCTCACTCCATCTCGCTCTCTTTTACCTCTCTGTCTCGACTCTCAGTCTCGATCCTTCTCCCTCTCTTTTAGCTCTCTCTCTCTCTGTTCCACATCTCATTCCTTCTTGCTATCTTTTAACTCTCCGTCTCCGCTCTCTGTCTCGCTCCTTCTCGCTCTCTTTCAGCTCTCTGTCTCAGCTCTCAGTCTGACTCCATCTCGCTCTCTTTAAAATCTCTGTCACCGCTCTCATTACTGCTCCTTCTTGCATTCTTTTAACTCTCTGTCTCCGCTCTCAGTCTCACTGCTTCTCGCTCTCTGTTAACTCTCTGTCTCTGCTCTCATTCTTGCTCCTTCGCACTCTATTTGAACTCTCTGACTCCGCTCTCAGTCTCGCTCCTTTAAAATCTCTTTGAAATCTCTGTCCCCGCTCTCAGTCTCACTGCTTCTCGCTCTCTGTTAACTCTCTCCCTCAGCTCTCAGTCTCACTCCATCTCGCTCTCATTTAACTCTCAGTCTCTGCTCTCAGTCTCGCTCCTTCTCGCTCTCTTTTAACTGTCTCCACTCAGTCTCGTTCCTTCTTGACCTCTTTTAACTCTCTGTCTCTGCTCTCAGTCTCGCTCCTTCTCGCTCTCTTTTATCTCTCTGCCTCTGCTCTCAGTCTCGCTCTCTTTTACCTCTCTGTCTCCGCTCTCAGTCTCTCTTTTCTCGCGCACTGTTAACTCTTTGTCTCAGCTCTCAGTCTCCCTCCTTCTCACTCTCTTTTAACTATCCGTCTCTGCTCCCAGTCTCGAGCCTTCTCGCTCACTTTTAACTCTCTGTCTCAGCTCTCAGTCTTGCTCCATCTCGCTCTCTTTTAACTCTCTGTCGCCACTCTCAGTCTTTCTCCCTCTCGCATTATTTTAACTCACTGTATCTGCTCTCGGTCTCACCCTTACTCCATCTCTTTTAACTCTCTGTCTCTGCTCTCAGTCTCCCTTATTCTCGCTCATTTTTAACTCTCTATTTCCGCTATCAGGTTCATTCCTTTCCACTCTCTTATAACTCTCTGTATCCACTCACAGCCTCATTTCTTCTCGTTCTCTTTTAACAATCTGACTCCACTCTCAGTCTCGCCCCTACTCGCTCTTTTGAACTCTCCGTCTCCGCTCTCAGTCTCACTTCCTCTCACTCGCTTTAAACCCTCCATCTCCGCACTCAATCTCGCTCCTTCTCGCTCTCTTTTAACTCTTTGTATCGCTCTCAGTCTCGCTCCTTCTCGCTCTCTTTTAACTTTCTCTCTCAGCTCTCAGTCTCACTCCATTTTGCTCTTATTTAACACTCTGTCTCTGCTCTGTCTCGCTCCTTCTCCCTCTATTTTAACTCTCTATCTCTGCTCCACATCTCACTCCTTCTTGCTATCTTTTAACTGTCCGCTCTCAGTCTCCCTCCTTCTCGCTCTCTTTTAAATCTCCATCTCAGCTCTCAGTCTCGCTCGTTCTTGCTCCCTTTTAATTCTCTGTCTCTGCTCTCATTCTCACTCCATCTGGCTCCCTTTTACCTCTCTGTCTCCACTCTCAGTCTTGCTCCTTCTTGGTCTCTTTTAGCTAACCTATTTCTGCTAACAGGCTCATTTCTTACCACTCTCTTTTAACTCTGTGTCTCCACTCAGTCTCATTTCTTCTCGTTCTCTTTTAACAATCTGTCTCCACTCTCAGTCTCGCTCTATCTCACTCTCTTTTAAATCTCTGTCTCCGCTCTCAGTCTCACTCCTTCTCACTCGCTGTTAGATCTCCATCTCCGCTCCCTGTCTTGCTCCATCTTGCTCTGCTTTAACTCTCTGTCTCGGCTCTCTGTCTCGTCCCTCTCGCTCTCTTTTACCTCTCTGTCTCGACTCTCAGTCTTGATCATTCTCTGTCTCTTTTATCTCTCTTTTTCCGCTCTCAGTCACGCTTCTTCTTGATCTCTTTTAACTCTCTGTCTCTTCTCTCTGTCTCGCTCTCTTTTAGCTCTCTCTCTCCATTCCACGTCTCACTCCTTCTTGCTATCTTTTAACTCTCTGTCTCCGCTATCTGCTTCACTCCTTCTCGATCTCTTTTGCCTCTCCGTCTCCGCTCTCAGTCTCGCTCCTTCTCGCTCTCTTTTAGGTCTCTGTCTCAGCTCTCAGTCTGACTCCATCTTGCTCTCTTTTAAATCTCTGTCACGGCTCTCATTACTGCTCCTTCTTGCATGCTTTTAACTCTCTGTCTCCGCTCTGAGTCTCGCTCTCTTTGACCTCTCTGTCTCCGCTCTCAGTCTCTCTTTTCTCGTGCACTGTTAACTCTTTGTCTCAGCTCTCAGTCTCCCTCTTTCTCACTCTCTTTTAAATATTTGTCTCCGCTCCCAGTCTTGCTCCATCTTGTTCCCTTTTTACTCTCTGTCTCCACCTTTAGTCTCGCTCTTTCTCGCTCTCTTTTGATTCTCCGTCTCTGCTCTCAGTCTCACTCCATCTCACTCGCTGTTAGCGCTGCTAGATCTCCATCTCCACTCCCTGTCTCGCTCCTTCTCGCTCTGTTTTAACTCTCTGTCTCCACTCTCAGTCTTGCTCCATCTCACTCACTTTTAATTCTCTCCCTCATTTCTCAGTCTCGCCCCTTCTTGATTTCTTTTAACTCTCTGTGTCCGCTCTCAGTCTCGCACCTTCTTGATCTCTTTTAACTCTCTGTCCCTCTGTCAGTCTCGCTCCTACTCGCTCTCTTTTAATCTCCATCTCTGCTCTAAGTCTCGATCCTTCTCACTCTCTTTATCTCTCTGTCTCTGCTCTCAGTCTTCCTACTACTCATTCTCTTTTAACTCTCTGTCTCCACTCTCAGTCTCGCTCCTTCTTGACATCTTTTAACTCTCTGTTTCCACTCTCAGTCTTGCCCCTTCTGGACCTCTTTTAACTCTCTGTCTTGTCTCTCCATCTCGCTCCTTCTCCCTCTCTTTTAGCACTCTCTCTACGTTCCACATCTCACTCCTTCTTGCTATCTTATAACTCTCTGTCTTCACTATCAGTCTCGCTCCTTCACGGTCTCCTTTAGCTCTCTATTTCCGCTTTCAGGCTTGCTCCTTCTTGCTTCCTTTTAACATATTGTCTCCGCTCTCAGTCTCGCTCCTTCTCGCTCTCTTTTAACTCTCTGTCTCAACCCTCAGTCTCACTGCGTCTCTCTCTTTTTACCTCTCTGTCGCCGCTCTCAGTCTCCCTTTTCTCGCGCACTTTTAACTCTCTGTCTCCGCTCCCAGTCTCGCTCCGTCTTGTTCTCTTTGTTCTCTGCCTTCAGTCTCGCTCTTTCTCTCTCTCTTTTAACTCACTGTCTCTGCTCTCAGTCTAGCTCATTCTCTCTCTCTTTTACCTCTCTGTCTCCGCTCTCAGTCTCCCCTTTCTCGCGCACTGTTAACTCTTTGTCTCAGCTCTCAGTCTCCCTCCTTCTCACTCTCTCTTAACTATCTGTCTCCGCTCCCAGTCTTGGTCCATTTTGTTTGCTTTTTACTCTCTGTCTCCGCTCTCAGTCTCACTCCTTCCCACTAGCTTTTAACTCTCCATCTCCGCTCTCAATCTCGCTCCCTCTCGCTCCCTTTTCACTCACTGGCTCCACTCTCTGTCTTGCTCCTTCTTGCTCTATTATAACTCTCTGTCTCGACTCTCAGTTTTGCCCCTTCTTGATCTCGTTTAACCCTCTGTCTCTGCTCTCAATCTCCCTCCTTCTCCCTCTGCTTTAACTCTCTATCTCCGCTCCACATTTCACTCCTCCTTGCTATCTTTTAACTCTCTGTTTCCGCTCTCAGTCTCGCTCCTTCTCGTTCCATTTTAACTCTCTGTTCCCGCTCTCAGTCTCAGTCCGTCTCGCTGTCTTTTGACTCTCTGTCCCCGCTATCAGTCTCGCTCCTTCTCGCTCTCTGTTAACTCTCTGTTCCCGCTCTCGGTCTCGCTCCTCCTTGCTCTCTTTTAACTCTCCGTCCCCACTCTCAGTCTTTCTCAATCTCGCTCTCTTTTACCTCTCTGTCTCCACTCTCAGTCTTGCTCCTTCTCAGTCAATTTTAACTCTCTGTCCCCGCTTTCAGTCTCGCCACTTCTCGATCCCTTTTAACTCTCTGTCTCCTCTCTCTGTCTCACTCCTTCTCCCTCTGTTTTAACACTCTCTCTCGGCTCCACGTCCCACTCCTTCTTGCTATCATAAAAGTCTATCTCCGCTCTCAGTCTTGCTCCTTCTCGCTCTCGTTCAGCTCTCAGTCTCAGCTCTCAGTCTGACTCCATCTCGCTCTCTTTTAGAGCTCTGTCGGCGCTCTCATTCCATCTCCTTCTTGCATTCTTTTAAATCTCTGTCTCCGCTTTCAGTTTCGCTCCTTCTCGCTCTCTTTTAACTCAGTGTCTCCTCTCTCAGTCTCACTCCTTCTCGTTCTCTTTTAACTCTCTGTCTCAGCTCTCGGTCTTGCTCCATCTCGCTCTCTTTTAACTCTCTGTCGCCGCCTTCAGGCTTTCTCCCTCTCGCGTTCTTTTAACTCACTGTATCTGCTCTTGGTCTCACCCCTACTCCATCTCTTTTAACACTCTGTCTCCACTCTCATTCTCGCTCCTTCTCAGTCTCTTTCAACTCTTTGTCTTCACTCTCAATCTCGCTCCTTCTCGCACTCTTTTAACTCTCTGTCTCCGATCTCAGTTTCACTCCTTCTCACACTCTTTTAACTCTTTGTCTCCACTCTTAGTCCCGCTCCTTATCGCTCTATTTTAACTCTCCATCTCCGTTCTCAGTCTCGCTCCTCCTCACTGTCTTTTAACTCTTTCTCCAGTCTCATTCTCGCTCCTTCTCGCTCTCATTTAAGTCTTTGTTTCCACTCTCACTCTTGCTCCTTCTCGCTCTCTTTAAATCTCCGTATCCACCCTCAATCTCGCTCTTACTCGCTCTCTTTTCACGCTCTGTCACCGGTCTCTATCTCGCTCCTTCTTGTGCTCTTTAAAAGCTCTGGCTTGACTCTCATTCTCGCCCCTTCTCAATCTCTTTTAACTCTCACTCTCAGCTCTCGGCCTCTCTTCTTCTTGCGCTTATTTCACACTCTTTGTCCACTCTCAGTCATGCTCCTTCTTGTTATGTTTTAATTCTCTGTCTCAGCTTTCAGTCTCATTTCTTCTCACTCTCTTTTAACTCTCTGTTCATGCTCTCAGTCTCACTCCGCCTCACACTCATTTAACTCTATGTCTCCTCTCTCAGACTCACTTCCTCTCGCTCCTTTTTAACACTCTGTCTCCACACTCAGTCTCGCTCCTTCTCGCCCTCATTTAACTCTCGTCCTCCGCTCTCAGTCTCACTAATTCTCGTACACTTTTAACTCTCTGTCTTAACTCTCAGACATGCTCCTTCTCACTCTCTTTAGATCTCCGTAAGCGCTCTCAGTCTCCGTCTTACTCGCTCTCTTTTCACTCTCCATCTCCGCTCTCAGTCTCCCTCTTTCGCACTCTCTTTTACTCTCTGTTTCCTCTCTCAGTCTCCATCATTCTTGTGCTCTTTTAAAGCTCTGTCTCTGCTGACAGTCTCGCTCCTTCTCACACTCTTTTAACTCTCTGTCTCCACTCTCTTTCTCGGTCCTTCTCACTTTCTTTTAACTCTCTGTCTCCGCTCTCAGTCACGCACCTTCTCGCGCTCTTTTAACTCTCTTTTTCTGCACTCAGTCTCGCTTCTTCTTAACTTTTAACTCTCTGTCCTCGCTCTCAGTCTTGCTCCTTCTCACTCTCTTTTCATTCTCTGTCTCCGCTGTCAGTCTCCCTCCTTCTAGCTGTCTTTTAACTCTCTGTTTCTGCTCTCAGACTTGCTCCTTTCAACTCTCTTTTAACTCCCTGTCTCCGCTCTCTGTCTCGCTCCATCTCACTCTCTTTTAACTCTCTGTCTCCTCTCTCAGTCTCAATAACTCTCGTTCACTTTTAACTCTCTATCTCCACCCTCAGTCTTGCTCCTTCTCACTCTCTTTAAATCTCCTTATGCGCTCTCAGTCTCCGTCTTACTCGCTCTCTTTTCACTCTCCGTCTCCGGTCTCAGTCTCCCTCTTTCTCACTCTCTGTTAAATCTCTGTTTCCTCTCTCAGTCTCCATCCTTCCTGCGTTCTGTCTCTGCTGTCAGTCTCGCTCCTTCTCACACTCTTTTAGCTCTCTGTCTCTGCTCTCAGTCTCGCACCTTCTCGCGCTCTTTTAACTCTCTTTCTCCGCACTCAGTCTCGCTTCTTCTTATCTTTTAACTCTCTGTCTTCGCTCTCAGTCTCCCTCATTCTCGCTCTCTTTTAACTCTCTGTTTCTGTTCTCAGACTTGCTCCTTTCAACTCTCTTTTAACTCTCTGTCTCCGCTCTCTGTCTCGCTCCATCTCACTCTCTTTTAACTCTCTGTCTCTGCTCTCAGTCCCGCTCCATCTCCCTCTCTCTTACCTCTCTGGTTCCGCTCTCAGGCAAGTTCCTATTCGCTCTCTTTTAACTCTCAGTCTCAATAACTCCCGTTCACTTTTAACTCTCTATCTCCACTCTCAGTCTTGCTCCTTCTCGCTCTCTTTAGATCTCCGTAAGCGCTCTCAGTCTCCGTCTTACTCGCTCTCTTTTCACTCTCCGTCTCCGCTCTCAGTCTCCCTCTTTCGCACTCTCTTTTACTCTCTGTTTCCTCTCTCAGTCTCCATCATTCTTGTGCTCTTTTAAAGCTCTGTCTCTGCTGACAGTCTCGCTCCTTCTCACACTCTTTTAACTCTCTGTCTCCACTCTCTTTCTCGGTCCTTCTCACTTTCTTTTAACTCTCTGTCTCCGCTCTCAGTCTCGCACCTTCTCGCGCTCTTTTAATTCTCTTTTTCCGCACTCAGTCTCGCTCCTTCTTATCTTTTAACTCTCTGTCTTCGCTCTCAGTCTCGCTCCTTCTCGCTCTCTTTTCATTCTCTGTCTCCGCTCTCAGTCTCCCTCCTTCTAGCTCTCTTTTAACTCTCTGTTTCTGCTCTCAGACTTGCTCCTTTCAACTCTCTTTTAACTCCCTGTCTCCGCTCTCTGTCTCGCTCCATCTCACTTTCTTTTAACTCTCTGTCTCCGGTCTCAGTCTCAATAACTCTCGTTCACTTTTAACTCTCTATCTCCACCCTCAGTCTTGCTCCTTCTCGCTCTTTTTAACTCTCTGTCTCTGCTCTCAGGCTCGTTCCTTTCCACTTTCTTTTAACTCTCTGTCTCCGCTTTCAGTCTCACCACTTCTCATTCACTGTTAAATCTCTGTCTCCACTCTCAGACTTGCTCCTTCTCGCTCTCTTAAATCATCATATCCGCTCTCATTCTCGCTCCTACTCACTCTCTTTTCAAAGTCCGTCTCCACTCTCAGTCTCGCTCTTTCTCACTGTCATTTAACTCTCTGTCTCCTCTCTCTGTCTCACTCCTTCATGCGCTCTTTTAAAGCTCTGTCTCCACTCTGAGATTCACTCCTTCTCACTCTCTTTTAACTCTCTGTCTCCACTCTCATTCTCGGTCCTTCTCACGTTCTTTTAACTCTCTGGCTCCACTCTTAGTCTCGCACCTTCTAGCGCTCTTTTAACTCGCTTTTTCTGCACTCAGTCGTGCTTCTTCTTCTTATCTTTTAAATCTCTGTCTTCGCTCTCAGTCTCGCACCTTCTCGCTCTCTTTTCATTCTGTCTCCACTCTCAGTCTTCCTACTTCTCGCTCTCTTTTAACTCTCTGTTTCTGCTCTCAGACTTGCTCCTTTCATCTCTCTTTTAACTCTGTCTCCACTTTCATTCTCAATAACTCCCGTTCACTTTTAATTCTCTATCTCCACTCTCAGTCTTGCTCCTTCTCGCTCTCTTTAAATCGCCTTATGCGCTCTCAGTCTCCGTCTTACTCGCTCGCTTTTCACTCTCCATCTCTGCTCTCAGTCTCCCTTTTTCTCACTCTCTATTAATTCTCTGTTTCCTCTCTCAGTCTCCATCCTTCCTGTTCTCTTTTAAAGCTCTGTCTCCACTCTCAGTCTCGCACCTTCTCGCGCTCTTTTAACTCTCTTTCTCCGCACTCCGTCTTGCTTCTGCTTCTTATCTTTTAACTCTCTGTCTTTGCTCTCAGTCTCCCTCCTTCTCGCTCTCTTTTAACTCTCTGTTTCTTCTCTCAGACTTGCTCCTTTCAACTCTCTTTTAACTCTCTGTCTCCGCTCTCAGTCTCGCTCCATCTCGCTCTCTTTTACCTCTCTGTTTCCGCACTCAGGCTAGTTTCTTTTTGCTCTCTTTTAACTCTCTGTCTCCGCTCTTAGTCTCAATAACTCTCATTCACTTTTAACTCTCTATCTCCACTCTCAGTCTTGCTCCTTCTCGCTCTCTTTAAATCTCCGTATGCACTCTCAGTCTCTGTCTCACTCGCTCTCTTTTCACTCTCCGTCTCCACTCTCAGTCTCCCTCTTTCTCACTCTCTTTTAACTCTCTGTTTCCTCTCTCAGTCTCCATCCTTCCTGTGCTCTTTTAAAGCTCTGTCTCTGCTGTCAGTCTCATTCCTTCTCACACTCTTTTAACTCTCTGTCTCCGCTCTCAGTCTCGCACCTTCTCGCGAACTTTTAACTCTCTTATTCCGCTCTCAGTCTCGCTTCTTCTTGTTATCTTTTAACTCGCTGTCTCTGCTCTCTCTCTCGCTCCTTCTCGCTCTCCTTAAACTCTCTGTCTCCGCTCTCAGTCAGGCTCCTTCTCACTCTCTTTTGACTCTTTTTCTCCCCTCTCAGACTCGCTACTTTTTATTAACTTTTAACTCTCTGTCTCAGCACTCTGTCTCGCTCCTTCTCGCTCTCATTAACTCTCCGTCTCTGGTCTCAATCTAGCTCCTTCTCACTCTCATTTATCTCTCCTTCTCCGCTCTCAGTCTCGCTCATTCTCTCTCTCTTTTAACGCTCTGTCTCCAATATCAGTCTCACTACTTCTCGCTCTCTTTTCACTCTCCGTCTTCGCTCTCAGTCTCCCTCTTTCTCACTCTGTTTTAACTCTCTGTTTCCTCTCTCAGTCTCCATTCTTCTTGTGCTTTTTTAAAGCTCTGGCTCTGCTGTCATTCTCGCTCCTTCTCACTTTCTTTTAACTCTCTGTCTCCGCTCTCAGTCTCGCACCGTCTCGTGCTCTTTTAACTCTCTGTCTCTGCTCTCTATCTCGCTCCTTCTCACCCTCTTTTTACACTCTTTCTCCGCTCTCAGTCTCACTTCTTCTTCTTATCTCTTACCTCTCTGTCTTCGCTCTCAGTCTCGCTCCTTCTCGCTCTCTTTTCATTCTCTGTCTCCGCTCTCAGTCTCCCTCATTCTTGGTCTCTTTTAACTCTCTGTTTCTGCTCTCAGTCTCACTCCACCTCACTCTCTTTTAACACTATGACTCCTCTCAGTCTCACTTCTTCTCGCTCTTTTTTAACTATCTGTCTCCGCAATCAGTCTCGCTCCTTCTCCCTCTCATTTAACTCTGCGACTCCGGTCTCAGTCTCGGTCCCTCTCACTCTCTTTTAACACTCGTTCGCCACTCTCAGTCTCGCTCCTTTTCAATCTCTTTTAACTCTCAGTCTCCACTTTCAGTCTCCCCCCTTCTCACTCTCTTTTAACTCTCTGTTTCATTTGTCAGTCTCGCTGCTTTCAATTCTCTTTTAACTCTCCGTCTCCGGTCTCAATCTCGCTCCTTCTCACTCTCTTGTATCTCTCCTTCTCCGCTCTCAGTCTCGCTCATTCTCTCTCTCTTTTAACTCTCTGTCTCTAATCTCAGTCTCACTACTGCTCGCTCTCTTTTCACTCTCTGTCTCCGCTCTCAGTTTCCTGCTTTCTCACTTTCTTTTAAGTCTCTGTTTCCTCTCTCAGTCTCCATCCTTCTTGTGCTCTTTTAAAGCTCTTGCTCTGCTGTCAGTCTTGCTCCTTCTCACTCCCTTTTAACTCTCTGACTCCGCTCTCAGTCTCGCACCTTCTCGTGCTATTTTAACTCTCTGTCTTCACTCGCAGTCTCCCTCCTCCTCGCTCCCTTTTACCTCTCTGTTTACACTGTCACGCTAGTTCCTTTTCGCTCTCTTTTAACTCTCTGTCTCCGCTCTAAGTCTCAATACCTCTCGTTCACTTTTAACTCTCTATCTCCACTTTCAGTCTTGCTGCTTCTCGCTCTTTTTAACTCACTGTCTCCGCTCTCAGGCTAGTTCCTTTGCACTTTCTTTTAACTCTCTCTCTCCGCTTTCAGTCTCACTACTTCTCATTCACTGTTAAATCTCTGTCTCCACTCTCAGACTTGCTCCTTCTCGCTCTCTTTAAATCATCATATCCGCTCTCAGTCTCGCTCCTACTCACTCTCTTTTCAATGTCCGTCTCAGCTCTCAGCCTCGCTCTTTCTCACTGTCATTTAACTCTCTGTTTCCTCTCTCAGTCTCGCTCCTTCATGCGCTCTTTTAAAGCTCTGTCTCCGCTCTCAGACTCACTCCTTCTCACTCTCTTTTAAATCTCTGTCTCCACTCTCATTCTCGGTCCTTCTCACTTTCTTTTAACTCTCTGTCTCCACCCTCAGTCTCGCACATTCTCACGCTCTTTTATCTCACTTTTTCCGCACCCAGTCTCGCTTCTTCTTCTTATCTTTTAACTCTCTGTCTTCGCTCTCAGTCTCCCTCCTTCTCGCTCTCTTTTAACTCTCTGTCTCCGCACTCAGTCTCCCTCCTTCTCGCTCTCTTTTAACTCTGTTTCTGCTCTCAGACTTGCTCCTTTCATTTCTCTTTTAACTCTCTGTCTCCGCTCTCTGTCTCGCTCCATCTCACTCTCATTTAACTCTCTGTCTCCGCACTCAGTCTCGCTCCATTTCGCTCTCTTTTACATCTCTGTTTCCGCTCTCAGGCTAGTTCCTTTGCGCTCTCTTTTAACTCTCTGACTCCACTTTCAGTCTCCCTCCTTCTCACTCTCTTTTAACTCTCTGTTTCTGTTGTCAGTCTCGCTCCTTTCCACTCTCTTTTAACTCTCCATCTCCGGTCTCAATCTCGCTCCTTCTCACTCTCTTTTATCTCTCCTTCTCCGCTCTCAGTCTCGCTCTTTCTCTCTCTTTTAACTCTCTGTCTCCAATAGTCTCACTACTTTTCGCTCTCTTTTCACTCTCCGTCTCCACTCTCAGTTTCCCTCTTTCTCACTCTATTTTAACTCTCTGTTTCCTCTCTCAGTCTCCATCCTTCTTGTGCTCTTTTAAAGCTCTTGCTCTGCCGTCAGTCTTGCTCCTTCTCACTCTCTTTTAACTCTCTGTCTGCACTCTCATTCTCACTCCTTCTCACTCCCTTTTAACTCTCTGTCTCCGCCCTCAGTCTCGCACATTCTCACGCTCTTTTATCTCACTTTTTCCGCACTCAGTTTCGCTTCTTCTTCTTATCTTTTAACTCTCTGTCTACGCTCTCAGTCACGTTCCTTCTCGCTCTCTTTTCATTCTCTCTCTCCGCTCTCAGTCTCCCTCCTTCTCGCTCTCTTTTAATCTCTGTTTCTGCTCTCAGACTTGCTCCTTTCATTTCTGTTTTAACTCTCTGTCTCTGCTCTCTGTCTCGCTCCATCTCGCTCTCCTTTACATCTCTGTTTCCGCTGTCAGGCTAGTTCCTTTTTGCTCTCTTTTAACTCTCTGACTCCGCTCTCAGTCTCAATAACTCTCATTCAATTTTAACTCTCTATCTCCACTCTCAGTCTTGCTCCTTCTCGCCCTCTTTTAACTCTCCGTCTCAGATCTCAGTCTTGCTCTTTCTCCCGCACTTTTCACTCTCTGTCTCCGCTCTCAGTCTCGTTCCTTCTCACTCTCTTTTAACTCTCTGTCTCAGCTCTCAGTCTCGCTCCTTTTCACACTCTTTTAACTCTCTTTCTCTACTCTCAGTCTTGCTAAAACTTGTTACCTTCTAATTTTTTGTCTCCACTTTCAGTCTCGCTCCTTCTCGCTATCATTCTACTCTCTGTTTATGCTCTCAGTCTCACTCCTCCTCACACACTTTTAACTCTTTGTCTCCTACCTCAGTCTCAATTCTCCTCGATCATTTTTAACACTCTGTCTCCGCACTCAGTCTCGGTCCTTCTCACTCTCATTTAACTCTTCATCTCCAGTCTCAGTCTCACTCCTTCTTACTATCTTTTATCTCTCCTTCTCCATTGTCAGTCTTGCTCATTCTCTCTAGCTTTTAACTCTCTGTCTCCACTCTCAGTCTCAATCATTCTCATTCTCTCTGAACTGCTATCTCTGCTCTCAGTCTCGCTCCTGCTCACTCTCTATTAACTCCCTGCCTCCACTCTCATTCTCATTCCATCTCACTCTCTTTTAACTCTCTGTCTCCGCTCTCAGTCTCCATCCTACTCACTCTCTTTTAACTCTCTGTTTCCACTCTCAGGCAAGTTCCTTTCCACACTCTTTTAACTCTCTGTCTCCGCTCTGTCTCACTACTTCTCGTTCAATTTTAGCTCTCTGTCTCCACTCTCAGTCTTGCTCCTTCTCGCTCTCTTTAAATCTCCGTATCTGCTCTCAGTCTAGCTCCTATTCACTCTCATTTCACTCTCCGTCTCCACTCTCAGTCTCGCTCTTTCTCACTCTCTTTTAACTCTCTGTCTCCTCTCTAAATCTCGCTCATTCTGGCGCTCTTTTAAATCTGTGGCTCCGCTCTCAGTCTCACTCCTTCTCAGTCTCTTTTAATTCTCTGTCTCCACGGTCATTTTTGTTACTTCTCACTCTCTTTTAATTCTCTGTCTCCGCTCCCAGTCTCGCTCCTTCTCGCGCTCTTTTAACTCTCTTTCTCCACTCGCAGTCTCGCTGTTACTTGTTATCTTTTAACTCTCTGTCTTCGTTTTAAGTCTCACTCCTTCTCGCTCTCTTTTGTCTCTCTGTTTATTCTCTCAGTCTCACTCCTCCTCACACTCTTTTAACACTAATTCTCCTCTCAGTCTCACTACTTCTCGGTCTTTTTTAACTACCTGTCTTGGCAATCAGTCTAGCTCCTTCTCGCTCTCATTTAACTCGCCATCTCTGGACTCAGTCTCGCTCGCTCTCACTCCTTTTTAACACTCCTTCTCCGCTCTCAGTCTCGCTACTTCTAGCTCTCTTTTAACTCTCTGTCTCTGCTCTCATTCTCCCTCCTTCTCGGTCTCTTTCCACTCTCTGCCTCCGCTCTCAGTCTGCCTCCTACTCGCTCTCTTTTAATTCACAGTTTCCGCACTCAGGCTAGTTCCTTTCCAATCTCTTTAACTCTCTGTCTCGGCTCTCTGTATCACTACTGCTCATTCACTTTTAAGTCTCTTTCCCCACTCTCAGTCTTGCATCTTCTCGCTCTTTCTTAACTTTCTTTCTCCGCTCTCAGGCTAGTTCCTTTCCACTGTCTTTTAACTCTCTGTCTCCACTGTCATTCTCACTACTTCCCTTTCACATTTAACTCTCTGTCTCCGCTCTCAGTCTTGCTCCATCTCACTCTTTTTAAATCTCCATATCCGCTCTCAGTCTCCATCTTACTCGCTCTCTTTTCACTCTCCGTCTCCGCTCTCAATCTCCCTCTTTCTCACTCTCTTTTACTCTCTGTTTCCTCTCTGTCTCCATCCTTTTTGTGATCTTTTAAAGCTCTGTCTCCGCTCTCAGTCTCGCACCTCCTCGCGCTCTTTTAACTCGCTTTTTCCGCACTCAGTCTCGCTTCTTCTTCTTATCTTTTAACTCTCTGTCTTCACTCTCAGTCTCGCTCCTTCTCGCTCTCTTTTCATTCTCTGTCTCTGCTCTCAGTCTCCTTCCTTCTCGCTCTCTTTTAACTCTCTGTCTCCGCTCTCTGTCTCGCTCCATCTCGCTCTCATTTAACTCTCTGTCTCCGCACTCAGTCTTGCTCCATCTCGCTCTCTTTTACATCTCTGTTTCCGCTCTCAGGCTAGTTCCTTTTCACTCTCTTTTAACTCTCAGTCTCCGCTCTCAGTCTCAATAACTCTTGTTCACTTTTAACTCTCTATCTCCGATCTCAGTCTCGCTCATTCTCCCGCACTTTTCACTCTCTGTCTCCGCTCTCGGTCTCGCTCCTTCTCACTCCCTTTTAACTCTCTGTCTCAGGTCTCAGTCTCGCTCTTTTTCACACTCTTTTAACTCTCATTCTCCACTCTCAGTCTTGCTAAAACTTGTTACCTTTTAACTCTCTGTCTCCACTTTCAGTCTCGCTCCTTGTCGCTCTCATTCAACTCTCTGTTTATGCTCTTATTCTCACTCCTCCTCAGACACTTTTAACTCTTTGTTTCCTACCTCAGTCTCAATTCTCCTCGATCATTTTTAACACTCTGTCTCCACACTCAGTCTCGCACCTTCTCACTCTCATTTAACTCTTCATCTCCGGTCTCAGTCTTGCTCCTTCTTACTATATTTTATCTCTCCTTCTCCGTTGTCAGTCTCGCTCATTCTCTCTTGCTTTTAACTCTCTGTCTCCACTCTCAGTCCCACTCATTCTCACTCTCTTTTAACTGCTATCTCCGCTCTCAGTCTCGCTCCTACTCGTTATTAACTCTCTGCCTCCACTCTCATTCTCATTCCATCTCACTCTCTTTTATTTCTCTGTCTCCGCTCTCAGTCTCCCTCCTACTCGCTCTCTTTAAACTCTCTGTTTCCACTCTCAGGCAAATTCCTTTCCAATCTCTTTTAACTCTCTGTCTCCGCTCTGTCTCACTACGTCTCGTTCAATTTTAACTCTCTGTCTCCACTCTCAATCTTGATCCTTCTCGATCTCTTTAAATCTCCGTATCTGCTCTCATTCTAGCTCCTACTCACTCTCTTTTCACTCTCCGTGTCCGCTCTCAGTCTCGCTCTTTCTCACTCTCTTTTAACTCTCTGTCTCCTCTCTAAATCTCACTCATTCTGGCGTTCTTTTAAATCTCTGGCTCCGCTCTCAGTCTCACTCCTTCTCAGTCTCTTTTAACTCTCTGTCTCCACGGTCATTTTCGCTCCCTCTCACTCTCTTTTAATTCTCTGTCTTCGCTCCCAGTCTCGCTCCTTCTCGCGGCATTTTAACTCTCTTTCTCCACTCGCAGTCTCACTGCTTCTTGTTATCTTTTAACTCTCTGTCTTCGTTTTCAGTCTCACTCCTTCTCACTCTCTTTTGTCTCTCTGTTTATTCTCTCAGTCTCACTCCTCCTCACACTCTTTTAACACTATGTCTCCTCTCTCAGTCTCAATACTACTCGCTCTTTTTTAACTACCTGTCTTGGCAATCAGTCTTGCTCCTTCTCGCTCTCATTTAACTCGCCGTTTCTGGACTCAGTCACACTCGCTCTCATTCTCTTTTAACACTCCTTCTCCGTTCTCAGTCTCGCTACTTCTAGCTCTCTTTTTAACTCTCTGTCTCCGCTCTCATTCTCCCTCCTTCTCGCTCTCTTTCCACTCTCTACCTCCACTCTCAGTCTGCCTCCTACTCGCTCTCTTTTAATTCACAGTTTCCACGCACAGGCTAGTTCCTTTCCACTCTCTTTAACTGTCTGTCTCGGCTCTCTGTATCACTACTGCTCGTTCACTTTTAAGTCTCTTTCCCTACTTTCAGTCTTGCACCTTCTCGCTCTTTTTTAACTTTCTTTCTCCGCTCTCAAGCTAGTTCCTTTCCACTGTCTTTTAACTCTCTGTCGCCACTGTCATTCTCACTACTTCCCGTTCACATTTAATTCTCTGTCTCCGCTCTCAGTCTCCCTCATGTCGTTCTCTTTTTACTCTCTTTTTCTGCTCTCTGACTTGCTGCTTTCAATTCTCTTTTAACTCTCTGTCTCCGCTCTCAGTCTCGCTCCATCTCCCTCTCTTTTACCTCTCCTTTTCCGCTCTCAGGTAAGTTCCCTTTCTCTCTCTTTTAATTCTCTGTCTCCGCTCTCAGTCTCAATAACTCTCGTTCACTTTTAACTCTCTAAATCCACTCTCAGTCTTGCTCCTTCTTGCTCTCTTTAAATCTCCGTATGCTCTCTCAGTCTCCGTCTTACTCGCTCTCTTTTCACTCTCCGTCTCCGCTCTCAGTCTCCCTCGTTCTCACTCTCTTTTAAATCTCTGTTTCCTCTCTCAGTCTCCATCCTTTCTGTGCTCTTCGAAAGCTCTGTCTCTGTTGTCAGTCTCACTCCTTCTCACACTCTTTTAACTCTCTGTCTCTGCTCTCAGTCTCGCTCCTTCTCACTCTCTTATGACTCTTTTTCTCCACTCTCAGATTCGCTACTTTTTATTATCTTTTAACTCTCTGTCTCAGCACTCTGTCTTGCTCCTTCTCGCTCTCATTTAACTTTCCATCTCTGGTCTCAATCTAGCTCCGTCTCACTCTCCTTTATCTCTCCTCCTCCGCTCTCAGTCTCGCCTATTCTCTCTCTCTTTTAACTCTGTCTCCAATATCAGTCTCACCACTTCTCGATCTCTTTTCACTCTCCGTCTTCGCTCTCAGTCTCCCTCTTTCTCACTCTGTTTTAACTCTCTGTTTCCTCGCTCAGTCTCCATTCTTCTTGTGCTCTTTTAAAGCTCTGGCTCTGCTGTCAGTCTTGCTCCTTCTCACTCTCTTTTAACTCTCTGTCTCCACTCTCATTCTCGCTCCTTCTCACTGTCTTTTAACTCTCTGTCTCCAATATCAGTCTTGCACCTTTCCACTCTGTATTAACTCTCTGTCTCCGTTCTCAGTCTCGCTCCTTCTCGATCTCTTTTACCTCTCTGTTTCCTCTCTCAGGCTAGTTCCTTTATGCTCTCTTTTAACTCTCTGTCTCCGCTTTCAGTCTCACTCGTTCTCGCTCTCCTTTAACTCTCTGTTTATGCTATCAGCCTCACTCCTCCTGACACTCTTCTAACACTATGACTCCTCTCTCAGTCTCACTTCTTCTCGCGCTTTTTTAACTATCTGTCTCCGCAATCAGTCTCGCTCCTTCTCGCTCTCATTTAACTCTGCGACTCCGGTCTCAGTCTCGGTCCCTCTCACTCTCTTTTAACTCTCTATCTCCAATCTCAGTCTCACTACTTCTCGCTCTCTTCACTCTCCGTCTCCACTCTCAGTTTCCCTCTTTCTCACTCTCTTTTAACTCTCTGTTTCCTCGCTCAGTCTCCATCCTTCTTGTGCTCATTTAAAGCACTTGCTCTGCTGTCAGTCTTGCTCCTTCTCACTCTCTTTTAACTCTCTGTTTCCACTCTCATTCTCGCTCCTTCTCACTCTCTTTTAACTCTCTGACTCCGCTCTCAGTCTCGCACCCTCTCGTGCTCTTTTAACTCTCTGTCTTCGCTCGCAGTCTCGCTCCTTTTCGCTCTCTTTTCATTCTCTGTCTCCGATCTCAGTCTCCCTCCTTCTCGCTCTCTTTTAACTCTCTGCTTCTGCTCTCAGTCTTGCTCCTTTCCACTCTCTTTTAACTCTCTGTCTCCACTCTCTGTCTCGCTCCATCTCCCTCTCTTTTAACTCTCTGTCTCAGCTCTCAGTCTCGCTCCTTCTTGCTCTCTTTTACCACTCTGTTTACGCTCTCACCCTAGTTCCTTTCCACTCCCTTTTAACTCTCCGTCTGCGCTCTAGTTCTCAATACCTCTAGTTCACTTTTAACTCTCTATCTCCACTTTCAGGCTTGCTCCTTCACGCTCTTTTTAACTCTCTGTCTCTGCTCTCAGGCTAGTTCCTTTCCACTTTCTTTTAACTCTCTGTCTTCGCTTTCAGTCTCTCTACTTCTCATTCATTGTTAAATCTCTGTCTCCACTCACAGACTTGCTCCTTTTCGCTCTCTTTAAATCATCATATCCGCTCTCAGTCTCGCTCCGACCCACTCTCTTTTCAAAGTCCGTCTCCACTCTCAGTCTCGCTCTTTCTCACTGTCATTTAACTCTCTGTCTCCTCTCTCAGTCTCACTCCTTCACGCGCTCTTTTAAAGCTCTGTCTCCGCTCTCAGACTCACTCCTTCTCACTCTCTTTTAACTCTGTGTCTCCACGCTGATTCTCGCTGATTCTCACTCTCTTTTAGCTCTCTTTCTCCACTCTCAGTCTCGCTCCTTATTTTTATCTTTTAACTCTCTGTCTCCGCTTTCAGTCTCACTCATTCTCAATCTCTTTTAACTCTCTGTTTATGTTCTCAGCCTCATCATCCTAACACTCTTCTAACACTATGTCTCCTCTCTCAGTCTCATTTATTCTCGCTCTTTTTTAACTATCTTTCTCCGCAATCAGTCTCGCTCCTTCTCCCTCTCATTTAACTCTGCGTCTCCGGTCTCAGTCTCGGTCCCTCACAGTCTTTTTAACACTCCTTCACCGCTCTCAGTCTCGCTCCTTCTCGGTCTCTTTTAACTCTCAGTCTTCACTTTCAGTCTCCCTCCTTCTCACTATCTTTTAACTTGCTGTTTCTGCTGTCTGTCTCGCTCCTTTCCACTCTCTTTTAACTCTCTCTCTCAGCTCTCAGTCTCCCTCCTTCAGCCTGAACTTTCACTCTCTGTCTCCGGACTCAGTCTCTCTCCTTCTCACTCTCTTTTAACTCTCTGTCTCCGCGCTCAGTCTCCCACCTACTCATAGTCTTTTAACTCACAGTTTCCACTCTCAGGCTAGTTCGTTTCCACTCTCTTTTAACTCTCTGTCGTCGCTCTCAGTCAAACTACTTCTCGTTCACTTTTAAATCTCTGTCTCCTATCTCAGTCTTGCTCCTTCTCGCTCTCTTTAAATCTCCGTATCCGATCTCAGTCTCACTCCTACTCACTCTCTTTTCACTCTCCATCTCCGCTCTCAGACTCGCTCTTTCTCACCCTCTTTTAACTCTCTGTCACCACTCTCAGTCTCAATCGTTCTCACGCTCTTTTAACTCTATTTCTCCGCTCTCAGTCTCGCTCCTTCCTGTTATCTTTTAACTCTCTGTCTCCTCTTTCATTCTCACTCCTTCTCGCTCTCTTTTAACTCTCTGTTTATGCTCTCAGTCTGACTCCTCTTCACACTCTTTTAACACTATGTCTCCTCTCTCAGTCTCAATACTTCCCGCTCATTTTTAATTATCTGTTTCCGCAATCAGTCTCGCTCCTTCTCGCACTCTTTAAATCTCTGTATCCGCTCTCAGTCTCGCTCCTACTCGCTCTCATTTAAGTCTGCGTCTCCAGTCTCAGTCACGGACCCTCTCACTCTATTTTAACACTCCTTCTCCACTCTCAGTCTCGCTCCTTCTCGCTGCCTTTTAACTCTCAGTCTCCACTTTCAGTCTCCTTCCTTCTCACTCTCTTTTTACTCTCTGTCTCTGCTGTCAGTCTCGCTCCTTTCCACTCTCTTTTATTTCTCTGTCTCCGCTCTCTTTCTTGCTCCCTCTCGCTCTCTTTTAACTCTCAGTCTCCACTTTCAGTCTCCGTGCTTCTCGCTCCCTTTTAATTCTCTGTTTCTGCTCTCAGAATGCTCCTTTCAACTCTCTATTAACTCCCTGTCTCCGCTCTCTGTCTCGCTCCATCTCACTCTCTTTTAACTCTCTGTCTCCGCTCTCAGTCTCACCCCATCTCGCTCTCTTTTACCTCTCTGTTTCCGCTCTCAGGCTAGTTCCTTTTCGCTCTCATTTAACTCTCTGTCTCCTCTCTCAGTCTCAATAACTCTCGTTCAATTTTAACTCTTTATCTCCACTCTGAGTCTCGCTCCTTCTCGCTCTCTTTAAATCTCCGTATGCTCTCTCAGTCTCCGTCTTACTCGCTCTCTTTTCACTCTCCGTCTCCGCTCTCAGTCTCCCTCTTTCTCATTCTCTTTTAACTCTCTGTTTCCTCTCTCAGTCTCCATCCTTTCTGTGCTCTTTTAAAGCTCTGTCTCTGCTGTCAGTCTCGCTCCTTCTCACACTCTTTTAACTCTCTGTCTCCACTCTCAGTCTCGCACCTTCTCGCGCTCTTTTAACTCTCTGTCTCCGCTCTCAGTCTCGCACATTCTCGCGCTCTTTTAACTCTCTTACTCTGCTCTCAGTCTCGCTTCTTCTTGTTATCTTTTAACTCGCTGTCTCTGCCCTCTGTCTCACTCCTTCTCGCTCTCCTTAAACTCTCTGTCTCCGCTCGCAGTCTCCCTCCTTCTCACTCTCTTATGACTCTTTTCCTCCACTCTCAGACTCGCTACTTTTTATTATCTTTTAACTCTCTGTCTCAGCAATCTGTCTCGCTCCTTCTTGCTCTCATTTAACTCTCCATCTCTGGTCTCAATCTAGCTCCTTCTCACTCTCCTTTATCTCTCCTCCTCCGCTCTCAGTCTTGCTCATTCTCTCTCTCTTATAACTGTCTGTCTCCAATATCAGTCTCACTACTTCTTGCTCTCATTTCACTCTCCATCGTCGCTCTCAGTCTCCCTCTTTCTCACTCTCTTTTAACTCTCTGTTTCCTCTCTCAATCTCCATCCTTCTTGTGCTCTTTTAAAGCTGTGGCTCTGCTGTCAGTCTCGCTCCTTCTCACTCTCTTTTAACTCTCTGTCTCCACTCTCAGTCTTGCTCCTTCTCGCTCTCTTTAAATCTCCGTATCCACTCTCAGTCTCGCTCCTTCTTGTGCTCTTTTAAAGCTCTGGCTCTGCTGTCAGTCTCGCTCCATTTCACTCTCTTTTAACTTGCTGTCTCCGCTCTCAGTCTCGCTCCTTCTTGCTCTCTTTTACCTCTCTGTTTCCTCTCTCCGGCTAGTTCCTTTTTGCTCTCTTTTAACTCTCTGTCTCCGCTTTCAGTCTCACTCATTCTCGCTCTCTTTTAACTCTCTGTTTATGTTCTCAGTCTCACTCCTCCTGACACTCTTCTAACACTATGACTCCTCTCTCAGTCTCACTTCTTCTCGCTCTTTTTTAACTATCTGTCTCCGCAATCAGTCTCGCTCCTTCTCGCTCTCATTTAACTCTGCGATTCCGGTCTCAGTCTCGGTCCCTCTCATTCTCTTTTCACACTCGTTCTCCACTCTAAGTCTCGCTCCTTCTCACTCTCTTTTAAGTCTCAGTCTCCACATTCAGTATCCCTCCTTCTCACTCTCTTTTAACTCTCTGTTTCTGTTGTCAGTCTCGCTCCTTTCCACTCTCTTTTAACTCTGCATCTCTGGTCTCAATCTCGCTCCTTCTCACTCTCTTGTATCTCTCCTTCTCCGCTCTCAGTCTCGCTCATTCTCTCTCTCTTTTAACTCTCTGTCTCCAATCTCAGTCTCACTACTTCTCGCTCTCTTTTCACTCTCCGTCTCCGCTCTCAGTTTCCCTCCTTCTCACTCTCGTTTAACTCTCTGTTTCCTCTCTCAGTCTCCATCCTTCTTGTGCTCTTTTAAAGCTCTTGCTCTGCTGTCAGTCTTGCTCCTTCTCACTCTCTTTTAACTCTCTGTCTCCACTCTCATTCTCGCTCCTTCTCACTCTCTTTTAACTCTCTGACTCCGCTCTCAGTCTCGCACCTTCTCGTGCTCTTTTAACTCTCTGTCTTCGCTCGCAGTCTTGCTCCTTCTCACTCTCTTTTCATTCTCTGTCTCTGATCTCAGTCTCCCTCCTTCTCGCTCTCTTTTAACTCTCTGCTTCTGCTCTCAGTCTTGCTCCTTACCACTCTCTTTTACCTCTCTGTTTACGCTCTCACGCTAGTTCCTTTCCACTCCCTTGTAACTCTCTGTCTCCGCTCTAGTTCTCTATACCTCTAGTTCACTTTTAACTCTCTATCTCCACTTTCAGTCTTGCTCCTTCACGCTCTTTTTAACTCTCTGTCTTCGCTTTCAGTCTCTGTACTTCTCATTCACTGTTAAATCTCTGTCTCCACTCTCAGACTTGCTCCTTCTCGCTCTCTTTAAATCAGCGTATCCGCTCTCAGTCTCTCTCCTACTCACTCTCTTTTCAAAGTCCGTCTCCGCTCTCCGTCTCGTTCTTTCTCACTGTCATTTAACTCTCTGTCTCCTCTCTCAGTCTCACTCCGTCATGCGCTCTTTTAAAGCTCTGTCTCCACTCTCAGACTCAGTCCTTCTCACTCTCTTTTAGCTCTCTGTCTCCACCCTCAGTCTCGTTCCTTCTCACGCTCTGTTAACTCTCTTTCTCCACTCTCAGTCTCGCTCCTTCTTTTTATCTTTTAACTCTCTGTCTCAGCTTTCAGTCTCACTCATTTTCAATCTCTTTTAACTCTCTGTTTATGTTCTCAGCCGCACTCCTCCTGACACTCTTCTAACACTATGTCTCCTCTCTCAGTCTCACTTCTTCTCTCTCTTTTTTAATTATCTGTCTCCGCAATCAGTCTCGCTCCTTCTCCCTCTCATTTAACTCTGCGTCTCCGGTCTCAGTCTCGGTCCCTCTCACTCTTTTTAACACTCCTTCACCACTCTCAGTCTCGCTCCTTCTCGCTCTCTTTTAACTCTCAGTCTCCACTTTCAGTCTCCCTCCTTCTCACTATCTTTTAACTCTCTGTTTCTGCTGTCAGTCTCGCTCCTTTCCATT
Source organism: Carcharodon carcharias (assembly GCF_017639515.1). Lineage (NCBI taxonomy): Eukaryota > Metazoa > Chordata > Chondrichthyes > Lamniformes > Lamnidae > Carcharodon > Carcharodon carcharias. Next base: position 260,221,886 of record NC_054467.1, on the reverse strand, counting down.
CTCTTTTAACTCTCTGTCTCCGCGCTCTGTCTCACTCCCTCTCGCTCTCTTTTAACTCTCTGTCTGCGATCTCAGTCTCCCTCCTTCACCCTGAACGTTCACTCTCTGTCTCCGGTCTCGGTCTCGCTCCTTCTCAATCTATTTTAACTCTCTGTCTCCGCGCTCAGTCTCCCTCCTACTCATAGTCTTTTAACTCACAATTTCAGCTCTAGTTCCTTTCCACTCTATTTTAACTCTCTGTCGCCGCTCTCAGTCAAACTACTTCTTGTTCACTTTTAAATCTCTGTCTCCAATCTCAGTCTTGCTCCTTCTCGCTCTCTTTAAATCTCCGTATCCGATTTCATTCTCGCTCCTACTCACTCTCTTTTCACTCTCCATCTCCGCTCTCAGTCTCGTTCTTTCTCACCCTCTTTTAACTCTCTGTCACCACTCTCAGTCTCACTCTTTCTCGCGCTCTTTCAACTCTATTTCTCCGCTCTCAGTCTCGCTCCTTCTTGTTATCTTTTAACTCTCTGTCTCCTCTTTCATTCTCACTCCTTCTCGCTCTCTTTTAACTCTCTGTTTATGCTCTCAGTCTGACTCCTCTTCACACTCTTTTAACACTATGTCTCCTCTCTCAGTCTCAATACTTCCCGCTCATTTTTAATTATCTGTCTCCGCAATCAGTCTCGCTCCTTCTTGCTCTCCTTTAACTCTCTGTCTCCGGTCTCAGTCTCGCTCCCTCTCACTCTCTTTTAACTCTCCTTGTCCACTCTCAGTCTCATTCCCTCTCACTCTCTTTTAATTCTCTGTCTCCACTCTCAGTCTCACTAATTCTCACTCTCTTTTAACACTCTGTCTCCGCTCTCAGTCTAGTAACTTTCCACTCTCTTTTAACTCTCTGTCTCCGCTCTCTTTCTTGCTCCTTCTCGCTCTCTTTAAATCTCCGTATCCGCTCTCAGTCTCGCTCGTACTCATTCTCTTTTCACTCTTCGTCACTGCTCTCAGTCTCGCTCTTTCTCACTCTCTTTTAACTCTCTGTCTCCTCTCTAAGTCTCGATCCTTCTTGCACTCTTTTAAAGCTCTGGCTCTGCTCTCAGTCTCACTCCTTCTCACTCTCTTTTAACTCTCTGCCTCCACGCTCATTCTCGCTCCTTCTCACTCTCTTTTAACTCTCTTTCTCCGCTCTCAGTCTCGCTCCTTCTTTGTATCTTTTAACTAACTGTCTCCGCTTTCAGTCTCACTCATTTTCGCTTTCTTTTAACTCTCTATTAAACTCTCAGCCTCACTTTTCCTGACACTCTTCTAACACTATGTCTCCTCTCTCAGTCTCACTTCTTCTTGCTCTTTTTTAACTATCTGTCTCCGCAATCAGTCTCACTCCTACTCGCTCTCATTTAACTCTGCGTCTCCGGTCTCAGTCTCGGACACTCTCACGCTATTTTAACACTCCTTCTCCGCTCTCAGTCTCGCTCCTTCTCGCTCTCTGTTAACTCTCAGTCTCCACTTTCAGTCTCCTTCCTTCTCACTCTCTTTTTACTCTCTGTCTTTGCTGTCAGTCTCGCTCCTTTCTACTCTCTTTTAATTCTCTGTCTACGCTCTCTGTCTTGCTCCCTCTCGCTCTCTTTTAACTCTCTGTCTCCGATCTCAGTCTCGCTCCTACTCACTCTCTTTTAACTCTCAGTTTCCGCTCTCAGGCTAGTTCCTTTCCACTCTATTTTAACTCTCTGTCTCCACTCTCAATCTCACTACTTCTCGTTCACTTTTAGATCTCTGTCTCCACTCTCAGTCTTGCTCCTTCTCGCTCTCTTTAACTCTCCATATCCGCTCTCAGTCTCGCTCCTACTCACTCTCTTTTAACTCTCTGTCTCCGACCTCATTCTCACTCCTTCTCATGCACTTTCAACTCTCTTTCTCCACTGTCAGTCTCGCTCCTTCTTGTTATCTTTTAACACTCTGTCTCCTCTTTCAGTCTCACTCCTTCTCGCTCTCTTGTAACGCTCTGTTTATGCTATCAGTCTCACTCCTCCTCACACTTTTCTAACACTATGTTTCCTCTCTCAGTCTCACTTCTTCTCGCTCTTTTTAACTATCTGACTCCGCAATCAGTCTCGCTCCTTCTTGGTCTCATTTAACTCTGTGTCTCTGCTCTCAGTCTCGCTCCTTCTTGCTCTCTTTTAACTCTCTGTCCAAAATCTCAGTCACACTCATTCTCACTCTCTTTTAACACTCTGTCTCCGCTCTCAGTCTCGCTCTTTCTCGCTCTCACTTAACTATCCTTCTCTGCTCTCAGTCTCACTCCTTCTCTCTCTTTTAACTCTGTCTCCACTCACAATCTAACTCATTCTCACTCTCATTTAACTATCAGTCTCCGCTCTCAGACTCACTGCTTTTCACTCTCTGTCTCCACTCTCCTTCTCGCTCCTTCTCACTCTCTTTTACCTCTTTGTCTCCACTCTCAGTCTCGCTCCTTCTCGCTCATCTTTCACTCTCTGTCTCCGCTCTCAGTCTCGCTCCTTCTCACTCTCATTTGACTCTTTTTCTCCCCTCTCAGTGTCACTACTTCTTATTATCTTTTAACTATCTGTCTCAGCACTCAGCCTTGCTCCTTCTCACTCTCATTTACCTCTCCATCTCCGGTCTCAATTTCATTCCTTCTCACTCTCTTTTATCTCTCCTTCTCCGCTCTCAGTCTCACTCATTCTCACTCTCTTTTAACTCTCTATCTCCGCTCTTTGTCTCGCTCCTTGTCACTCACTTTTAACTCTCTATCTCCACTCTCAGTCTTGCTCCTTCTCAATCTTTTTTAACTCTCTGTCTCGACTCTCAGTCCCACTCTTTCTCACTCTCTTTGAACTCTCTGTCTCCACTCTCATTCTTGCTCCTTCTCAGTCTCTTTTAACTCTCTGTCTCCGCTCTCAGTCCCGCTACATCTTGTTATCTTTTTATTCCCTGCCTCCGCTTTCAGTCTCGTTCCATCTCGCTCTCTTTTAACTCTCTGTTTATGCTCTCAATCTCACTCCTAATCACAATCTTTTATCTCTATGTCTCCTCTCTCAGTCTCACTTCTTCTCGCTCTTTTTTAACACTCTTTCTCCGCACTCAGTATCGCCCCTTCTCAATCTGTATTAACTGTCGGTCTCCAATCTCATTCTTGCACCTTCTCACTCTCTTTTATCTCTCTGTCTCCGCTCTCAGGCTAGTTCATTTCCACTCTCTTTTAACTCTCCGTCTCCGCTCGCACTCTCACTACTTCTCATTCACTTTTAACTCTCTGTCTCCACTCTCAGACTTGCTCCTTCTCACTCTCATTAAAATTCCGTATCCGCTCTCAGTGTCGCTCCTACTCACTCTCGTCTCACTCTCCGTCTCAGCTCTCAGTCTCGCTCTTTCTCACTCTCTTTTAACACTCGGGCTCTGAACTCAGTCTCGCTCATTCTCACTCTCTTTTAACTCTGTCTCCACGCTCATTCTCGCTACTTCTCAATCTCTTTTAACTCTCCGTCTCCGCTCGCAGTCTCATTACTTCTCGTTCACTTTTAACTCTCTGTCTCCACTCTCAGTCTTGCTCCTTCTCGCTCTCGTTAAAATTCTGATTCCGGTCTCAGTCTCGCTCCTACTCACTCTCTTCTCACTCTCCGTCTCGGCTCTCAGTCTCGCTCCTACTCACTCTCTTCTCACTCCCCGTCTCGGCTCTCAGTCTCACTCATCCTCACTCTCTTTTAACTCTCTTTCTCCACGCTCATCCTCACTACATATCAATCTCTTTTAACTCTCTGTCTCCACTCTCATTCTTGCTTCTTCTCACTCTCTTTTAACTCTCTTTCTCCGCTCACAGTCTCGCTACTTCTTGTTATCTTTTAACTCTCTGTCTCCACTCTCAGACTCACTTTATCTCGTTCACTTTTAACTCACCTTCTCCAGTCTCTACTTGCTCCTTCTGGCGCATTTTAAAGCTCCGTATCCACTCTCAGTCTCGCTCCTACTCACTCTCTTTTCACTCTCCGTATCCGCTCTCAGTCTCGCTCCTACTCACTCTCTTTTCACTCTCCGTATCCGCTCTCAGTCTCGCTCGTACTTACTCTCTTTTCACTCTCCGTCTCTGCTCTCATTCTCGCTCCTTCTCACTCTCTTTTAACTCTCGGTCTCCGCTCTCAGTCTCGCTCCTTCTCACTCTCTTTTAACTCTCTGTCTCCACTCTCATTCTCACTCCTTCTCTCTCTCTTTTAACTCTCTTTCCCCGCTCTCAGTCTTGCTACTTCTTGTTATCTTTTAACTCTCTGTCTCCGCTGTCTGTATCGCGCCCTCTTGCTCTCATTTAACTCTCTGTCTCCGCTCTCAGTCTCCTTCCTTCTCGCTCCCTTTTAACTCTCTTTTTCCACTATCAGGCTAGTTCCTTTCCACTCTCTTTTAACTCTCCGTCTCCGCTCGGAGTCTCACTACTTCTCATTCACTTTTAACTCACTGTCTCCACTCTCAGTCTTGCACCTTCCCGGTCCTTTTCAACTCTCTTTCTCCGCTCCGAGGCTAGTTCCTTTCCACTCTCTTTTAACTCTCCGTCTCCACTCTCAGTCTCGCTCCCTCTCACTCTCTTTTAACTCTCCTTCTCCACTCTCAGTCTCGTTCCTTCTCGCTCTCTTTTAACTCTCTGTCTCCACTCTCAGTCTCACTCATTCTCCCTCTCTTTTAACTATCTGTTTCCTCTCTCAGTTTAGTACCTTTCCACTCTCTTTTAACTCTCTGTCTCCGATCTCAGTCTTGCTCCTTCTCGCTCTCTTTAAATCTCCGTATCCACTCTCAGTCTCGCTCGTACTCACTCTCTTTTCACTCTCCATCACCGCTCTCAGTCTCGCTCTTTCTCACTCTCTTTTAAATCTCTGTCTCCTTTCTCAGTCTCACTCCTTCTTGCGCTCTTTTAAAGCTCTGGCTCTGCTCTCAGTCTCACTCCTTCTCACTCTCTTTTAACTCTCTGCCTACATGCTAATTCTCACTTCTTCTCACTCTCTTTTAGCTCTCTGTCTCCGCCCTCAGTCTCGCTCCTTCTCACGCTCTTTTAACTCTCTTTCTCCGCTCTCAGGCTCGCTCCTTCTTTCTATCTTTTAACTCACTATCTCTGCTTTCAGTCTCACTCATTCTCGCTCTCTTTTAACACTCTTCTTATGCTCTCAGCCTCACTCCTCCTGACACTCTTCTAACACTATGTCTCCTCTCCCAGTCTCACTTCTTCTTGCTCTTTTTTTACTATCTGTCTCCGCAATCAGTCTCGCTCCTTCTCGGTCTCATTTAACACTGCGTCGCCGCTCTCAGTCTCGGTCCCTCTCAATCTCATTTAACACTCCATCCCCGCTCTCAGTCTCGCACCTTCTCGCTCTCTTTTAACTCTCTGTTTCTGCTGTCAGTCTCGCTCATTTCCATTCTATTTTAACTCTCTATCTCCACTCTCTGTCTTGCTCCTTCTCACTCTCATTTAACTCTCTGTCACCGCTCTCAGTCTCCCTCCTACTCGCTCTCTTTTAACTCCCGGTTTCCGGTCTCAGGCTAGTTCCTATCAATTCTCTTTTAACTCTCTTTCTCCGATCTCAGTCTCACTAATTCTCGTTCATTTTTACATCTCTGTCTCCACTCTCAGTCTTGCTCCTTCTCGCTCTCTTTAAATCTCCATATCCACTCTCAGTCTCGCTCCTACTCACTCTCCTTTGACTCTCCATCTCCGCTCTCAGTCTCGCTCTTTCTCACTCTCTTTTAACTCTCTGTCTCCACTCTCAGTCGCACTCATTCTCACTCTCTTTTAACACTCTGTCTCTGCTCTCAGTCTCGCTCCTTTTCGCTCTCCCTTAATTCTCCTTCTCTGCTCTCAGTCTCGCTCCATCTCTCTCTCTTTTAACTCTCTCTCTCCACTGTCAGTCTCACTCATTCTCACTCTCTTTTAACTATCTGTCTCTGCTCTCAGACTCGCTCCTTTTCACTCTCTTTTAACTCTCTGTCTCCACTCTCATTCTCGCTCCTTCTCACTCTCTTTTAACACTCCGTCTCCGATATCAGTCTCATTCCTTCTCGCTCACCTTTCACTCTCTGTCTCCGCTCTCAGTCTCGCTCCTTCTCACTCTCTTTTGACTCTTTTTCTCCCCTCTCAGTCTTGCTACTTCTTTTTATCTTTTAACTCTATGTCTCAGCGCTCAGTTTCGCTGCTTCTCGCTCTCATTTACCTATCCGTCTTCGGTCTCAATTTCGCTCCTTCTCACTCTCTTTTATCTCTCCTTCTCAGCTCTCTGTTTCGCTCATTCTCTCTCTCTTTAACTCTCTGTCTCCGCAGGCAGTCTCACTCATTCTCACTCTCTTTTAACTCTCTATCTCCGCTCTCAGTCTCGCTCCTTGTCACCCCCTTTTAACTCTCTATCTACACTCTGAGTCTTGCTCCTTCTCGATCTTTTTTAACTCTCTGTTTCCACTCTCAGTCCCACTCCTTCTCACTCTCATTGAACTCTCTGTCTCCACTCTCATTCTTGCTCCTACTCAGTCTCTTTTAACTCTCTGTCTCCTCTATCAGTCTCGCTCCTTCTTGCGATCTTTTAAAGCTCTGGCTCCGCTCTCAGTCTCAGTCATTCTCACTCTCTTTTAACTCTGTCTCCACACTCATTCTAGCTAATTCTCAATCTCTTTTAACTCTCAGTCTCCGTTCTCAGTCTCGCTCCTTCTCAATCTCTTTTAACTCTCTTTCTCCGCTCTCAGTCTCGCTACTTCTTGTTAACTTTTAACTCTCTGTCTCCGCTCTCTGTATCGCTAACTCTTGCTTTGTTTTAACTCTCTGTCTCCACTCTCAGTCTCCTTCTTTCTCGCTCTTTTAACTCTCTTTTTCCACTCTCAGGCTAGTTCCTTTCTACTCTCTTTTAAGTCTCCGTCTCCGCTCGCAGTCTCACTACTTCTCGTTCACTTTTAACTCACTGTCTCCACTCTCAGCCTTGCTCCTTCTCGCTCTCTTTAAATCTCCGTATCCACTCTCAGTCTCGCTCGTTTTCGCTCTCTTTTCACTCTCTGTTTCCGCTATCAGTCTCCCTCCTTCTCGCTCTCTTTTAACTCTCTGTCTCCACTCTCAGGCTAATTCCTTTCCACTCTCTTTCAACTCTACGTCTCCGCTCGCAGTCTCACTACTTCTCGTTCACTTTTAAAGCACTGTCTCCACTCTCAGTCTTGCAAATTCTCGGTCTTTTTTAACTTTCTTTCTCCGCTCCCGCGATGGTTCCTTTCCACTCTCTTTTAACTCTCAGTATCCACTCTCACCATGATCCTTCTCGCTCTCTTTAAATCTCTGTCTCCGCTCTCAGTCTCGCTGCTTCTCGCACTCTTTTAACTCTTTTCTCCGCTCTCAGTCTTTGCCTTCTTGTTATCTTTTAACTCTCTGTCTCAGCTTTCAGTCTCACTCCTTCTCGCTCTCTTTTAACTCTCTGTTTATGCTCTCAGTTTCACTCCTCCTCACACTCTTTTAACACTATGTCTCCTCTCTCAGTCTCTCTAATTCTCACTCAGTTTTAATTATCTGTCTCCGCAATCAGTCTCGCTCCCTCTCACTCTCTTTTAACTCTCCTACTCCAATCTCAGTCTCGCTCCTTCTCGCTCCCTTTTAACTCTCTGTCTCCACTCTCAGTCTCACTCATACTCACTCTCTTTTAACACTCTGTCTCCACTCTCAGTCTCCGTCCTACTAGCTCTCTTTTAACTCTCTGTCTCCACTTTCAGTTTTGCTCCTTCTCGCTCTGTTTAAATCTCCGTATCCGCTCTCATTCTCGCTCCTTCTCGCTCTCATTTAACTCTCTGTGTCCAATCTCAGTCTCACTCTTTTTCACTCACGTTTCATTCTCTGTCTCCGCTCTGAGTCTCACTCCTTCTCATGCTCTTTCCACGCTCTGTCTTCACTCTCATTCTCGCTCCTTCTCACTCTCTTTTAACTCTCTGTCTGCGCTCTCAGTCTCGCTCCTTCTCACGCTCTTATAACTCTCTTTCTCCGCTCTCAGTCTCGCTACTTCTTGTTATCTTTTAACTCTCTGTCTCCGCTCTCTGTCTCGCTCCGTCTCGCTCTGATTAAACTCTCTGTCTCCGCTCTGAGTCTCGCTCCTTCTCACTCTCTTTTAACTCTCTGTTTCCGCTCTCAGGCTAGTTCCATTCAATTCCCTTTTAACTCTCTGCTCCGCTCACTACTTCTCGTTCACTTTTATATCACTGTCTCCACTCTCAGTCTTGCACCTTCTTGGTCTTTTTTAGCTCTCTTTCTCCGCTCCGAGGCTATTGCCTTTCCACTCTCTTTTAACTCTCAGTCTCCAGTCTCAGTCATGCTCCTTCTAGCTCTCTTTAAATCGCTGTCTCCACTCTCAGTCTCGCTCCTTCTTGCACTCTTTTAACTCTTTTTCTCCGCTTTCAGTCTCACTCCTTCTCGCTCTCTTTTAACTCTCTGTTTATGCTCTCAGTCTCAATCCTCCTCACACTCTTTTAACACTATGTCTCCGCTCTCTGTCTCACTTCTTCTCGCCCTTTTTTAACTATCTGTCTCTGCTATCAGTCTCGCTCCTTCTCGGTCTCATTTAACTCGCTTTCTCTGCCCACAGTCTTGCTCCTTCTTGCTCTCTTTTAACTCTGTCCAAACTCTCAGTCGCACTCATTCTCACTCTCTTTTAACACTCTGTCTCCGCTCTCAGTCTCACTCGTTCTCGATCTCTCTTAACTCTCCTTCTCTGCTCTCAGTCTCGCTCCTTCTCTCTCCCTTTTAACTCTCTGTCTCCACTGTCAGTCTCACTCATTTTCACTCTCTTTTAACTATCTGTCACTGCTCTCAGACTCGCTCCTTCTCGCTCTCTTTTAACTCTCCCTCTCCGATATCAGTCTCGTGCCTTCTTGATCACCTTTCACTCTCTGTCTCCGCTCTCATTCTCACTCCTTCTCACTCTGTTTTAACTCTCTTTCTCCGCTCACAGTCTCGCTACTTCTTGTTATCTTTTAACTCTCTGTCTCCGCTCTCAGTCTCAGTCATTCTCACTCTCTTTTAACTCTGTCTCCACACTCATTCTAGCTAATTCTCCATCTCTTTTAACTCTCAGTCTCCGTTCTCAGTCTCGCTCCTTCTCAATCTCTTTTAACTCTCTTTCTCCGCTCTCAGTCTCGCTACTTCTTGTTATCTTTTAACTCTCTGTCTCCGCTCTCTGTATCGCTAACTCTTGCTTTGTTTTAACTCTCTGTCTCCACTCTCAGTCTCCTTCTTTCTCGCTCTTTTAACTCTCTTTTTCCACTCTCAGGCTAGTTCCTTTCTACTCTCTTTTAAGTCTCCGTCTCCGCTCGCAGTCTCACTACTTCTCGTTCACTTTTAACTCACTGTCTCCACTCTCAGCCTTGCTCCTTCTCGCTCTCTTTAAATCTCCGTATCCACTCTCAGTCTCGCTCGTTTTCGCTCTCTTTTCACTCTCTGTTTCCGCTATCAGTCTCCCTCCTTCTCGCTCTCTTTTAACTCTCTGTCTCCACTCTCAGGCTAATTCCTTTCCACTCTCTTTCAACTCTACGTCTCCGCTCGCAGTCTCACTACTTCTCGTTCACTTTTAAAGCACTGTCTCCACTCTCAGTCTTGCAAATTCTCGGTCTTTTTTAACTTTCTTTCTCCGCTCCCGCGATGGTTCCTTTCCACTCTCTTTTAACTCTCAGTATCCACTCTCACCATGATCCTTCTCGCTCTCTTTAAATCTCTGTCTCCGCTCTCAGTCTCGCTGCTTCTCGCACTCTTTTAACTCTTTTCTCCGCTCTCAGTCTTTGCCTTCTTGTTATCTTTTAACTCTCTGTCTCAGCTTTCAGTCTCACTCCTTCTCGCTCTCTTTTAACTCTCTGTTTATGCTCTCAGTTTCACTCCTCCTCACACTCTTTTAACACTATGTCTCCTCTCTCAGTCTCTCTAATTCTCACTCAGTTTTAATTATCTGTCTCCGCAATCAGTCTCGCTCCCTCTCACTCTCTTTTAACTCTCCTACTCCAATCTCAGTCTCGCTCCTTCTCGCTCCCTTTTAACTCTCTGTCTCCACTCTCAGTCTCACTCATACTCACTCTCTTTTAACACTCTGTCTCCACTCTCAGTCTCCGTCCTACTAGCTCTCTTTTAACTCTCTGTCTCCACTTTCAGTTTTGCTCCTTCTCGCTCTGTTTAAATCTCCGTATCCGCTCTCATTCTCGCTCCTTCTCGCTCTCATTTAACTCTCTGTGTCCAATCTCAGTCTCACTCTTTTTCACTCACGTTTCATTCTCTGTCTCCGCTCTGAGTCTCACTCCTTCTCATGCTCTTTCCACGCTCTGTCTTCACTCTCATTCTCGCTCCTTCTCACTCTCTTTTAACTCTCTGTCTGCGCTCTCAGTCTCGCTCCTTCTCACGCTCTTATAACTCTCTTTCTCCGCTCTCAGTCTCGCTACTTCTTGTTATCTTTTAACTCTCTGTCTCCGCTCTCTGTCTCGCTCCGTCTCGCTCTGATTAAACTCTCTGTCTCCGCTCTGAGTCTCGCTCCTTCTCACTCTCTTTTAACTCTCTGTTTCCGCTCTCAGGCTAGTTCCATTCAATTCCCTTTTAACTCTCTGCTCCGCTCACTACTTCTCGTTCACTTTTATATCACTGTCTCCACTCTCAGTCTTGCACCTTCTTGGTCTTTTTTAGCTCTCTTTCTCCGCTCCGAGGCTATTGCCTTTCCACTCTCTTTTAACTCTCAGTCTCCAGTCTCAGTCATGCTCCTTCTAGCTCTCTTTAAATCGCTGTCTCCACTCTCAGTCTCGCTCCTTCTTGCACTCTTTTAACTCTTTTTCTCCGCTTTCAGTCTCACTCCTTCTCGCTCTCTTTTAACTCTCTGTTTATGCTCTCAGTCTCAATCCTCCTCACACTCTTTTAACACTATGTCTCCGCTCTCTGTCTCACTTCTTCTCGCCCTTTTTTAACTATCTGTCTCTGCTATCAGTCTCGCTCCTTCTCGGTCTCATTTAACTCGCTTTCTCCGCCCACAGTCTTGCTCCTTCTTGCTCTCTTTTAACTCTGTCCAAACTCTCAGTCGCACTCATTCTCACTCTCTTTTAACACTCTGTCTCCGCTCTCAGTCTCACTCGTTCTCGATCTCTCTTAACTCTCCTTCTCTGCTCTCAGTCTCGCTCCTTCTCTCTCCCTTTTAACTCTCTGTCTCCACTGTCAGTCTCACTCATTCTCACTCTCTTTTAACTATCTGTCACTGCTCTCAGACTCGCTCCTTCTCGCTCTCTTTTAACTCTCCCTCTCCGATATCAGTCTCGTGCCTTCTTGATCACCTTTCACTCTCTGTCTCCGCTCTCATTCTCACTCCTTCTCACTCTGTTTTAACTCTCTTTCTCCGCTCACAGTCTCGCTACTTCTTGTTATCTTTTAACTCTCTGTCTCTGCTCTCAGTCTCCCTAGTTCTCACTCTCTTTTAACTCTCTGTTTCCACTCTCAGGCTAGTTCCTTTCCACTCTCTTTTAATTCTCTGTCTCCGCTCTCAGTCTCACTACATCTCGTTCACTTTTAATTCACTGTCTCCACTCTCAGTCTTGCTCCCACTCACTCTTTTTTCACTCTCCGTCTCCGCTCTCAATCTCGCTCTTACTCACTCTCTTTTAACCCTTTGTCTCCTCTATCAGTCTCGCTCCTTCTTGCGATCTTTTAAAGCTCTGGCTCCGCTCTCAGTCTCAGTCATTTTCACTCTCTTTTAACTCTGTCTCCGCACTCATTCTAGCTAATTCTCAATCTCTTTTAACTCTCGGTCTCCGCTCTCAGTCTCGCTCCTTCTCACTCTCTTTTAACTCTCTGTCTCCACTCTCATTCTCGCTCCTTCTCTCTCTCATTTAACTCTCTTTCTCCACTCTCAGTCTCGCTACTTCTTGTTATCTTTTAACTCTCTGTCTCCGCTCTCTGTATCGCTCCCTCTCGCTTTCTTTTAACTCTCGGTCTCTGCTCTCAGTCTCCTTCCTACTCGCTCTCTTTTAACTCTCTTTTTCCACTATCAGGCTACTTCCTTTCCACTCACTTTTAAATCTCCGTCTCCGCTCGCAGTCTCACTACTTCTCGTTCACTTTTAACACACTGTCTCCAATCTCAGTCTTGCACCTTCTCGGTCTTTTTTAACTCTCTTTCTCCGCTCCCAGACTAGTTCCTTTCCACTCTCTTTTAACTTTCGGTCTCCATTGTCAGTCATGCTCCCTCTTGCTTTCTTTAAATCTCTGTCTCCTCTCTCAGTCTCGCTCCTTCTTGGCTCTTTTAACTCTCTTTCTCCGCTCTCAGTCTTGCTCCTTCTTGTTATCTTTTAACTCTCTGTCTCAGCTTTCAGTCTCACTCCTTCTCACTCTCTTTTAACTCTCTGTTTATGCTCTCAGTTTCACTCCTCCTCACACTCTTTTAACACTATGTCTCCTCTCTCAGTCTCACTAATTCTCGCTCATTTTTAATTATCTGTCTCCGCAATCAGTCTCGCTCCTTCTCGCTCTCATTTAACTCTCTGCCTCTGGTCTCAGTCTCGCTCCCTCTCACTCTCTTTTAACTCTCCTACTCCAATCTCAGTCTTGCTCCTTCTCGCTCCCTTTCAACTCTCTGTCTCCACTCTCAGTCTCACTCATACTCACTCTCTTTTAACACTCTGTCTCCACTCTCAGTCTCCCTCCTACTCGCTCTCTTTTAACTCTCTGTTTCCGCTCTCAGTCTAGTACCTTTCCACTCTCTTTTAACTATCTGTCTCCACTCTCATTCCCACTCCTTCTCACTCTCTTTTAACTCTTTGTCTCCACTCTCAGTCTCGCTCCCTCTCACTCTCTTTTAACTATCTGTCTCCACTCTCATTCCCACTCCTTCTCACTCTCATTTAACTCTTTGTCTCCACTCTCAGTCTCGCTCCCTCTCGCTCTCATTTAACTCTCTGTCACCAATCTCAGTCTCACTCTTTTTCACTCACTATTCATTCTCTGTCTCCGCTCTCATTCTCGCTCCTTCTCACTCTCTTTTAATTCTCTGTCTGCGCTCTCAGTCTCGCTCCTTCTCACGCTCTTTTAACTCTCTTTCTCCACTCTCAGTCTCGCTACTTCTTGTTATCTTTTAACTCTCTGTCTCCGCTCTCCGACTCGCTCCCTCTCGCTCTGATTAAACTCTCTGTCTCCGCTCTGAGTCTCCCTCCTTCTCGCTCTCTTTTAACTCTCTGTTTCTGCTCCCAGGCTAGTTCCATTCCATTCTCTTTTAACTCTCTGCTCCACTCACTACTTCTCATTCACTTTTATATCACTGTCTCCACTCTCAGTCTTGCACCTTCTTGGTCTTTTTTAACTCTCTTTCTCTGCTCCGAGGCTAGTTCCTTTCCACTCTCTTTTAACTCCCGGTCTCTGCTCTCAGTCTCGCTCCTTCTTGCGCTCTTTTAACTCTTTTTCTCCGCTTTCAGTCTCACTCCTTCTCGCTCTCTTTTAACTCTCTGTTTATGCTCTCAGTTTCACTCCTCCTCACACTCTTTTAACACCATGTCTCCTCTCTCAGTCTCACTACTTCTCGCTCATTTTTAATTATCTGTCTCCGCAATCAGTCTGGCTCTTTCTCGCTCTCATTTAAATCTCCATCTCCGTTCTCAGTCTTGCTCCTTCTCGCTCTCTTTAAATCTCCGTATCCATCTCAGTCTCGCTCGTACTCGCTCTCTTTTCACTCTCCGTCACCGCTCTCAGTCTCGCTCTTTCTCACTCTCTTTTAAATCTGTGTCCTCTCTCAGTCTCGCTCCTTCTTGCGCTCTTTTAAAGCTCTGGCTCTGCTCTCAGTCTCACTCCTTCTCACTCTCTTTTAAATCTCTGCCTCCACGCTCATTCTCGCTCCTTCTCACTCTGTTTTAACTCTCTGTCTCCGCTCTCTGTATCGCTCCTTCTCGAGCTCTTTTAACTCTTTCTCCACTCTCAGTCTCGCTCCTTCTTGTCTGTCTCCGCTTTCAGTCTCACTCCTCCTCACACTCTTTTAACACTATGTCTCCTCTCTCAGTCGCACGTCTTCTCGCTCTTTTTTAAATATCTGTCTCCGCAATCGGTCTCGCTCCATCTCGCTCTCATTTAACTCTTCGTCTCCAGTCTCAGTCTCGTTCCACCTCCCTCCCCATTCACTCTCTGTCTCTGCTTTCAGTCTCACTCCTTCTCGTTCACTTTTAACTCTCTGTCTCCACTCTCAGTCTTGCTCCTTCTCGCTCCCTTTAAATCTCCGTATCCGCTCTCAGTCTCACTCTTACCCGCTCTCCTTTCACTCTCCATCTCCTCTCTCAGTCCCCCTCTTTCTCACTCTCTTTTAACTCTCTGTCTCCAGTCTCATTCTTGCTCCTTCTCACTCTCTTTTAAATCCCTGTCTCCGCTCTCAGTCTCACTCCTTCTTCTTATCTTTTAACTCTCTGTCCCGGCATTCATTCTCACTCCTTCTCACTCTCTTTTAACTCTCTGTTTATGCTCTCAGTCTCACTCCTCATCACAGTCTTTTAACTCTATGTGTCCTCTCTCAGTCTCACTTCTTCTCCCTCTTTTTTAACTATCTGTCTCCGCACTCAGTCTAGCTCCTTCTCACTCTCATTTAAATCTCCATCTCCGGTCTCAGTCTCACTCCTTCTCACTCTCTTTCACCTATCTTTCTCCACTCTCTGTCTCGCTCCTGCTCTCTCTCTTTTAACTCTCTGTCTCCGCATCTCAGTCTCGCTCCTTCTCGCTCTCTTTTAACTCTCTGTCTCTACTCTCATTCTCGATCGTTCTCACTCTTTTAACTCTTTCTCATCACTCTCAGTCCCACTGCTTCTCGCTCTCTTTTAATTCTCCGTCTCCAACATCAGTCTCGCTCCTTCTCCCTCACTTTTCACTCTCTGTCTCCGCTCTCAGTCTAGCTCCTTCTCGCGCTGTTTTAACTCACTTTCTCTGCTCTCAGTCTCGCTACTTCTTGTTATCTTTTAATACTCTGTCTCCGCTTACTGTCTCGCTCACTCTCGCTCTCTTTTCACTCTCTGTCTCTGCTCTCAAACTCCCACCTTCTCATTCTCTTTTAACTCTCTGTTTCCGCTCTGAGGCTACTTCCTTTCCACTCTCTTTTAACGCTCTGTCTCTGCTATCATTGTCATTACTTCTCGTTCAATTTATGTCACTGTCTCCACTCTCAGTCTTGCTCCTTCTCGGTCTTTTTTAGCTCTCTGTCTCCACTTTCAGTCTAGTTCCTTTCCACTCTCTTTTAACTCTCTGTCTCCACTCTCAGTCTCACAACTTCTCGTTCTCTTTTAACTCTCGGTGTCCCCTCTCAGTCATGCTCCTTCTCGCTCTCTTTGAATCTCTGTCTCCGCTCCCAGTCTCGCTCCTTCTTGCGCTCTTTTAACTCTCTTTCTCCGCTCTCAGTCTCGCTTTCTTGTTAACTTTTAACTCTCTGTCTCCGCTTTCAGTCTCACGCCTTCTCGCTCCCTTTTAACTCTCTGTTTATGCTCCCAGTCTCACTCCTCCTCACACTCTTTTAACAATAAGTCTCCTCTCTCAGTCTCACTTCTTCACAGTTTTTTTTAACTATCTCTCTCCGCAATCAGACTCGCTCTTTCTCGCCCTCATTTAACTCTCCGTCTCCGGTCTCAGTCTCGCTCCCTCTCACTTTCTTTTAACTCTCCTTCTCCGCTCTCAGTCTCACTCATTCTCTCTCTCTTCTAACACTCTGTCTCCACTCTCAGTCTCTCTCCTTCTCGCTCTCATTTAACTCTCTGTTTCTGCTCTCAGATGTGCTCCTTTCCACTCTCTTTTAACTGTCTGTGTACGCTCTCAGTCTCACTACTTCGCGTTCACTATTAACTCTCTGTCTCCAAACTCTTTCTTGCTTCTTCTCGCTCTTTTTTAACTCTCTGTCTCCGGTCTCAGGCTATTTCCTTTCCACTCTCTTTTAATTCTCTGTCTCCGCTCTCAGTCTCACTACTTACCATTCACATTTAACTATCTGCATCCACTCTCCATCTTGCTCCTTCTAGCTCCCTTTAAATCTCCGTATCCACTCTTAGTCTCGCTCCTACTCGCTCTCTTTTCACTCACAGTCTCCCTCTCACTCAGTCTCTTTTAACTCTCTGTCTCCTCTCTCAGTCTCGATCGCTCTTGTGTTCTTTTAAAGCTCGGGCTCTGCTCTCAGTCTCCCTGATTCTCACTCTCTTTTAACTCTCTGTCTCCACTCTCATTCCCACTCTTTCTCACTGTCTTTTTTCTCTCTTTCTCCGCTCTCAGTCTCGCTCCTTCTTGTTATCTTTTAACTCTCTGTCTCCGCTTTCACTCTCACTCCTTCCCACTCTCTTTTAACTCTCTGTTTATGCTCTCAGTCTCAATCCGCCTCACACTCTTTTAACTCTATGTCTCCTCTCTCAGTCTCACTTCTTGCTCTTTTTTAACTCTCTGTCTCCACAATCAATCTCGATCCTTCTCTCTCTCATTTAACTCTCCATCTACGGTCTCAGTCTCGCTGATTCTCACTCTCTTTCAACAATCCTTCTCCACTCTCAGTCTTGCTCCTTCTCTCTCTCATTTAACTCTCTGACTCGACTCTCAGTCTCACTCATTCTTGCTCTCTTTTAACAATCTGTCTCCGCTCTCAGTCTCACTCCTTCTCACTCTCTTTTAACTCTCTGTCTCCACTCTCAGTCTCGCTCCTTCTCACTCTCTTTTAACTCTCCATCTCCGCTCTCAGTCTCGCTCTTTCTCACTGTCTTTTAACTCTCTGTCTCCACTCTCAGTTTCACTCTTTCTCGCGCTTTTAACTCTCTGTCTCCTCTTTCAGTCTCACTCCTTCTCGATCTCTTTTAACTCTCTGTTTATGGTCTCAGTCTCACTCCTCCTCACAGTCTTTTAACACTATGTCTCTGCTCTCAGTCTCACTTCTTCTCGCTCTTTTTTAACTATCTGTCTCCGCTATCAGTCTCGCTCCTTCTCGGTCTCATGTAAATCTCTTTCTCCACCCTCAGTCTCGCTCCTTCTTGCTTCTTTTAACTCTCTGTCCAAACTCTCAGTCGCATTCATTCTCACTCTATTTTAACACTCTGTCGCCGCTCTCAGTCTCGCTCCTTCTCGCTGTCTCTTAACTCTCATTCTCTGCTCTCAGTCTCGCTCCTTCTCTCTCTCTTTTAACTCTCTCTCTCCACTGTCAGTCTCACTCATTCTCACTCTCTTTTAACTATCTGTCACTGCTCTCAGACTCGCTCCTTTTCACTCTCTTTTAACTCTCAGTCTCCACTTTCATTCTCGCTCCTTCTCACTCTCTTTTAACTCTTTGTCTCCACGCTCAGTCTCGCTCCTTCTCGCTCTCTTTAACTCTCCATCTCCGATAGCAGTCTCGCGCCTTCTCGCTCACCTTTCACTCTCTGTCTCCACTCTCAGTCTAGCTCCTTCTCACTCTCTTTTGACTCCTTTTCTCCCCTCTCAGTCTCGATACTTCTTATTATCTTTTAATTCTCTGTCTCAGCACTCAGTCTCGCTCCTTCTCGCTTTCATTTACCTATCTGTCTCCGGTCTCAATTTCACTCCTTCTCACTCCCTTTTATCTCTCCTTCTCAGCTCTCAGTTTCGCTCATTCTCACTCTCTTTTAACTCTCTATCTCCACTCTCAGTCTTGCTCCATCTCGATCTTTTTTAAGTCTCTGATTCCACTCTCAGTCCACCTCCTTCTGACTCTCATTGAACTCTCTGTCTCCACTCTCATTCTTGCTCCTTCTCAGTCTCTTTTAACTCTCTGTCTCTGCTCTCAGTCTCGCTACATCTTATTATCTTTTAATTCTCTCCCTCCGCTTTCAGTCTCGTTCCATCTTGCTCTCTTTTAACTCTCTGTTTATGCTCTCAGTCTCACTCCCAATCACAATCTTTTAACTCTATGTCTCCTCTCTCAGTCTCACTTCTTCTCGCTCTTTTTTAACACTTTATCTCCGCACTCAGTCTCGCTCCTTCTCGCAATCATTTAACTCTCCATCTCCACTATCATTCTCGTGCCTTCTCACTCTCTTTTAACTCTCTGTCTCCGCTCTCAGGCAAGTTCCCTTCCATTCTCTTTTAACTCTCTGTCTCCGCAATCAGTCTCACTACTTCTCATTCACTTTTAACTCTCTGTCTCCACTCTCAGACTCGCTCCTTCTCACTCTCATTAAAATTCCGTATCCGCTCTCAGTCTCGCTCCTACTCACTCTCTTTTCACTCACCATCTCCGCTCTCAGTCTCGCTCTTTCTCAATCTCTTTTAACTCTCTGGCTCTGAACTCAGTCTCGCTCATTCTCACTCTCTTTTAAATCTCTGTCTCCAATCTCATTCTCGCTACTTCTCAATCACTTTTAACTCTCTTTCTCCATGCTCATTCTCGCTACTTCTCAATCTCTTTTAACTCTCTGTCTCCACTCTCAGTCTCGCTCCTTCTCACTCCCTTTTAACTCTCTGTCTCCACTCTCATTCTCACTCCTTCTCACTCTGTTTTAACTCTCTTTCTCCGCTCACAGTCTCGCTACTTCTTGTTATCTTTTAACTCTCTGCTTCCGCTCTCAGGCTAGTTCCTTTCCACTCTCTTTTAACTCTCTGTCTCCGATCTCAGTCTCACTACATCTCGTTCACTTTTAATCCACTGTCTCCGCTCTCAGTCTTGCTCCCACTCACTCTCTTTTCACTCTCTGTCTCCGCTCTCAATCTCGCCCTTACTCACTCTCTTTTAACTGTCTGTCTCCTCTATCAGTCTCGTTCCTTCTTGCGATCTTTTAAAGCTCTGGCTCCGCTCTCAGTCTCAGTCATTCTCACTCTCTTTTAACTCTGTCTCCACACTCATTCTAGCTAATTCTCAATCTTCTTTAACTCTCGGTCTCCACTCTCATTCTCGCTCCTTCTCTCTCTCTTTTAACTCTCTTTCTCCGCTCTCAGTCTCGCTACTTCTTGTTATCTTTTAACTCTCTGTCTCCGCTTTCACTCTCACTCCTTCCCACTCTCTTTTAACTCTCTGTTTATGCTCTCAGTCTCAATCCGCCTCACACTCTTTTAACTCTATGTCTCCTCTCTCAGTCTCACTTCTTGCTCTTTTTTAACTCTCTGTCTCCACAATCAATCTCGATCCTTCTCTCTCTCATTTAACTCTCCATCTACGGTCTCAGTCTCGCTGATTCTCACTCTCTTTCAACAATCCTTCTCCACTCTCAGTCTTGCTCCTTCTCTCTCTCATTTAACTCTCTGACTCGACTCTCAGTCTCACTCATTCTTGCTCTCTTTTAACAATCTGTCTCCGCTCTCAGTCTCACTCCTTCTCACTCTCTTTTAACTCTCTGTCTCCACTCTCAGTCTCGCTCCTTCTCACTCTCTTTTAACTCTCCATCTCCGCTCTCAGTCTCGCTCTTTCTCACTGTCTTTTAACTCTCTGTCTCCACTCTCAGTCTCACTCTTTCTCGCGCTTTTAACTCTCTGTCTCCTCTTTCAGTCTCACTCCTTCTCGATCTCTTTTAACTCTCTGTTTATGGTCTCAGTCTCACTCCTCCTCACAGTCTTTTAACACTATGTCTCTGCTCTCAGTCTCACTTCTTCTCGCTCTTTTTTAACTATCTGTCTCCGCTATCAGTCTCGCTCCTTCTCGGTCTCATGTAAATCTCTTTCTCCACCCTCAGTCTCGCTCCTTCTTGCTTCTTTTAACTCTCTGTCCAAACTCTCAGTCGCATTCATTCTCACTCTATTTTAACACTCTGTCGCCGCTCTCAGTCTCGCTCCTTCTCGCTGTCTCTTAACTCTCCTTCTCTGCTCTCAGTCTCGCTCCTTCTCTCTCTCTTTTAACTCTCTCTCTCCACTGTCAGTCTCACTCATTCTCACTCTCTTTTAACTATCTGTCACTGCTCTCAGACTCGCTCCTTTTCACTCTCTTTTAACTCTCAGTCTCCACTTTCATTCTCGCTCCTTCTCACTCTCTTTTAACTCTTTGTCTCCACGCTCAGTCTCGCTCCTTCTCGCTCTCTTTAACTCTCCATCTCCGATAGCAGTCTCGCGCCTTCTCGCTCACCTTTCACTCTCTGTCTCCACTCTCAGTCTAGCTCCTTCTCACTCTCTTTTGACTCCTTTTCTCCCCTCTCAGTCTCGATACTTCTTATTATCTTTTAATTCTCTGTCTCAGCACTCAGTCTCGCTCCTTCTCGCTTTCATTTACCTATCTGTCTCCGGTCTCAATTTCACTCCTTCTCACTCCCTTTTATCTCTCCTTCTCAGCTCTCAGTTTCGCTCATTCTCACTCTCTTTTAACTCTCTATCTCCACTCTCAGTCTTGCTCCATCTCGATCTTTTTTAAGTCTCTGATTCCACTCTCAGTCCACCTCCTTCTGACTTTCATTGAACTCTCTGTCTCCACTCTCATTCTTGCTCCTTCTCAGTCTCTTTTAACTCTCTGTCTCTGCTCTCAGTCTCGCTACATCTTATTATCTTTTAATTCTCTCCCTCCGCTTTCAGTCTCGTTCCATCTTGCTCTCTTTTAACTCTCTGTTTATGCTCTCAGTCTCACTCCCAATCACAATCTTTTAACTCTATGTCTCCTCTCTCAGTCTCACTTCTTCTCGCTCTTTTTTAACACTTTATCTCCGCACTCAGTCTCGCTCCTTCTCGCAATCATTTAACTCTCCATCTCCACTATCATTCTCGTGCCTTCTCACTCTCTTTTAACTCTCTGTCTCCGCTCTCAGGCAAGTTCCCTTCCATTCTCTTTTAACTCTCTGTCTCCGCAATCAGTCTCACTACTTCTCATTCACTTTTAACTCTCTGTCTCCACTCTCAGACTCGCTCCTTCTCACTCTCATTAAAATTCCGTATCCGCTCTCAGTCTCGCTCCTACTCACTCTCTTTTCACTCACCATCTCCGCTCTCAGTCTCGCTCTTTCTCAATCTCTTTTAACTCTCTGGCTCTGAACTCAGTCTCGCTCATTCTCACTCTCTTTTAAATCTCTGTCTCCAATCTCATTCTCGCTACTTCTCAATCACTTTTAACTCTCTTTCTCCATGCTCATTCTCGCTACTTCTCAATCTCTTTTAACTCTCTGTCTCCACTCTCAGTCTCGCTCCTTCTCACTCCCTTTTAACTCTCTGTCTCCACTCTCATTCTCACTCCTTCTCACTCTGTTTTAACTCTCTTTCTCCGCTCACAGTCTCGCTACTTCTTGTTATCTTTTAACTCTCTGTTTCCGCTCTCAGGCTAGTTCCTTTCCACTCTCTTTTAACTCTCTGTCTCCGATCTCAGTCTCACTACATCTCGTTCACTTTTAATCCACTGTCTCCGCTCTCAGTCTTGCTCCCACTCACTCTCTTTTCACTCTCTGTCTCCGCTCTCAATCTCGCCCTTACTCACTCTCTTTTAACTGTCTGTCTCCTCTATCAGTCTCGTTCCTTCTTGCGATCTTTTAAAGCTCTGGCTCCGCTCTCAGTCTCAGTCATTCTCACTCTCTTTTAACTCTGTCTCCACACTCATTCTAGCTAATTCTCAATCTTCTTTAACTCTCGGTCTCCACTCTCATTCTCGCTCCTTCTCTCTCTCTTTTAACTCTCTTTCTCCGCTCTCAGTCTCGCTACTTCTTGTTATCTTTTAAATCTCTGTCTCCGCTCTCTGTATCGCTCCCTCTCGCTTTGTTTTAACTCTGTATCCGCACTCAGTCTCCTTCCTTCTCGCTCTCTTTTAACTCTCTTTTTCCACTCTCAGGCTAGTTCCTTTCCACTCTCTTTTAACTCTCTGTCTCCGCTCGCAGTCTCACTACTTCTCGTTCACTTTTAACTCTCTGTCTCCACTCTCAGCCTTGCTCCTTCTCGCTCTCTTTAAATCTCCGTATCCGCTCTCGGTTTCGCTCGTTTTCGCTCTCTTTTCACTCTCTGTCTCCGCTCTCAGTCTCCCTCCTTCTCGCTCTCTTTTACCTCTCTGTCTCCACTCTCAGGCTAATTCCTTTCCACTCTCTTTATATCTCCGTCTCTGCTCGCAGTCTCACTACTTCTCGTTCACTTTTAACGCATTGTCTCTACTCTCAGTCTTGCACCTTGTCGGTCTTTTTTAACTCTCTTTCTCCACTCCCAGGCTAGTTCCTTTCCACTCTCTTTTAACTCTCGGTCTCAAGTCTCAGTCATGCTCCCTCTTGCTCTCTTTAAATCTCTGTCTCCACTCTCAGTCTTGCTCCTTCTTGGCTCTTTTAACTTTCTTTCTCCGCTCTCAGTCTTGCTCCTTCTTGTTATCTTTTAACTCTCTGTCTCAGCTTTCAGTCTCACTCCTTCTCGCTCTCTTTTAACTCTCTGTTTATGCTCTCAGTTTCACTCCTCCTCACATTCTTTTAACACTATGTCTCCTCTCTCAGTTTCACCAATCCTCGCTCTTTTTTAACTATCTGTCTCCGCTATCAGTCTCGCTTCTTCTCGGTCTCATTTAACTCTCTTTGTCCGCCCTCAGTCTCGCTCCTTCTTGGTTTCTTTTAACTCTCTGTCCAAACTCTCAGTCACACACATTCTCACTCTCTTTTAACACTCTGTCTCCGCTCTCAGTCTCGCTCCTTCTCGCTCACTCTTAACTCTCCTTCTCTGCTCTCAGTCTCGCTCCTTCTCTCTCTCTTTTAACTCTCTGTCTCCACTGTCAGTCTCACTCATTCCCACTCTCTTTTAACTCTCAGTCTCCACTCTCATTCTCGCTCCTTCTCACTCTCTTTTAACTCTTTGTCTCCACTCTCAGTCTCGCTCCTTCTCTCTCTCTTTTAACTCTCCATCTCAGATATCAGTCTCGCGCCTTCTCGCTCACCTTTCACTCTCTGTCTCCGGTCTCAGTCTCGCTCTTTGTCACTCCCATTTAAATCTCTAACTCCACTCTCAGTCTTGCTCCTTCTCGATCTTTTTTAACTCTCTGATTCCACTCTCAGTCCCACTCCTCACTCTCATTGAACTCTCTGTCTCCACTCTCATTCTTGCTCCTTCTCAGTCTCTTTTAACTCTCGGTCTCCTCTCTCAGTCTCGCTACATCTTGTTATCTTTTAATTCTCTGCCTCCGCTTTCAGTCTCGTTCTCGCTCTCTTTTAACTCTCTGTTTATGCTCTCAGTCTCACTCCTAATCACAATCTTTTAACTCTATGTCTCCTCTCTCAGTCTCACTAATTCTCGCTCATTTTTAATTATGTCTCCGCAATCAGTCTCGCTCCTTCTCGCTCTCATTTAACTCTCTGTCTCTTGTCTCAGTCTCGCTCCCTCTCACTATCTTTTAACTCTCCTTCTCCCCTCTCAGTCTCGCTCCTTCTCGCTCTCTCTTAACTCTCCTTGTCTGCTCTCAGTCTCGCTCCTTCTCTCTCTCTTTTAACTCTCTGTCTCCACTGTCAGTCTCATTCATTCTCACTCTCTTTTAACTATCTGTCTCTGCTCTCAGACTCACTCCTTTTCACTCTCTTTTAACTCTCTGTCTCCACTCTCATTCTCGCTCCTTCTCACTCTTTTAACTCTTTGTCTCCACTCTCAGTCTCGCTCCTTCTCGCTCTCTTTAACTCTCCATCTCCGATAGCAGTCTCGCACCTTCTCGCTCACCTTTCACTCTCTGTCTCCACTCTCAGTCTAGCTCCTTCTCACTCTCTTTTGACTCTTTTTCTCCCCTCTCAGTCTCGCTACTTCTTATTATCTTTTAATTCTCTGTCTCAGCACTCAGTCTTGCTCCTTCTCGCTCTCATTTACCTATCTGTCTCCGGTCTCAATTTTGCTCATTCTCACTCTCTTTTATCTCTCCTTCTCAGCTCTCAGTTTTGCTCATATTGTCTATCTTTTAACTCTCTGTCTCCACTCTCAGTCTCACTAATTCTCATTCTCTTTTAACTCTCTATCTCCGCTCTCAGTCTCGCGCCTTGTCACTCCCTTTTAACTCTCTATCTCCACTCTCAGTCTTGCTCCTTCTCGATCTTATTTAACTCTCTGATTCCACTCTCAGTCCCACTCCTTCTGACTCTCATTGAACTCTCTGTCTCCACTCTCATTCTTGCTCCTTCTCAGTCTCTTTTAACTCTCTGTCTCCGCTCTCAGTCTCGCTACATCTTGTTATCTTTTAATTCTCTCCCTCCGCTTTCAGTCTCGTTCCATCTCGCTCTCTTTTAACTCTCTGCTTATGCTCTCAGTCTCACTCCTAATCACAATCTTTTAACTCTATGTCTCCTCTCTCAGTCTCACATCTTCTCGCTCTTTTTTAACACTTTATCTCCGCACTCAGTCTCACTCCTTCTCGCAATCATTTAACTCTCCGTCTCCACTCTCATTCTCGCGCCTTCTCACTCTCTCTTAACTCTCTGTCTCCGCTCTCAGGCAAGTTCCTTTCCATTCTCTTTTAACTCTCTGTCTCCGCAATCAGTCTCACGATTTCCCATTAACTTTTAACTCACTGTCTCCACTCTCAGACTTGCTCCTTCTCACTCTCATTAAAATTCCGTATCCGCTCTCAGTTTCGCTCCTACTCACTCTCTTTTCACTCACCATCTCCGCTCTCAGTCTCGCTCTTTCTCAATCTCTTTTAACTCTCTGGCTCTGAACTCAGTCTCGTTCATTCTCACTCTCTTTTAAATCTCTGACTCCAATCTCATTCTCGCTACTTCTCAATCTCTTTTAACTCTTTCTCCACGCTCATTCTTGCTACTTCTCAATCTCTTTTAACTCTCTGTCTCCACTCTCAGTCTCGCTCCTTCTCACTCCCTTTTAACTCTCTGTCTCCACTCTCATTCTCATTCCTTCTCACTCTGTTTTAACTCTCTTTCTCCGCTCACAGTCTCGCTACTTCTTTTTATCTTTTTACTCTCTGTCTCCGCTCTCAGTCTCCCTAATTCTCGCTCTCTTTTAACTCTCTGTTTCCGCTCTCAGGCTAGTTCCTTTCCACTCTCTTTTAAATCTCTGTCTCCGCTCTCAGTCTCACTACATCTCGTTCAATTTTAATTCACTGTCTCCACTCTCAGTCTTGCTCCCACTCACTGTCTTTTCACTCTCCATCTCCGCTCTCAATCTCGCTCTTACTCACTCTCTTTTAACTCTCTTTTTCCACTCTCAGGCTAGTTCCTTTCCAATCTCTTTTAACTCTCTATCTCCGCTCGCAGTCTCACTACTTCTGGTTCGCTTTTAACTCACTGTCTCCACTCTCAGCCTTGCTCCTTCTCGCTCTCATTAAATGTCCGTATCCGATCTCAGTCTCACTCGTTTTCGCTCTCTTTTCACTCTCTGTCTCCGCTCTCAGTCTCCCTCCTTCTCGCTCTCTTTTAACTCTCTGTCTCCACTCTCAGGCTACTTCCTTTCCACTCTCTTTTAACTCACCGTCTCCGCTCGCAGTCTCACTATTTCTTGTTCACTTTTAACGCACTGTCTCCACTCTCAGTCTTGCACCTTCTCGGTCTTTTTTAACTCTCTTTCTCCGCTCCCAGGCTAGTTCCTTTCCACTCTCTTTTAACTCTCGGTCTCCACTCTCACTCATGCTCCTTCTAGCTCTCTTTAAATCTCTGTCCCGGCTCTTAGTCTCGTTGCTTCTCGCGCTCTTTTAACACCCTTTCTCCGCTCTCAGTCTTGCTTCTTCTCGTTCTCTTTTAACTCTCTGTCGCCACTCTCAGTCTCACTCATTCTCACTCTCTTTTAACAGTCTGTCTCCACTCTCAGTCTCCCTCCTACTCGCTCTCTTTTAACTCTCTGTTTCCGCTCTCAGTCTAGTACCTTTCCACTCTCATTTAACTCTCTGTCTCCGCTCTCAGTATTGCTCCTTCTCGCTCGGTTTAAATCTCCGTATCTGCTCTCATTCTTGCTCCTTCTCACTCTCTTTTAACTATCTGTCTCCACTCTCATTCCCGGTCCTTCTCACTCTCTTTTAACTCTTTGTCTCCACTCTCAGTCTCGCTCCCTCTCACTCTCATTTAACTCTCTGTCTTAAATCTCAGTCTCACTCTTTTTCACTCACTTTTCATTCTCTGTCTCCGCTCTCAGTCTCGCTCCTTCTCACGCTCTTTCCACTCTCTGTCTTCACTCTCATTCTTGCTCCTTCTCACTCCCTTTTAACTCTCTGTCTGCACTCTCAGTCTCGCTCCTTCTCATGCTCTTTTAACTCTCTTTTTCCACTCTCAGTCTCGCTACTTCTTGTTATCTTTTAACTCTCTGTCTCCGCTCTCTGTCTCACTCATACTCACTCTCTTTTAACACTCTATCTCCGCTCTCTATCTCCCTCCTACTCGCTCTCTTTTAACTCTCTGTTTCCGCTCTCAGTCTAGTACCTTTCCACTCTCATTTAACTCTCTGTCTCTGCTCTGAGTCTTGCTCCTTCTCGCTCTCTTTAAATCTCCGTATCCGCTCTCAGTCTCGCTCGTACTCACTCTCTTTTAAATCTCTGTCTCCTCTCTCAGTCTCGCTCCTTCTTGTGCTCTTTTAAAGCTCTGGCTCTGCTGTCAGCCTCACTCCTTCTCATTCTCTTTTAACTCTCTGTCTCCGCTCTCTGTATCGCTCCTACTCGAGCTCTTTTCACTCTTTTTCCGCTCTCAGTCTCGCTCCTTCTTGTTATCTCTTAAATGTCTGTCTCCGCTTTCAGTCTCACTCCTCCTCAAACTCTTTTAACACTATGTCTCCTCTCTCAGTCTCACGTCTTCTCACACTTTTTTAAATATCTGTCTCCGCAATCGGTCACGCTCCATCTCACTCTCATTTAACTTTTCGTCTCCAGTCTCAGTCTCTCTCCCTCTCACTCTCTTTTAACACTCATTCTCCACTCTCAGTCTCGCTCCTTCTAGCTTTCTATTAACTCTCAGTCTCCACACTCAGTCTCACTCATTCACACTCTTTTAACACTTTGTCTCCACTTTCAGTCTCGCACCATCTCGCTCTCTTTTCACTCTCTGTCTCCGCTTTCACTCTCACTCCTTCTCGCTCTCTTTTAACTCTCTGTTTATGCTCTCATTCTCAATCCTCCTCACACTCTTTTAACTCTATGTGTCCTCTCTCAGTCTCAATACATCTCCCTCTTTTTTAACACTCTGTCTCTGCTCACTGTCTCGCTCACTCTCGCTCTCTTTAAACTCTCTGTCTCTGCTCTCAAACTCCCACCTTCTCGTTCTCTTTTAACTCTCTGTTTCCGCTCTGAGGCTACTTCCTTTCCACTCTCTTTTAACTCTGTCTCTGCTCTCATTCTCATTACTTCTCGTTCAATTTAACTCACTGTCTCCACTCTCAGTCTTGCTCCTTCTCGGTCTTTTTTAGCTCTCTGTCTCCTCTTTCAGTCTAGTTCCTTTCCACTCTCTTTTAACTCTCTGTCTCCACTCAGTCTCACAACTTCTCGTTCTCTTTTAACTTTCGGTCTCCCCTCTCAGTCATGCTCCTTCTCGCTCTCTTTGAATCGCTGTCTCCACTCCCAGTCTCGCTCCTTCTCGTGCTCTTTTAACTCTCTTTCTCCGCTCTCAGTCTCGCTCCTTCTTGTTAACTTTTAACTCTCTGTCTCCGCTTTCAGTCTCATGCCTTCCCGCTCCCTTTTAACTCTCTGTTTATGCTCCCAGTCTCACTCCTCCTCACACTCTTTTAACAATATGTCTCCTCTCTCAGTCTCTCTTCTTCACAGTATTTTATAACTGTCTCCGCAATCAGATTCGCTCCTTCTCGCCGTCATTTAACTCTCTGGCTCCGGTCTCAGTCTCGCTCCCTCTCACTCTCTTTTAACTCTCCTTCTCCGCTCTCAGTCTCACTCCTTCTTGCTCTCTGTTAACTCTCTGTCTCCACTCTCAGTCTCACTCATTCTCTCTCTCTTCTAAAACTCTGTCTCCACACTCGGTCTCGCTCCTTCTCGCTCTCATTTAACTCTCTGTTTCTGCTCTCAGTTTGCTCCTTTCCACTCTCTTTTAACTGTCTGTCTACGCTCTCAGTCTCACTACTTCTCGTTCACTATTAACTCTCTGTCTCCAAACTCTGTCTTGCTCCTTCTCGCTCTTTTTTAACTCTCTGTCTCCGGTCTCAGGCTATTTCCTTTCCACTCTCTTTTAATTCTCTGTCTCCGCTCTCAGTCTCACTACTTACCATTCACATTTAACTATCTGCATCCACTCTCCGTCTTGCTCCTTCTAGCTCCCTTTAAATCTCCGTATCCGCTCTTAGTCTCGCTCCTACTCGCTCTCTTATCACTCACAGTCTCCCTCTTACTCAGTCTCTTTTAACTCTCTGTCTCCTCTCTCAGTCTCGCTCGTTCTTGTGCTCTTTTAAAGCTCGGGCTCTGCTCTCAGTCTCCCTGATTCTCACTCTCTTTTAACTCTCTGTCTCCACTCTCATTCCCACTCCCTCTCACTGTCTTTTTTCTCTCTTTCTCCGCTCTCAGTCTCGCTTCTTCGCGTGCTCTTTTAACTCACTTTCTCCGCTCTCAGTCTCACTCCTTCTTGTTTTCTTTTAACTCTCTGTCTCCGCTTTCACTCTCACTCCTTCCCGCTCTCTTTTAACTCTCTGTTTATGCTTTCAGTCTCACTCCGTCTCACACTCTTTTAACTCTATGTCTCCTCTCTCAGTCTCACTTCTTCTCGCTCTTTTTTAACTCTCTGTCTCCGCACTCAATCTCGCTCCTTCTCTCTATCATTTAACTCTCCATCTCCGGTCTCAGTCTCGCTAATTCTCACTCTCTTTCAACTATCCTTCTCCGCTCTCAGTCTCGCTCCTTCTCTCTCTCATTTAACTCTCCATCTCCGGTCTCAGTCTCGCTCATTCTCATTCTCTTTCAACTATCCTTCTCCGCTCTCAGTCTCACTCCTTCTCGCTCACTGTTAACTCTCTGTCACCACTCTCAGTCTCTTTCATTCTCTCTCTCTTCTAAAACTCTGTCTCCACTCTCAGTCTCTCTCCTTCTCGCTCTCATTTAACTCTGTGTTTCTGCTTTCAGACTTGCTCCTTTCCACTCTCTTTTAACTGTCTGTCTACGCTTTCAGTCTCACTACTTCTCGTTCACTATTAACTCTCTGTCTCCAAACTCTGTCTTGCTCCTTCTCGCTCTTTTTTAACTCTCTGTCTCCAGTCTCAGGCTATTTCCTTTCCACTCTCTTTTAATTCTCTGTCTCCGCTCTCAGTCTCACTACTTCCCATTCACATTTCACTATCTGCATCCACTCTCCATCTTGCTCCTTCTCACTCCCTTTAAATCTCCGTATCCGCTCTTTTTCTCGCTCCTACTAGCTCTATTTTCACTCACAGTCTCCCTCTTACTCAATCTCTTTTAACTCTCTGTCTCCTCTCTCAGTCTCGCTCGTTCTTGTGCTCTTTTAAAGCTCGGGCTCTGTTCTCAGTCTCCCTGATTCTCACTCTCTTTTAACTCTCTGTCTCCACTCTCATTCCCACTCCCTCTCACTGTCTTTTTTCTCTCTTTCTCCGCTCTCAGTCTCGCTTCTTCGCGTGCTCTTTTAACTCACTTTCTCCGCTCTCAGTCTCACTCCTTCTTGTTTTCTTTTAACTCTGTCTCCGCTTTCACTCTCACTCCTTCCCGCTCTCTTTTAACTCTCTGTTTATGCTCTCAGTCTCACTCCGCCTCACACTCTTTTAACTCTATGTCTTCTCTCTCAGTCTCACTTCTTCTTGCTCTTTTTTAACTCTCTGTCTCCGCACTCAATCTCACTCCTTCTCTCTCCATTAACTCTCCATCTCCAGTCTCAGTCTCGCTCATTCTCACTCTCTTTCAACTATCCTTCTCCGCTCTCAGTCTCGCTCCTTCTCCCTCACTTTTTAATCTCTGTCTCCGCTCGCAGTCTCGCACCTTCTCACGCTCTTTTAACTCCCTTTCACCGCTCTCAGTCTCACTACTTCATTTTATCTTTTAACTCTCTGTCTCCGCTCTCTGTCTTGCTCCCTCTCGCTCTCTTTTAACTCTCTGTCTCATCTCTCAGTCTCACTCCTTCTTGCACTCTTTTAAAGCTCTGGCTCCACTGTCAGTTCCACTCATTCTCAATCGCTTTTAATTCTCTATCTCCACACTCATTCTCGCTACTTCTCAATCTCTTTTAACTCTCGGTCTCTGCTCTCAGTCTCGCTCCCTCTTACTCTCTTTTAACTCTCTGTCTCCACTCTCATTCTCGCTCCTTCTCACTCTCTTTTAACTCTCTGTCTCGGCTCTCAGTCTCGCACCTTCTCGCGCTCTTTAACTCCTTTTCTCCACTCTCAGTCTCGCTACTTCTTTTTATCTTTTAACTCTCTATCTCCGCTCTCTGTCCTGCTCCCTCTCGCTCTCATTTAACTCTCTGTCTCCGCTCTCAGTCTCACTACTTCTCATTCACTTTTAACTCACTTCCTCCACTCTGATTCTTCCTACTTCTGGCTTTTTTTAAATCTCTGTATCCACTCTCAGTCTCGCTCCTTCTCAATCTCTTTTAACTCTCTGGCTCCGCTCTCAGTCTCGCTCCTTTGCGTGCTCTTTTATCTCTCTGTCTCCGCTCTCTGTATCGCTCCCTTTTGCTCTCTTTTAACTCTCTGTCTCCGCTCTCAGTCTCACTCCTTCTCATTCACTTTTAACTCACTGTCTCCACTCTGAGACTTCCTACTTCTCGCTCTATTTAAATCTCTGTATCGACTCTCAGTCTCGCTCCTTCTCAATCTCTTTTAACTCTCTGTCTCCACTCTCTGTATCGCTCCCTCTTGCTCTCTTTTAACTCTCTGTCTCCGCTCTCAGTCTTCCTTATTCTTGCTCTCTTTTAAATCTCTGTTTCCGCTCTCAGGCTAGTTCCTTTCCACTCTCTTTTAACTCATTGTCTCCACTCTCAGCCTTGCTCCTTCTCGGTCCTTTTTAACTCTCTGTCTCCACTCTCAGTCTCGATCCTTCTCGCTCTCTTTTCACTCACCGTCTCCGCTCTCAGTCTCGCTCTTTCACACTCTCTTTTAATTCTCTGTCTCCTCTCTCAATCTCGCTCTTTCTTGCGCTCTTTTAAAGCTCTGGCTCCGCACTCTGTCTCACTCATTATCACTGTCTTTTAATTCTCTGTCTCCACACTCATTCTCGCTCCTTGCAATCTCTTTTAACTCTCGTTCTCCGCTCTCAGTCTCGCTCCTTCTCACTCACATCTAACTCTCTGTCTCCACTCTCAATCTCGCTCCTTCTCACTTTCTTTTTACTATCTGTCTCCACACTCATTCGCGGTACTTCTCAATCTCTTTTAATTCTTGGTCTCTGCTCTCAGTCTCGCTCCTTCTCACTCTCTTTTAACTCACTGTCTCAACTCTCATTCTCGGTCCTTCTCACTCTCTTTTTACTCTCTGTCTCCGCTCTCTGTATCGCTCCCTCTCACTCTTATTTAACTCTCTGTCTCCACTCTCAGTCTCACTTCCTCTCGTTCACTTTTAACTCACTCTCTCAACTCTCAATCTTGCTACTTGTCGCTCTTTTTAAATCTCTGTATAGGCTCTCAATCTAGCTCCTACTCACTCCCTTCTCACTCTCCGTCTCCGCTCTGAGTTTCGCTCTTTCTCACACTCTTTTAACTCTCTGTCTCCTCTCTCAGTCTCGGTCCTTATTGCGCTCTGTTAAAGCTCTGGCTAGGCTCTCAGTCTCACTCATTCTTACTGTCTTTTAACTCTCTGTCTCCACATTCATTCTCGCTACTTCTCAATCTCTTTTAACTCTCGGTGTCCGCTCTCAGTCTCGCTCCTTCTCACTCTCTTCAAACTCTCTGTCTCCATTCTCATTCACGCAACTTCTCACTCTCTTTTAACTCTCTGTCTCCACTCTCAGTCTCGCTCCTTCGCGTGCTCTTTTAACTTCCTTTCTCCGCTGTCAGTTCGCTACTTCTTTTTATCTTTTAACTCTCTATCTCCGCTCTCTGTCTTGCTCCCTCTCGCTCTCTTTTAACTCTCTGTCTCCGCTCTCAGTCTCGCTCCATCTCACTCTCTTTTAACTCTCTGTCTCCACTCTCAGTCTCACTCCTTCTCACTCTGTTTTGACTCTCTGTCTCCGATCTCAGTCTCGCTCCTTCTCCCTCACTTTTCAGTCTCTGTCTCCACTCTCAGCCTCGCACCTTCTCGCGCTCTTTCAACTCCCTTTCTCCGCTCTCAGTCTCGCTACTTCATTTGATCTTTTAACTCTCTATCTCCGCTCTCTGTCTTGCTCCCTCTTGCTCTCTTTTCACTCACCGTCTCTGCTCTCAGTCGCGCTCTTTCTCACTCTCTTTTCACTCTCAGTTTCCACTCTCATTCTCGCTCCTTCTCATTCTGCTTTTACTCTCTGTCTACATTCTCATTCTCGCTCCTTCTCACTCTCTTTTAACTCGCTGTCTCCGCTCTCAGTCTCGCAACTTCTCGCACTCTTTTAACTCCCTTTCTCCGCTCTCAGTCTTGCTTATTCTTTTTTCTTTTAACTCTCTATCTCCACTCTCAGTCTCGCTCCTTCTCAATCTCTTTTAACTCTCTGTCTCTGCTCTCAGTCTCGCTCCTTCGCGCGCTCTTTTAACTCTCTTTCTCCGCACTCAGTCTCGCTACTTCTTGTTATCTTTTAACTCTCTGTCTCCACTCTCTGTCTTGCTCCCTCTTGCTCTCTTTTAACTCTCTGTCTCCGCTCTCAGTCTCCCTCATTCTCGCTCTCTTTTAAATCTCTGTTTCCGCTCTCAGGCTAGTACCTTTCCACTCACTTTTAACTCTCTGTCTGCGCTCTCAGTCTCACTACTTCTTGTTCACTTTTAACTCTCTGTCTCCACTCTCAGTCTCACTCATTCTCACTCTCTTTTCAATCTGTGTCTCCAATCTCAGTCTCGCTCCTTCTCACTCTCTTTTAACTCTCTGTCTCCACTCTCAGTCTCGCTCCCTCGCGTGCTCTTTTAACTTCCTTTCTCCGCTGTCAGTTCGCTACTTCTTTTTATCTTTTAACATTCTATCTCCGCTCTCTGTCTTGCACCCTCTCGATCTCTTTTAACTCTCTGTCTCCGCTCTCAGTTTCCCTCCTTCTCGCTCTCTTTTAACTCTCTGTCTCCGCTCTCAGTCTCACTACTTCTCGTTCATTTTTAACTCACTGTCTCCACTCTGAGTCTTGCTACTTCTCACTCTTTTTAAATCTCTGTATCCACCCTCAGTCTCGCTCCTTCTCAATCTCTTTTAACTCTCTGTCTCTGCTCTCAGTCTCGCTCCTTCGTGTGCTCTTTTAACTCTCTTTCTCTGCACTCAGACTCGCTACATCTTGTTATCTTTTAACTCTCTGTCTCCGCTCTCTGTATCGCTCCCTCTTGCTCTCTTTCAACTCTCTGTCTCCGCTCTCAGTCTCCCTCATTCTCGCTCTCTTTTAAATCTCTGTTTCCGCTCTCAGTCTCGCAACTTCTCGCACTCTTTTAACTCCCTTTCTCCGCTCTCAGTCTTGCTTATTCTTTTTTCTTTTAACTCTCTATCTCCACTCTCAGTCTCGCTCCTTCTCAATCTCTTTTAACTCTCTGTCTCTGCTCTCAGTCTCGCTCCTTCGCGCGCTCTTTTAACTCTCTTTCTCCGCACTCAGTCTCGCTACTTCTTGTTATCTTTTAACTCTCTGTCTCCACTCTCTGTCTTGCTCCCTCTTGCTCTCTTTTAACTCTCTGTCTCCGCTCTCAGTCTCCCTCATTCTCGCTCTCTTTTAAATCTCTGTTTCCGCTCTCAGGCTAGTACCTTTCCACTCTCTTTTAACTCTCTGTCTGCGCTCTCAGTCTCACTACTTCTTGTTCACTTTTAACTCTCTGTCTCCACTCTCAGTCTCACTCATTCTCACTCTCTTTTCACTCTCTGTCTCCAATCTCAGTCTCGCTCCTTCTCACTCTCTTTTAACTCTCTGTCTCCACTCTCAGTCTCGCTCCCTCGCGTGCTCTTTTAACTTCCTTTCTCCGCTGTCAGTTCGCTACTTCTTTTTATCTTTTAACATTCTATCTCCGCTCTCTGTCTTGCACCCTCTCGATCTCTTTTAACTCTCTGTCTCCGCTCTCAGTTTCCCTCCTTCTCGCTCTCTTTTAACTCTCTGTCTCCGCTCTCAGTCTCACTACTTCTCGTTCATTTTTAACTCAATGTCTCCACTCTCAGTCCTGCTACTTCTCGCTCTTTTTAAATCTCTGTATCCACTCTCAGTCTCGCTCCTACTCACTCTCTTTTCACTCTCCGTCTCCGCTCTCAGTCTCGCTCTTTCTCACTCTCGTTTAACACTCTGTCTCCTCTCTCAGTCTCGGTCCTTCTTGTGCTCTTTTAAAGCTCTGGCTCCGCTCTCAGTCTCACTCATTCTCGCTCTCATTTAATTCTCTGTCTCCACACTCATTCTCGCTCCTTCTCAAACTCTTTTAACTCTCGGTCTCCGCTCTCAGTCTCGCTCCTTCTCAATATCTTTTAACTCTCTGTCTCCACTCACAGTCTCGCTCCTTCGCATGCTCTTTTAACTCTCTGTCTCCGCATTCAGTCTCGCTACTTCTTGTTATCTTTTAACGCTCTGTCTCTGCTCTCTGTATCGCACCCTCTTGCACTCTTTTAACTCTCTGTCTCCGCTCTCAGTCTCCCAACTTCTTGCTCTCTTTTAAATCTCCGTTTCCGCTCTCAGGCTAGTTCCTTTCCTCCCTCTTTTAACACTCTATCTCCGCGCTCAGTCTCATTACTTCTTGTTCACTTTTAACTCACTGTCTCCGCTCTCAGTCTTGCTCCTTCTCGGTCTTTTTTAACTCTCTGTCTCCACTCTCAGTCTCAGTCATTCTCAATCTCCTTTAACTCTCTGTCTCCACTCTCATTCCCGTTCCTTCTCACTCTCTTTTAACTCTTTTGCTCCTCTCTATGTCTCGCTCCTTCTCACTCTGTTTTGACTCTCTGTCTCCGATCTCAGTCTCGCTCCTTCTCCCTCACTTTTCACTCTCAGTCTCGCTACTTCATTTGATCTTTTAACTCTCTATCTCAGCACTCTGTCTTGCTCCCTCTTGCTCTCTTTTCACTCCCCGTCTCCTCTCTCAGTCTCGCTCCTTCTTTCGCTCTTTTAAAGCTCTGGCTCCGCTCTCAGTCTCACTCATTCTCAGTCACTTTTAATTCTCTGTCTCGACACTCATTCTCGCTACTTCTCACTCTCTTTTAACTCTCTGTCTCCACTCTCATTCTCACTCCTTCTCACTCTCTTTTCACTCTCTGTCTCCACTCTCTGTCTCGCTCCTTCTCATTCTTTTTTTACTCTCTGTCTAAATTCTCATTCTCGCTCCTTCTCATTCTCTTTTAACTCGCTGTCTCCACTCTCAGTCTCACTACTTCTTTTTTCTTTTAACTCTCAATCTCCGCTCTCTGTCTTCCTCCCTCTCGCTCTCATTTAACTCTCTGTCTCCGCTCTCAGTTTCCCTCCTTCTCGCTCTCTATTAACTCTCTGTCTCCGCTCTCAGTCTCACTACTTCTCGTTCACTTTTAACTCACTGTCTCCACTCTGAGTCTTGCTACTTCTCACTCTTTTTAAATCTCTGTATCCACCCTCAGTCTCGCTCCTTCTCAATCTCTTTTAACTCTCTGTCTCTGCTCTCAGTCTCGCTCCTTCGTGTGCTCTTTTAACTCTCTTTCTCTGCACTCAGACTCGCTACATCTTGTTATCTTTTAACTCTCTGTCTCCGCTCTCTGTATCGCTCCCTCTTGCTCTCTTTCAACTCTCTGTCTCCGCTCTCAGTCTCCCTCATTCTCGCTCTCTTTTAAATCTCTGTTTCCGCTCTCAGTCTCGCAACTTCTCGCACTCTTTTAACTCCCTTTCTCCGCTCTCAGTCTTGCTTATTCTTTTTTCTTTTAACTCTCTATCTCCACTCTCAGTCTCGCTCCTTCTCAATCTCTTTTAACTCTCTGTCTCTGCTCTCAGTCTCGCTCCTTCGCGCGCTCTTTTAACTCTCTTTCTCCGCACTCAGTCTCGCTACTTCTTGTTATCTTTTAACTCTCTGTCTCCACTCTCTGTCTTGCTCCCTCTTGCTCTCTTTTAACTCTCTGTCTCCGCTCTCAGTCTCCCTCATTCTCGCTCTCTTTTAAATCTCTGTTTCCGCTCTCAGGCTAGTACCTTTCCACTCTCTTTTAACTCTCTGTCTGCGCTCTCAGTCTCACTACTTCTTGTTCACTTTTAACTCTCTGTCTCCACTCTCAGTCTCACTCATTCTCACTCTCTTTTCACTCTCTGTCTCCAATCTCAGTCTCGCTCCTTCTCACTCTCTTTTAACTCTCTGTCTCCACTCTCAGTCTCGCTCCCTCGCGTGCTCTTTTAACTTCCTTTCTCCGCTGTCAGTTCGCTACTTCTTTTTATCTTTTAACATTCTATCTCCGCTCTCTGTCTTGCACCCTCTCGATCTCTTTTAACTCTCTGTCTCCGCTCTCAGTTTCCCTCCTTCTCGCTCTCTTTTAACTCTCTGTCTCCGCTCTCAGTCTCACTACTTCTCGTTCATTTTTAACTCAATGTCTCCACTCTCAGTCCTGCTACTTCTCGCTCTTTTTAAATCTCTGTATCCACTCTCAGTCTCGCTCCTACTCACTCTCTTTTCACTCTCCGTCTCCGCTCTCAGTCTCGCTCTTTCTCACTCTCGTTTAACACTCTGTCTCCTCTCTCAGTCTCGGTCCTTCTTGTGCTCTTTTAAAGCTCTGGCTCCGCTCTCAGTCTCACTCATTCTCGCTCTCATTTAATTCTCTGTCTCCACACTCATTCTCGCTCCTTCTCAAACTCTTTTAACTCTCGGTCTCCGCTCTCAGTCTCGCTCCTTCTCAATATCTTTTAACTCTCTGTCTCCACTCACAGTCTCGCTCCTTCGCATGCTCTTTTAACTCTCTGTCTCCGCATTCAGTCTCGCTACTTCTTGTTATCTTTTAACGCTCTGTCTCTGCTCTCTGTATCGCACCCTCTTGCACTCTTTTAACTCTCTGTCTCCGCTCTCAGTCTCCCAACTTCTTGCTCTCTTTTAAATCTCCGTTTCCGCTCTCAGGCTAGTTCCTTTCCTCCCTCTTTTAACACTCTATCTCCGCGCTCAGTCTCATTACTTCTTGTTCACTTTTAACTCACTGTCTCCGCTCTCAGTCTTGCTCCTTCTCGGTCTTTTTTAACTCTCTGTCTCCACTCTCAGTCTCAGTCATTCTCAATCTCCTTTAACTCTCTGTCTCCACTCTCATTCCCGTTCCTTCTCACTCTCTTTTAACTCTTTTGCTCCTCTCTATGTCTCGCTCCTTCTCACTCTGTTTTGACTCTCTGTCTCCGATCTCAGTCTCGCTCCTTCTCCCTCACTTTTCACTCTCAGTCTCGCTACTTCATTTGATCTTTTAACTCTCTATCTCAGCACTCTGTCTTGCTCCCTCTTGCTCTCTTTTCACTCCCCGTCTCCTCTCTCAGTCTCGCTCCTTCTTTCGCTCTTTTAAAGCTCTGGCTCCGCTCTCAGTCTCACTCATTCTCAGTCACTTTTAATTCTCTGTCTCGACACTCATTCTCGCTACTTCTCACTCTCTTTTAACTCTCTGTCTCCACTCTCATTCTCACTCCTTCTCACTCTCTTTTCACTCTCTGTCTCCACTCTCTGTCTCGCTCCTTCTCATTCTTTTTTTACTCTCTGTCTAAATTCTCATTCTCGCTCCTTCTCATTCTCTTTTAACTCGCTGTCTCCACTCTCAGTCTCACTACTTCTTTTTTCTTTTAACTCTCAATCTCCGCTCTCTGTCTTCCTCCCTCTCGCTCTCATTTAACTCTCTGTCTCCGCTCTTAGTTTCCCTCCTTCTCGCTCTCTATTAACTCTCTGTCTCCGCTCTCAGTCTCACTACTTCTCGTTCACTTTTAACTCACTGTCTCCACTCTGAGTCTTGCTACTTCTCACTCTTTTTAAATCTCTGTATCCACCCTCAGTCTCGCTCCTTCTCAATCTCTTTTAACTCTCTGTCTCTGCTCTCAGTCTCGCTCCTTCGTGTGCTCTTTTAACTCTCTTTCTCTGCATTCAGACTCGCTACATCTTGTTATCTTTTAACTCTCTGTCTCCGCTCTCTGTATCGCTCCCTCTTGCTCTCTTTCAACTCTCTGTCTCCGCTCTCAGTCTCCCTCATTCTCGCTCTCTTTTAAATCTCTGTTTCCGCTCTCAGACTAGTTCCTTTCCACTCTCTTGTAACTCTCTGTCTCCGCTCTCAGTCTCACTACTTCTTGTTCACTTTTAACTCACTGTCTCCACTCTCAGTCTTGCTCCTTCTCGGTCTTTTATAACTCTCAGTCTCCACTCTCAGTCTCACTCATTCTCACTCTCTTTTCACTCTCTGTCTCCAATCTCAGTCTCGCTCCTTCTCACTCTCTTTTAACTCGCTCTCTCCGCTTTCAGTCTCGCACCTTCTCACGCTCTTAAAACTCCATTTCTCCACTCTCAGTCTCGCTACTTCATTTTATCTTTTATCTCTCTATCTCCGCTCTCTGTCTTGCCCCCTCTCGCTCTCTTTTAACTCTGTGTCTCCGTTCTCAGTTTCGCTCATTCTCACTCTCTTTTAACTCACTGTCTCCTCTCTCAGTCTCGCTCCTTCTTGCACTCTTTTAAAGCTCTGGCTCCACTCTCAGTCTCACTCATTCTCACTTTCCTTTAATTCTCTGTCTCCACACTCATTCTCGGTACTTCTCAATCTCTTTTAACTCTTGGTACCGCTCTCAGTCTCGCTCCTTCTCACTCTCTTTTAACTCTCTGTCTCCACTCTCATTCTCGGTCCTTCTCACTCTCTTTTTACTCTCTGTCTCCACTCTC
Organism: Carcharodon carcharias; assembly: GCF_017639515.1. Lineage (NCBI taxonomy): Eukaryota > Metazoa > Chordata > Chondrichthyes > Lamniformes > Lamnidae > Carcharodon > Carcharodon carcharias. The sequence goes on along the minus strand of NC_054467.1, from coordinate 260,183,259 downwards.
AGACTTGCTCCTTCGCATGCTCTTTTAACTCTCTTTCTCCACTCTCAGTCTCACTACTTATGGTTATCTTTTAACTCTCTGTTTCCACTCTCTGTATCACTCCCTCTCACTCTTTTTTAAGTCTCTGTCTCCACGCTCAGTCTCACCTCTTCTCGTTCACCTTTAACTCACTCTCTCAACACTCAATCTTGCTACATCTCGCTCTTTGAAAATCTCTGTATACGCTCTCAGTCCCGCTCCTTCTCACTCCCTTCTCACTCTCCGTCTCTGCTCTGAGTTTTGCTCTTTCTCACTCTCTTTTAACTCCCTGTCTCCTCTCTCAGTCTCGGTCCTTATGTGCGCTCTGTTAAAGCTCTGGCTAAGCTCTCAGTCTCACTCATTCTCAATGTCTTCTAACTCTCTGTCTCCACATTCATTCTCGCTAGTTCTCAATCTCTTTTAACTCTCTATCTCCGCTCTCAGTCTCGCTCCTTCGTGTGCTCTTTTAACTTCCTTTCTCCGCTGTCAGTTCGCTACCTCTTTTTATCTTTTAACTCTCTATCTCCGCTCTCTGTCTTGCTCCCTCTCGCTCTCTTTTAACTCTCTGTCTCCGCTCTCAGTTTCCATCCTTCTTGCTCTCTTTTAACTCTCTGTCTCCGCTCTCAGTCTCACTACTTCTCATTCACTTTTAACTCAATGTCTCCACTCTCAGTCCTGCTACTTCTTGCTCTATTTAAATCTCTGTATCCACTCTCAGTCTCGCTCCTACTCACTCTTTTTTCACTCTCTGTCTCCTCTCTCAGTCTCGCTCTTTCTCAGTCTCTTTTAACTCTCTGTCTCCTCTCTCAGTCTCGCTCCTTCTTGCACTCTTTTAAAGCTCTGGCTCCGCTCTCAGTCTCACTCATTCTCACTCTCTTGTAATTCTCTGTCTCCGCACTCATTCTCGCAACTTCTCAAACTCTTTTAACCCTCTGTCTCCACTCTCATTCTCGCTCCTTCTCACTCTCTTTTTACTCTCTGTCTCCGCTTTCAGTCTCGCTCCTTCACATGTTCTTTAAACTCACTTTTTCTGCTCTCAGTCTCGCTAATTCTTGTTATCTTTTAACTCTCTGTCTCCATTCTCTGTACCGCTTCCTCTCACTCTCTTTTAACTCTCTGTCTCCGCTCTCAGTCTCCCATCTTCTGGCTCTCTTTTAACTCTCTGTCTCTGCTCTCAGTCTTACTTCATATCGTTCACTTTTAACTCACTGTCTCCACCCTCAATCTTGCTACTTCTCGCTCTTTTTAAATCTCTGTATACGCTCTCATTCTCGCTCCTTCTCATTCTCTTTTAACTCTCTGTCGCCACTTACAGTCTCGTTCCTTCGCATGCTCTTTGAACTCTCTGTCTCCGCACTCAGTCTCGCTATTTCTTGTTATCTTTTAAATCTCTGTCTCCACTCTCAGTCACCCTCCTTCTCGGTCTCTTTTAAATATCTGTTTCCGCTCTCAGGCTAGTTCCTTTCCACTCTCTTTTAACTCTCTGTCTCCGCTCTCAGTCTCACTACTTCTCGCTCACTTTTAACTCACTGTCTCCACTCTCAGTCTCACTACTTCTCGGTCTTTTTTAACTCTCTGTCTCCACTCTCAGTCTCAGTCATTCTCACTCTCCTTTAACTCTCTGTCTCCACTCTCAGTCTCGCTCCATCTCACTCTCTTTTAACTCTGTCTCCACTCTCAGTCTCGCTCCTTCTCACTCTGTTTTGACTCTCTGTCTCCGATCTCAGTCTCGCTCCTTCTCACTCTCTTTTAACTCTCTGTCTCCGCTCTCAGTCTCTTTCCTCATTGCGCTCTTTTAAAGCTCTGGCTCAGCTCTCAGTCTCACTCATTCTCACTCTCTTCAATTCTCTGTCTCGACACTCATTCTCACTACTTCTCACTCTCTTTTCACTCTCTGTCTCCACTCTCATTCTCGCTCCTTCTCATTCTGTTTTAACTCTCTGTCTCCACTCTCAGTCTCGCTCCTTCTCACTCTGTTTTGACTCTCTGTCTCCGATCTCAGTCTCGCTCCTTCTCCCTCACTTTTCACTCTCTGTCTCCGCTCTCAGCCTCGCACCTTCTCGCGCTCTTTCAACTCCCTTTCTCCGCTCACAGTCTCGCTACTTCATTTGATCTTTTAACTCTCTATCTCCGCTCTCTGTCTTGCTCCCTCTTGCTCTCTTTTCACTCACCGTCTCTGCTCTCAGTCTCGCTCTGCCTCACTCTCTTTTAACTCTCTGTCTCCGCTCTCAGTCTCGCAACTTCTTGCACTCTTTTAACTCCCTTTCTCTGCTCTCAGTCTTGCTAATTCTTTTTTTGTTTCAAATCTCTATCTCCGCTCTCTGTCTACCTCCCTCTCACTCTCATTTAACTCTCTGTCTCCGATCTCAGTCTCACTACTTCTCGTTCACTTTTAACTCACTGTTTCCACTCTGAGTCTTGCTACTTCTCACTCTTTTTAAATCTCCGTATCCACTCTCAGTCTCGCTCCTTCTCAATCTCTTTTAACTCTCTGTCTCTGCTCTCAGTCTCTCTCCTTCGCGCGCTCTTTTAACTCTCTTTCTCCGCACTCAGTCTCGCTACTTCTTGTTATCTTTTAACTCTCTGTCTCCGCTCTCTGTAGCGCTCCCTCTTGCTCTCTTTTAACTCTTTTTCTCTGCTCTCAGTCTCCCTCATTCTCGCTCTCTTTTAAATCTCTGTTTCCGCTCTCAGGCTAGTTCCTTTCCACTCTCTTTTAACTCTCTGTCTGCGCTCTCAGTCTCACTACTTCTTGTTCACTTTTAACTCACTGTCTCCACTCTCAGTCTTGCTCATTCTTGGTCTTTTATAACTCTCTGTCTCCACTCTCAGTCTCACTCCTTCTCACTCTCTTTAAACTCTCTGTCTCCCCTCTCGGTCTCGCTACTTCGCGTGCTCTTTTAACTTCCTTTCTCCGCTGTCAGTTCGCTACTTCTTTTTATCTTTTAACTCTCTATCTCCGCTCTCTGTCTTGCTCCCTCTCGCTCTCTTTTAACTCTGTCTCCGCTCTCAGTTTCCCTCCTTCTCGCTCTCTTTTAACTCTCTGTCTCTGCTCTCAGTCTCACTATTTCTCGTTCACTTTTAACTCAATGTCTCCACTCTCAGTCCTGCTACTTCTCGCACTTTTTAAATCTCTGTATCCACTCTCAGTCTCGCTCCTACTCACTCTCTTTTCACTCTCCGTCTCCGTCTCGCTCTCAGTCTCGCTCTTTCTCACTCTCGTTTAACACTCTGTCTCCTCTCTCAGTCTCGGTCCTTCTTGTGCTCTTTTAAAGCTCTGGCTCCGCTCTCAGTACCACTCGTTCTCACTCTCTTTTAATTCTCTGTCTCCACACTCATTCTCGCTACTTCTCAAACTCTTTTAACTCTTGGTCTCCGCTCTCAGTCTCGCTCCTTCTCAATCGCTTTTAACTCTCTGTCTCCACTCTCATTCTCACTCCTTCTCACTCTCTTTTAACTCTCTGTCTCCACTCACAGTCTCGCTCCTTCGCATGCTCTTTTAACTCTCTGTCTCCGCACTCAGTCTCGCTACTTATTGTTATCTTTTAACTCTCTGTCTCCGCTCTCTGTATCGCACCCTCTTGCTCTCTTTTAACTCTCTGTCCCCGCTCTCAGTCTCCCAACTTCTCGCTCTCTTTTAAAGCTCTGTTTCCGCTCTCAGGCTAGTTCCTTTCCACTCTCTTTTAACACTCTGTCTCCGCTCTCAGTCTCACTTCTTCTTGTTCACTTTTAACTCACTGTCTCCGCTCTCAGTCTTGCTCCTTCTCGGTCTTTTTTAACTCTCTGTCTCCACTCTCAGTCTCAGTCATTCTCAATCTCCTTTAACTCTCTGTCTCCGCTCTCTGTATCGCTCCCACTTGCTCTCTTTTAACTCTCTGTCTCCACTCTCATTCCCGTTCCTTCTCACTCTCTTTTAACTCTTTTGCTCCTCTCTACGTCTCGCTCCTTCTCACTCTGTTTTGACTCTCTGTCTCCGATCTCAGTCTCGCTCCTTCTCCCTCACTTTTCACTCTCAGTCTCGCTACTTCATTTGATCTTTTAACTCTCTATCTCAGCACTCTGTCTTGCTCCCTCTTGCTCTCTTTTCAATCCCTGTCTCCTCTCTCAGTCTCGCTCCTTCTTTCGCTCTTTTAAAGCTCTGGCTCCGCTCTCAGTCTCACTCATTCTCAGTCTCTTTTAATTCTCTGTCTCGACACTCATTCTCGCTACTTCTCACTCTCTTTTAACTCTCTGTCTCCACTCTCATTCTCACTCCTTCTCACTCTCTTTTCACTCTCTGTCTCCACTCTCTGTCTCGCTCCTTCTCATTCTCTTTTTACTCTCTGTCTAAATTCTCATTCACGCTCATTCTCACTCTCTTTTAACTCGCTGTCTCCGCTCTCAGTCTCACTACTTCTTCTTTCTTTTAACTCTCTATCACCGCTCTCTGTCCTGCTCCCTCTCGCTCTCATTTAACTCTCTGTCTCCGCTCTCAGTTTCCCTCCTTCTCGCTCTCTATTAACTCTCTGTCTCCGCTCTCAGTCTCACTACTTCTCGTTCACTTTTAACTCACTGTCTCCACTCTGAGTCTTGCTACTTCTCACTCTTTTTAAATCTCTGTATCCACCCTCAGTCTCGCTCCTTCTCAATCTCTTTTAACTCTCTGTCTCTGTTCTCAGTCTCGCTCCTTCGTGTGCTCTTTTAACTCTCTTTCTCTGCACTCAGACTCGCTACTTCTTGTTATCTTTTAACTCTCTGTCTCCGCTCTCTGTATCGCTCCCTCTTGCTCTCTTTCAACTCTCTGTCTCCGCTCTCAGTCTCCCTCATTCTCGCTCTCTTTTAAATCTCTGTTTCCGCTCTCAGGCTAGTTCCTTTCCACTCTCTTGTAACTCTCTGTCTGCGCTCTCAGTCTCACTACTTCTTGGTCACTTTTAACTCACTGTCTCCACTCTCAGTCTTGCTCCTTCTCGGTCTTTTATAACTCTCAGTCTCCACTGTCAGTCTCACTCATTCTCACTCTCTTTTCACTCTCTGTCTCCAATCTCAGTCTCGCTCCTTCTCACTCTCTTTTAACTCGCTCTCTCCGCTCTCAGTCTCGCACCTTCTCACGCTCATTTAACTCCGTTTCTCCACTCTCAGTCTAGCTACTTCATTTTATCTTTTATCTCTCTATCTCCGCTCTCTGTCTTGCCCTCTCTCGCTCTCTTTTAACTCTGTGTCTCCGCTCTCAGTTTCGCTCATTCTCGCTCTCTTTTAACTCTCTGTCTCCGCTCTCAGTCTCACTACTTCTCGTTCACTTTTAACTCACTGTCTCCACTATCAGTCTTGCTACTTCTCGCTCTTATTAAATCTCTGTATCCGCTCTCAGTTTCGCTCTTTCTCACTCTCTTTTAACTCTCTGTCTCCTCTCTCAGTCTCGCTCCTTCTTGCACTCTTTTAAAGCTCTGGCTCTACTCTCAGTCTCACTCATTCTCACTTTCTTTTAATTCTCTGTCTCCACACTCATTCTCGGTACTTCTCAATCTCTTTTAACTCTTGGTCACCGCTTTCAGTCTCGCTCCTTCTCACTCTCTTTTAACTCTTGGTCACCGCTTTCAGTCTCGCTCCTTCTCACTCTCTTTTAACTCTCTGTCTCCACTCTCATTCTCGGTCCTTCTCACTCTCTTTTTACTCTCTGTCTCCAATCTCAGACTCGCTCCTTCGCATGCTCTTTTAACTCTCTTTCTCCGCTCTCAGTCTCGCTACTTATAGTTATCTTTTAACTCTCTGTTTCCACTCTCTGTATCACTCCCTCTCACTCTTTCTTAAGTCTCTGTCTCCACGCTCAGTCTCACCTCTTCTCGTTCACCTTTAACTCACTCTCTCAACTCTCAATCTTGCTACATCTCGCTCTTTTAAAATCTCTGTATACGCTCTCAGTCCTGCTCCTACTCACTCCCTTCTCACTCTCCGTCTCCGTTCTGAGTTTCGCTCTTTCTCACTTTCTTTTAACTCTCTGTCTCCTCTCTCAGTCTCGGTCCTTATTGCGCTCTTTTAAAGCTCTGGCTAAGCTCTCAGTCTCACTCATTCTCAATGTCTTTTAACTCTCTTTCTCCACATTCATTCTCGCTACTTCTCACTCTCTTTTAACTCTCTGTCTCCGCTCTCAATCACCCTCCTTCTCGCTCTCTTTTAACTCTCTGTCTCCGCTCTCAGTCTCACTAATTCTAGTTCACTTTTAACTCACTGTCTCCACTCTCAGTCTCACTACTTCTCGGTGTTTTTTAACTCTCTGTCTCCACTCTCAGTCTCAGTCATTCTCACTCTCCTTTAACTCTCTGTCTCCGCTCTCAGTCTCGCTCCATCTCACTCTCTTTTAACTCTCTGTCTCCACTCTCAGTCTCACTCCTTCTCACTCTGCTTTGACTCTCTGTCTCCGCTCTCAGCCTCGCACATTCTCGCGCTCTTTCAACTCCCTTTCTCCACTCTCAGTCTCGCTACTTCATTTGATCTTTTAACTCTCTATCTCCGCTCTCTGTCTTGCTCCCTCTTGCTCTCTTTTCACTCACCGTCTCTGCTCTCAGTCTCGCTCTTTCTCACTCTCTTTTAACTCTGTGTCTCATCTCTCAGTCTCGCTCCTTATTGCGCTCTTTTAAAGCTCTGGCTCAGCTCTCAGTCTCACTCATTCTCACTCTCTTTTAATTCTCTGTCTTGACACTCATTCTCGCTACTTCTCACTCTCTTTTCACTCTCTGTCTCCACTCTCATTCTCACTCCTTCTCATTCTGTTTTTACTCTCTGTCTACATTCTCATTCTCGCTCCTTCTCACTCTCTTTTAACTCTCTTTCTCCGCTCTCAGTCTCGCTACTTCTTTTTTTCTATTAACTCTCTGTCTCCGCTCTCTGTCTTGCTCCCTCTTGCTCTCTTTTAACTCTCTGTCTCCGCTCTCAGTCTCCCTCATTCTCGCTCTCTTTTAAATCTCTGTTTCCGCTCTCAGGCTAGTTCCTTTCCACTCTCTTTTAACTCTCTGTCTGCGCTCTCAGTCTCACTACTTCTTAGTCACTTTTAACTCACTGTCTCCACTCTCAGTCTCGCTCATGCTCAGTCTTTTATAACTCTCCGTCTCCACTCTCAGTCTCACTCATTCTCACTCTCTTTTCACTCTCTGTCTCCAATCTCAGTCTCGCTCCTTCTCACTCTCTTTTAACTCTCTGTCTCCGCTCTCAGTCTCGCACCTTCTCGCGCTCTTTTAACTCCCTTTCTCCACTCTCAGTCTCGCTACTTCTTTTTATCTTTTAACTCTCTATCTCCGCTCTCTGTCTTGCCCCCTCTCACTCTCTTATAACTCTCTGCCTCCGCTCTCAGTTTCTCTCCTTCTCGCTCTCTTTTAAAAATCTGTCTCCGCTCTCAGTCTCACCACTTCTCGTTCACTTTTAACTCACTGTCTCCACTATCAGTCTTGCTACTTCTCGCTCTTTTTAAATCTCTGTATCCGCTCTCAGTCTCGCTCTTTCTCACTCTCTTTTAACTCTCTGTCTCCTCTCTCAGTCTCGCTCCTTCTTACGCTCTATTAAAGCTCTGGCTCCACTCTCAGTCTCACTCATTCTCACTCTCTTTTAATTCTCTGTCTCCACACTCATTCTCACTAATTCTCAAACTCTTTTAACTCTCGGTCTCCGCTCTCAGTCTCGCTCCTCAATCTCATTTAACTCTCAGTCTCCACTCTCATTCTCACTCCAATTCACTCTCTTTTAACTCTCTGTCGCCACTCACAGTCTCACTCCTTCGCATGCTCTATTAACTCTCTGTCTCCGCACTCAGTCTCGCTACTTCTTGTTATCTTTTAATTCACTGTCTCCGCTCTCTGTATCGCTCCCTCTTGCTCTCTTTTAACTCTCTGTCTCCACTCTCAGTCACCCTCCTTCTCGCACTCTTTTAAATCTCTGTTTCCGCTCTCAGGCTAGATCCTTTCCAATCTCTTTTAACTCTCTGTCTCCGCTCTCAGTCTCACTACTTCTCGTTCACTTTTAACACACTGTCTCCACGCTCAGTCTTGCTCCTTCTCGGTCTTTTTTAACTCTCTGTCTCCACTCTCAGTCTCAATCATTCTCACTCTCCTTTAACTCTCTGTCTCCGCTCTCAGTCTCGCTCCATCTCACTCTCTTTTAACTCTCTGTCTCCACTCTCAGTCTCGCTCCTTCTCACTCTGTTTTGATTCTCTGACTCCTATCTCAGTCTCGCTCCTTCTCCCTCACTTTTCACTCTCTGTCTCCGCTCTCAGCCTCGCACCTTCTCGCGCTCTTTCAACTCCTTTTCTCCGCGCTCAGTCTCGCTACTTCATTTGATCTTTTAACTCTCTATCTCCGCTCTCTGTCTTGCTCCCTCTTGCTCTCTTGCCACTCCCCGTCTCCGCTCTCAGTCTCGCTCTTTCTCACTCTCTTTTAACTCTCTGTCTCCAATCTCAGTCTCGCTCCTTCTCACTCTCTTTTAACTCTCTGTCTCCGCTCTCAGTCTCGCACCTTCTCGCGCTCTTTTAACTCCCTTTCTCCACTCTCAGTCTCGCTACTTCATTTGATCTTTTAACTCTCTATCTCCGCTCTCTGTCTTGCTCCCTCTTGCTCTCTTTTCACTCCCTGTCTCCTCTCTCAGTCTCGCTCCTTCTTGCGTTCTTTTAAAGCTCTGGCTCTACTCTCAGTCTCACTCATTCTCACTCTCTTTTAATTCTCTGTCTCGACACTCATTCTCGCTACTTTCACTCTCTTTTAAATCTCTGTCTCCACTCTCATTCGCGCTCCTTCTCACTCTCTTTTCACTCTCTGTCTCCACTCTCTGTCTTGCTACTTCTCATTCTCTTTTTACTCTCTGTCTACATTCTCATTCTCGCTCCTTCTCACTCTCTTTTAACTCTCTGTCGCCGCTCTCAGTCTCGCACCTTCTCGCGCTCTTTCAAATCCCACTCTCCGCTCTCAGTCTCACTAGTTCTTTTTATCTTTTAACTCTCTATCTCCGCTCTCTGTCCTGCTCCCTCACACTCTCATTTAACTCTCTGTCTCCGCTCTCAGTTTCCCTCCTTCTCGCTCTCTTTTAACTCTCTGTCTCCGCTTTCAGTCTCACTACTTCTCGTTCACTTTTAACTCAGTTTCTCCACTCTGAGTCTTGCTACTTCTCGCTCTTTTTAAATCTGTGTATCCACTCGCAGTCTCGCTCCTTCTCAATCTCTTTTAACTCTCTGACTCAGGTCTCAGTCTCGCTCCTATGCGTGCTCTTTTAATTCTCTTTCTCCGCACACAGTCTCGCTACTTCTTGTTATCTTTTAACTCTCTGTCTCCGCTTTCTGTATCGCTCCCTCTTGCTCGCTTTTAACTCTCTGTCTCCGCTCTCAGTCTCCCTCATTCTCGCTCTCTTTTAAATCTCTGTTTCCGCTCTCAGGCTAGTTCCTTTCCACTCTCTTTTAACTCTCTGTCTGCGCTCTCAGTCTCACTACTTCTTGCTCACTTTTAACTCAATGTCTCCACTCTCAGTCTTGCTCCTTCTCCGTCCTTTTTAGCTCTCTGTCTCCACTCTCAGACTCACTCATTCGCACTCTCATTTAACTCTCTGTCTCTGCTCTCAGTCTTGCTCCTTCTCACTCTATTTTCCCTCTCCGTCTCCGCTCTCAGTCTCGCTCTTACTCACTCTCTTTTAATTCTCTGTCTCCTCTCTCAGTCTCGCTCCTTCTTGCGTTCTTTTAAAGGTCTGGCTCCACTCTCAGTCTCACGCTTTCTCACTCTCTTTGAATTCTCTGTCCACACTCATTCTCACTCGTTGCAATCTCTTTTAACTCTCTGTCTCCGCTCTCAGTCTCGCTCATTCTCACTCTCTTTTAACTCTCTCTCTCCACTCTCATTCTCGCTCCTTCTCACTCACTTTTTACTCTCTGTCTCCGCTCTCAATCTCGCTCCTTCGCGTGCTCTTTTAACTCTCTCTGGTCTCAGTCTCGCTACATCTTGTTATCTTTTAACTCTCTGTCTCCGCTCTCTGTATCGCTCCCTCTCACTCTCTTGTAACTCTCTGTCTACACTCTCAGTCTCCCTCCTTCTCACTCTCGTTTAACTCTCTGTTTCCGCTCTCACGCTAGATCATTTCCACTCTCTTTTAAATTTCAGTCTCTGCTCTCAATATCACAACTTCTTGTTCACTTTTAACTCACTGTCTCCACTCTCAGTCTTGCTCCTTCTCGGTCTTTTATAACTCTCTGTCTCCACTCACAGTCTCACTCATTCTCACTCTCTTTTAGCTCTCAGTCTCCGCTCTCAGTTTCCCTCCTTCTCGCTCTCTTTTAACTCTCTGTCTCCATTTTCAGTCTCAATACTTCTCGCTCACTTCTAACTCACTTTCTCCACTCTCAGTCTTGCTACTTCTTGCTCTTTTTAAATCTCTGTATCCACTCTCAGTCTCGCTACTACTCACTCTCCTTTCACTCTCTGTCTCCGCTCTCAGACTCGCTCCTTCTCAGTCTCTTTTATCTCTCTGTCTCCACACTCATGCTCGCGACTTCTCAATCTCTTTTAACTTTCGGTCTCTGCTTTCAGTCACGCTCCTTCTCACTCTCTTTTAACTCTATGTCTCCAATCTCAGTCTCACTCCTTCTCCCTCACTTTTCACTCTCTGTCTCCGCTCTCAGTCTCGCTCCTTCTCGCTCACTTTTCACTCTCTGTCTACGCTCTCAGACTCGCTCCTTCTCACTCTCTTTTGACTCTCTGTCTACATTCTCATGCTCGCTCCTTCTCACTCTCTTTTAACTCTCTGTCTTCGCTCTCCGTCTCGAACTTTCTCGCGCTCTTTTAATTCCCTTTATCCGATCTCAGTCTCGCACCTTCTCACGCTCTATTAACTCCCTTTCTCCGCTCTCAGTCTCGTTACTTCTTTTTAGCTTTTAACTCTCTATCTCCGCTCTCTGTCTTGCTCCCTCTCACTCTCTTTTCACTCTCAGTCTCCGCTTTCAGTTTCCCTCCTGCTCACTCCCTTTTAACTCTCTGTCTCCACTCTCAGGCTCACTACTTCTCGTTCACTTCTAACTCATTTTCTCCACTCTCAGTCTTGCTACTTCTTGCTCTTTTTAAATCTCTGTATCCACTCTCAGTCTCGCTCCTACTCACTCTCCTTTCACTCTCTGTCTCTGCTCTCAGACTCGGTCCTTCTCAGTCTCTTTTAACTCTCTGTCTCCACACTCATGCTCGCGACTTCTCAATCTCTTTTAACTCTCTGTCTCTGCACTCTGTCTCGCTCCTTCTTGCGCTCTTTTAAAGCTCTGGCTGCGCTCTCAGTCTCACTCCTTCTCACTCTCTTTTAATTCTCTGCCTCCACACTCATGCTCGCAACTTCTCAATCTCTTTTAACTCTTGGTCTCTGCTCCCTGTCTCGCTCCTTCTCACTCTCTTTTAACTCTCTGTCGCCAATCTCAGTCTCGCTCCTTCTCCCTCACTTTTCACTCTCTGTCTCCGCTCTCAGTCTCGCTACTTCTCCCTCACTTTTCACTCTCTGTCTCCGCTCTCAGACTCACTCCTTCTCACGCTCTTTTTTAATCTGTCTACATTCTCATTCTCGCTCCTTCTGACTCTCTTTTAACTCTCTGTCTTCGCTCTCTGTTTTGAACGTGCTCGCGCTATTTTACTTCCCTTTCTCCGCTCTCAGTCTCGCTACATCTTTTTATCTTTTAACTCTCTTTCTCCGCTCTCTGTCTTGCTCCCTCTCGCTCTCTTTTAACTCTCTGTCTCTGCTCTCAGTTTCCCTCCTTCTTGCTCCCTTTTAACTCTCTGTCTCCGCTCTGAGTCTCACTACTTCTTGTTCACTTTTAACTCAGTCTCTCTAGTCTTAATCTTGCTACTTCTCGCTCTTTTTAAATCTCTGTATCCACTCTCAGTCTCGCTCTTACTCACTCTCTTTTAATTCTCTGTCTCCTCTCTCAGTCTCGCTCCTTCTTGCGTTCTTTTAAAGGTCTGGCTCCACTCTCAGTCTCACGCTTTCTCACTCTCTTTGAGTTCTCTGTCTCCACACTCGTTCTCGCTCGTTGCAATCTCTTTTAACTCTCTGTCTCCTCTCTCAGTCACGCTCCTTCTTGCGCTCTTTCAAAGCTCTGTCTCCGCTCTCAGTCTCACTCATTCCCACTTTCTTTTAATTCTCTGTATCCATACTCATACTTCTCAATCTCTTTTAACTCTTGGTCTCCGCTCTCAGGCTCGCTCCTTCTCACTCTCTTTTAACTCTCTGTATCCACTCTCAGACTCGCTCCTTCGCGTGCTCTTTTAAATCTCTTTCTCCGCTCTCAGTCTCGCTACTTATGGTTATCTTTTTACACTCTGTCTCCGCTGTCTGTATCGCTCCCTCTCACTCTTTTTTAACTCTCTGTCTACACTCGCAGACTCACTTCTTCTCGTTCACTTTTAACTCACTCTCTCAACTCTCAATCTTGCTACTTCTCACTCTTTTTAAATTTCTGTATACGCTCTCAGTCTCGCTCCTACTCACTCCCTTCTCACTCTCCGTCTCCGCTCTGAGTTTCGCTCTTTCTCACTCTCTTTTATCTCTCAGTCTCCACTCTCATTCTCGCTCCTTCTGACTCTCTTTTAACTCTCTGTCACCGCTCTCAGTCTCGCTCCTTCGCGTGCTCTTTTAACTTCCTTTCTCCGCTGTCAGTTCGCTACTTCTTTTTATCTTTTAACTCACTATCTCCGCTCTCTGTCTTGCTCCCTCTCGCTCTCTTTTAACTCTCTGTCTCCTCTCTCAGTCTCGCTCCTTCTTGCACTCTTTTGAAACTCTGTCTCCGCTCTCAGTCTCACTAGGTCTCGATCACTTTAAACTCAATGTCTCCACTCACAGTCCTGCTACTTCTCGCTCTTTTTAAATCTCTGTATCCACTCTCAGTCTCGCTCCTACTCACTCTCTTTTCACTCTCCGTCTCCGCTCTCAGTCTCGCTCTTTCTCACTCTCTTTTAACTCTCTGTCTCCTCTCTCAGTCTCGCTCCTTCTTGCACTCTTTTAAAACTCTGGCTCCGGTCTCAGTCTCACTCATTCTCACTCTCTTTTAACTCTCTGTCTCCACACTGATTCTCGCTACTTATCAATCTCTTTTAACTCTCGGTGTCCACTCTCATTCTCGGTCCTTTTCACTCTATTTTAACTCTTTGTCTCCACTCACAGTCTCGCTCCTACGCATGCTCTTTTAACTCTCTGTCTCTGCACTCAGTCTCGCTACTTCTTATTATCTTTTAACTCTCTGTCTCCGCTCTCTGTATCGCTCCCTCTTGCTCTCTTTTAACTCCCTGTCTCCGCTCTCAGTCACCCTCATTCTCGCACTCTTTTAAATCTCTGTTTCCGCTCTCAGGCTAGTTCCTTTACACTCTCTATTAACTCTCTGTCTCCGCTCTCAGTCTCACTACTTCTTGTTCACTTTTAACTCACTGTCTCCACTCTCAGTCTTGCTCCTTCTCGGTCTTTTTTAACTCTCCGTCTCCGCTCAAAGTCTCAGTCATTCTCACTCTCGTTTAACTCTCTGTCTCCGCTCTCAGTCTCGCTCCATCTCACTCTCTTTTAACTCTCTGTCTCCACTCTCAGTCTCGCTCCTTCTCACTCTGTTTTGACTCTCTGTTTCCGCTTTCAGTCTCACTCCTTCTCGCTCTCTTTTAACTCTCTGTTTATGCTCTCAGTCTCACTTCCCCTCAAACTCATTTAACACTATGTCTCCTCTCTCAGTCTCACTTCTTCTCGCTCTTTTTTAACTCTCTATCTCCGCACTCAGTCTCGCTCCTTCTTGCTCTCATTTAACTCTCCGTCTCCAGTCTCAGTCTTGCTCCCTCTCACTCTCCTTTACCACGCCTTTTCCACTCTCAGTCTTACTCCTTCTTGCTCTCTTTTACCTCTCTGTCTCCACTCTCAGTCTCACTCATTCTCACTCTCTTTTAATTCTCTGTCTCGACACTCATTCTCGCTACTTCTCACTCCCTTTTAAATCTCTGTCTCCACTCTCATTCTCGCTCCTTCTCACTCTCTTTTCACTCTCTGTCTCAAATCTCTGTCTTGCTCCTTCTCATTCTCTTTTTACTCTCTGTCTACATTCTCATTCTCGCTCCTTCTCACTCTCTTTTAACTCTCTGTCTCCGCTCTCAGTCTCGCACCTTCTCGCGCTCTTTTAAATTCCACTCTCCGCTCTCAGTCTCGCTACTTCTTTTTATCTTTTAACTCACTATCTCTGCTCTCTGTCTTGCAATCTCTCTCTCATTTAACTCTCTGTCTCCGCTCCCAGTTTCCCTCCTTCTCGCTCTCTTTTAACTCTCTGTCTCCGCTTTCAGTCTCACTACTTCTCGTTCACTTTTGACTCACTGACTCCACTCAGAGTCTTGCGACTTCTCGATCTTTTTAAATCTCTGTATCCACTCTCAGTCTCGCTCCTTCTCAATCTCTTTTAACTCTCTGACTCAGGTCTCAGTCTCGCTCCATCATGTGCTCTTTTTACTCTCTTTCTCTGCACTCAGTCTCGCTAATTCTGGCACTCTTTTAACTCTCTGTCTCCACTCTCAGTCTCCCTCATTCTCACCTTCTTTTAAATCTCTGTTTCCGCTCTCAGGCTAGTTCCTTTCCACTCTCTTTTAACTCTCTGTCTGTGCTCTCAGTCTCACTACTTCTTGTTCACTTTTAACTCACTGTCTCCACTCTCAGTCTTGCTCCTTCTTGGTCTTTTTTAACTCTCTGTCTCCACTCTCAGACTCACTCATTCTCACTCTCATTTAACTCTGTTTCTCTGCTCTCAGTCTCGCTCCTTCTCACTCTATTTTCACTCACCATCTCCGCTCTCAGTCTCGCTATTACTCACTCTCTTTTAATTCTCTGTCTACACGCTCAGTCTCCCTCCTTCTCATTCTCGTTTAACTCTCTTTTTCCACTCTCAGGCTAGATCATTTCCACTCTCTTTTAAATCTCAGTATCCGCTCTCAATCTCAGAACATCTTGTGCACTTTTAACTCACTGTCTCCACTCTCAGTCTTGCTCCTTCTCAGTCTTTTATAACTCTGTCTCCACTCACAGTCTCACTCATTCTCACTCTCTTTTAGCTCTCAGTCTCCGCTCTCAGTTTCCCTCCTTCTTGCTCTCTTTTAACTCTCTGTCTCCACTCTCAGTCTCAATACTTCTCGCTCACTTCTAACTCACTTTCTCCACTCTCAGTCTTGCTACTTCTTGCTCTTTTTAAATCTCTGTATCCACTCTCAGTCTCGCTACTACTCACTCTCCTTTCACTCTCTGTCTCCGCTCTCAGACTCGCTCCTTCTCAGTCTCTTTTAACTCTATGTCTCCACACTCATGCTCGCGACTTCTCAATCTCTTTTAACTTTCGGTCTCTGCTTTCAGTCTCGCTCCTTCTCACTCTCTTTTAACTCTCTGTCTCCAATCTCAGTCTCGCTCCTTCTCCCTCACTTTTCACTCTCTGTCTCCGCTCTCAGTCTCGCTCCTTCTCGCTCACTTTTCACTCTCTGTCTACGCTCTCAGACTCGCTCCTTCTCACTCTCTTTTGACTCTCTGTCTACATTCTCATTCTCACTCCTTCTCACTCTCTTTTAACTCTCTGTCTTCGCTCTCCGTCTCGAAACTTCTCGCGCTCTTTTAATTCCCTTTCTCCGCTCTCAGTCTCGCACCTTCTCACGTTCTTTTAACTCCCTTTCTCCGCTCTCAGTCTCGCTACTTCTTTTTATTTTTAACTCTCTATCTCCGCTCTCTGTCTTGCTCCCTCTCGCTCTCTTTTCACTCTCAGTCTCCACTCTCAGTTTCCCTCCTTCTCGCTCTCTTTTAACTCTCTGTCTCCACTCTCAGTCTCACTACTTCTGGTTCACTTCTAACTCATTTTCTCCACTCTCAGTCTTGCTACTTCTTGCTCTTTTTAAATCTCTGTATCCACTCTCAGTCTCGCTCCTACTCACTCTCCTTTCACTCTCTGTCTCTGCTCTCAGACTCGGTCCTTCTCATTCTCTTTTAACTCTCTGTCTCCACACTCATGCTCGCGACTTCTCAATCTCTTTTAACTCTCTGTCTCTGCACTCAGTCTCGCTCCTTCTTGCGCTCTTTTAAAGCTCTGGCTGTGCTCTCAGTCTCACTCATTCTCACTCGCTTTTAATTCTCTGCCTCCACACTCATGCTCGGTACTTCTCAATCTCTTTAAACTCTCTGTCTCCAATCTCAGTCTCGCTCCTTCTCCCTCACTTTTCACTCTCTGTCTCCACTCTCAGACTCACTCCTTCTCACGCTCTTTTTCACTCTGTCTACATTCTCATTCTCGCTCCTTCTCACTCTCTTTTAACTCTCTGTCTCCGCTCTCAGTCTCGCTACTTATGGTTATCTTTTAACTCTCTGTCTCCTCTCTCTGTATCGCTCCCTCTCACTCTTTTTTAAGTCTCTGTCTCCACTCTCAGTCTCACTTCTTCTTGTTCACTTTTAACTCACTCTCTCAACTCTCAATCTTGCTACTTCTCGCTCTTTTTAAATCTCTGTATATGCTCTCAGTCTCGCTCCTACTCACTCCCTTCTCACTCTCCGTCTCCGCTCTGAGTTTTGCTCTTTCTCACTCTCTTTTAACTCCCTGTATCCACTCTCAGTCTCGGTCCTTATTGTGCTCTGTTAAAGCTCTGGCTAAGCGCTCAGTCTCACTCATTCTCACTGTCTTTTAACTCTCTGTCTCCACATTCATTCTCGCTACTTCTCACTCTCTTTTAACTCTCTGTCTCTGCTCTCGGTCTTGCTCCTTCGCGTGCTCTTTTAACTTCCTTTCTCCGCTGTCAGTTCGCTACTTCTTTTTATCTTTTAACTCACTATCTCCGCTCTCCGTCTTGCTCCCTCTCGCTCTCTTTTAACTCTGTCTCCGCTCTCAGTTTCCATCCTTCTCGCTCTCTTTTAACTTTCTGTCTCCGCTCTCTATCTCGCTACTTCTCGTTCACTTTTAACTCAATGTCTCCACTCTCAGTCCTGCTACTTCTCGCTCTATTTAAATCTCTGTATCCACTCTCAGTCTTGCTCCTACTCACTTGCTTTTCACTCTCCGTCTCCCCTCTCAGTCTCGCTCTTTCTCACTCTCTTTTAACTCTCTGTCTCCTCTCTCAGTCTCGCTCCTTCTTGCGCTCTTTTAAAGCTCTGGCTCCGCTCTCAGTCTCACTCATTCTCACTCTCTTTTAATTCTCTGTCTCCACACTCATTCTCGCTACTTCTCAAACTCTTTTAACCCTCTGTCTCCACTCTCATTCTCGCTCCTTCTCACTCTCTTTTTACTCTCTGTCTCCGCTTTCAGTCTCGCTCCTTCACGTGCGCTTTTAACTCTCTTTCTCTGCTCTCAGTCTCGCTAATTCTTGTTATCTTTTAACTCTCTGTCTCCACCCTCTGTACCGCTTCCTCTCACTCTCTTTTAACTCTCTGTCTCCGCTCTCAGTCTCCCTTCTTCTCGCTCTCTTTTAACTCTCTGTCTCTGCTCTCAGTCTTACTTCATATCGTTCACTTTTTACTCACTGTCTCCACCCTCAGTCTTGCACTTTCTCGGTCTTTTTTAACTCTCTGTCTCCACTCTCAGTCTCGGTCCTTATTGCGCTCTGTTAAAGCTCTGGCTAAGCTCTCAGTCTCACTCATTCTCACTCTCTTTTAACTCTCTGTCTCCACATTAATTCTGGCTACTTCTCAATCTCTTTTAACTCCCGGTGTCCGCTCTCTGTCTCACTCCTTCTCACTCTTTTCTAACTCTCTGTCTCCACTCTCATTCTCGCTCCTTCTCACTCTCTTTTAACTCTCTGTCTCCGCTCTCAGTCTCGCTCCTTCGCGTGCTCTTTTAACTTCCTTTCTCCGCTGTCAATTCGCTACTTCTTTTTATCTTTTAACTCACTATCTCCGCTCTCTGTCTTGCTCCCTCTCACTCTCTTTTAACTCTGTCTCCGCTCTCAGTTTCCCTCCTTCTTGCTCTCTTTTAACTGTCTGTCTCCGCTCTCAGTCTCACTACTTCTCGTTCACGTTTAACTCAATGTCTCCGCTCTCAGTCCTGCTACTTCTCACTCTTTTCAAATCTCTGTATACGCTCTCAGTCTCGCTCCTTCTGAGTCTCTTTTAACTCTCTGACTCTGCTCTCAGTCTCGCTTCTTCGCGTGCTCTTTTAACTCTCTTTCTCCGCACTCAGTATCGCTACTTCTTGTTATCTTTTAACTCTCTGTCTCCGCTCTCTTTATCGCTCCCTCTTGCTCTCTTTTAACTCTCTGTCTCTGCTCTCAGTCTCCCTCATTCTCGCTCTCTTTTAAATCTCTGTCTTTGCTCTCAGGCTAGTTCCTTTCCACTCTCTTTTAACTCTCTGTCTGCGCTCTCAGTCTCACTACTTATTGTTCACTTTTAACTCACTGTCTCCTCTCTCTTTCTTGCTCCTTCTTCGTCCTTTTTAACTCTTTGTCTCTGCTCTCAGTCTCGCTCCTTCTCACTCTATTTTCACTCTCCGTCTCCACTCTCATTCTCGCTCCTTCTCACTCTCTTTTTACATTCTGTCTCCGCTCTCAATCTCGCTCCTTCGCGTGCTCTACCAACTCTCTATTTCCGCTCTCAGGCTATATCATTTCCACTCTCTTTTAAATCTCTGTCTCAACTCTCAATCTCGCACGTTTTCGCGCTCTTTTAACTCCCTTTCTCCACTCTCAGTCTCGCTACTTCTTTTTATCTTTTAACTCTCTATCTCCGCTTTCTGTCTTGCCCCCTCTCGCTCTCTTTTAACTCTCTGTCTCCGCTCTCAGTTTCTCTCCTTCTCGGTCTCTTTTAACTCTCTCTCTCCGCTCTCAGTCTCACTACTTCTCGTTCACTTTTAACTCACTGTCTCCACTATTAGTCTTGCTACTTCTCGATCTTTTTAAATCTCTGTATCCACTCTCAGTCTCGCTCTTTCTCACTCTCTTTTAACTCTCTGTCTCCTCTCTCCGTCTCGCTCCATCTTGCGCTCTTTTAAAGCTCTGGCTCCGCTCTCAGTCTCACTCATTCTCACTTTCTTTTAATTCTCTGTCTCCACACTCATTCTCGGTACTTCTCAATCTCTTTTAACCCTTGGTCTCCGCTCTCAGTCTTGCTCCTTCTCACTCTCTTTTAACTCTCTGTCTCCACTCTCATTCTCGGTCCTTCTCACTCTCTTTTTACTCTCTGTCTCCACTCTCAGACTCGCTCCTTCGCATGCTCTTTTAACTCTCTTTCTCCGCTCTCAGTCTCGCTACTTATGGTTATCTTTTAACTCTCTGTCTCCTCTCTCTGTATCGCTCCCTCTCACTCTTTTTTAAGTCTCTGTCTCCACTCTCAGTCTCACTTCTTCTTGTTCACTTTTAACTCACTCTCTCAACTCTCAATCTTGCTACTTCTCGCTCTTTTTAAATCTCTGTATACGCTCTCAGTCTCGCTCCTACTCACTCCCTTCTCACTCTCCGTCTCCGCTCTGAGTTTTGCTCTTTCTCACTCTCTTTTAACTCCCTGTATCCACTCTCAGTCTCGGTCCTTATTGTGCTCTGATAAAGCTCTGGCTAAGCGCTCAGTCTCACTCATTCTCACTGTCTATTAACTCTCTGTCTCCACATTCATTCTCGCTACTTCTCAATCTCTTTTAGCTCTTGGAGTCCGCTCTCATTCTCGCTCCTTCTCACTCTCTTCTAACTCTCTGTCTCCACTCTTATTCTCGCTCCTTCTCACTCTCTTTAAACTCTCTGTCTCCGCTCTCAGTCTCGCTCCTTGGCGTGCTCTTTTAACTTCCTTTCTCCGCTGTCAGTTCGCTACTTCTTTTTATCTTTTAACTCACTAGCTCCGCTCTCTGTCTAAATCCCTCTCGCTCTCTTTTAACTCTCGGTCTCCGCTCTCATTCTCACTACTTCCCGTTCACTTTTAACTCAATGTCTCCACTCTCAGTCCTGCTACTTCTCGCACTTTTTAAATCTCTGTATCCATTCTCAGTCTCGCTCCTACTCACTCACTTTTCACTCTCCGTCTCTGCTCTCAGTCTCGGTCTTTCTCACTCTCTTTTAACTCTCTGACTCCTCTCTCAGTCTCGCTCCTTCTTGCGCTCTATTAAAGCTCTGGCACCGCTCTCAGTCTCACTCATCCTCACTCTCTTTTAATTCTCTGTCTCCACACTCATTCTCACTACTTCTCAAACTCTTTTTACTCTCGGTCTCCGCCCTCATCTTGCTTCTTTTTACTCTCTTTTAACTCTCAGTCTCCACTATCATTCTCACTCCTTTTCACTCCCTTTTTACTCTCTGTCTCTGCTTTCAGTCTCGCTCCTTCACATACGCTTTTAATTCTCTTTCTCTGCTCTCAGTCTCGCTACTTCTTGTTATATTTTAATTCTCTGTCTCCGCTCTCTGTACCGCTTCCTCTCACTCTCTTTTAACTCTCTGTCTCCGCTCTCAGTCTCCCTTCTTCTCGTTCTCTTTTAACTCTCTGTCTCTGCTCTCAGTCTAACTTCTTCTCGTTTACTTTTAACACATGGTCTCCACCCTCAGACCTGCTACTTCTCGCTCTTTTTAAATCTCTGTATACGCTCTTAGTCTCGCTCCAACTCATACTGTTTTCGCTCTCCGTCTCCGCTCTCAGTTTCACTCTTTCTCACTCTACTTTTAACTCTCTGTCGCCTCTCTCAGTCTCGGTCCTTCTTGCGCTCTGTTAAAGCTCTGGCTCTGCTCTCAGTCACACTCATTCTCACTCTATTTTAACTCTCTGTCTCCACACTCATTCTTGCTACTTCTCAATATCTTTTAACTCTCGGTGTCCACTCTCATTCTCGCTCCTTCTCACTCTCTTTTACCTCTCTGTCGCCACTCACAGTCTCGCTCCTTCGCATGCCCTTTTAACTCTCTGTCTCCGCACTCAGTCTCGCTACTTCTTATTATCTTTTAACTCTCTGTCTCGGCTCTCTGTATCGCTCCCTCTTGCTCTCTTTTAACTCTCTGTCTCCACTCTCAGTCACCCTCTTTCTCGCTCTCTTTTAAATCTCTGTTTCCGCTCTCAGGTTAGTTCCTTTCCACTCTCTTTTAACTCTCTGTCTCCGCTCTCAGTCTCACTACTTCTTGTTCACTTTTAACTCACTGTCTCCACTCTCAGTCTTGCTCCTTCTCGGTCTTTTTTAACTCTCTGTCTCCACTCTCAGTCTCAATCATTCTCACTCTCCTTTAACTCTCTGTCTCCGCTCTCAGTCTCGCTCTTTCTCACTCTCTTTTAACTCTCTGTCTCTGATCTCTTTCTCGCTCCTTCTTGCGCTCTTTTAAAGCTCTGGCTCCGCTCTCAGTCTCACTCATTCTCACTCTCTTTTAATTCTCTGTCTCGACACTCATTCTCGCTACTTCTCATTCTCTTTTTACTCTCTGTCTACATTCTCATTCTTGCTCCTTCTCACTCTCTTTTAACTCTCTGTCTCTGCTCTCAGTCTTGCACCTTCTCGCGCTCTTTTAAATCCCTTTCTCCGCTCTCAGTCTCGCTACTTCTTTTTATCTTTTAATTCTCTATCTCCGCGTTCGGTCTCGCTCTCATTTAACTCTCTGTCTCCACTCTGTTTCCCTCCTTCTCGCCCTCTTTTAACTCTCTGTCTCCGCTTTCAGTCTCACTACTTCTCGTTCACTTTTAACTCACTTTCTCCACTCTGAGTCTTGCTACTTCTCGCTCTTTTTAAATTTCTGTATCCACTCTCTGTCTCACTCCTTCGCAATCTCTTTTAACTCTCTGACTCAGGTCTCAGTCTCGCTCCTTCGTGTGCTCTTTTAACTCTCTTTCTCCGCACTCAGTCTCGCTACTTCCTGTTATCTTTTAACTCTCTGTCTCCGCTCTCTGTATCACTCCCTCTTGCTCTCTTTTAACTCTCTGTCTCCGCTCTCAGTCTCCCTCATTCTTGCTCTCTTTTAAATCTCAGTTTCCGTTCTCAGGCTAGTTCTTTTCCACTCTCTTTTAACTCTCTGTCTGCGCTCTCAGTCTCACTACTTTTTGTTCACTTTTAACTCACTGTCTCCTCTCTCTTTCTTGCTCCTTCTCCGTCCTTTTTAACTCTCTGTCTCCACTCTCAGACTCACTCATTCTCACTCTCATTTAACTCTCTGTCTCTGCTCTCAGTCTCGCTCCTTCTCACTCTATTTTCACTCTCCGTCTCCGCTCTTACTCTCGCTCTTACTCCCTCTCTTTAATTCTCTGTCTCCTCTCTCAGTCTCGCTCCTTCTTGTGTTCTTTTAAAGGACTGGCTCCACTCTCAGTCTCAAGCTTTCTCACTCTCTTTGAATTCTCTGTTTCCACACTCATTCTCGCTCGTTGTAATCTCTTTTAACTCTCTGTCTCCGCTCTCAGTCTCCCTCATTCTCACTCTCTTTTAACTCTCTGTCTCCACTCTCATTCTCGCTCCTTCTCACTCACTTTTTACTCTCTGTCTCCGCTCTCAATCTCGCACCTTCGCGTGCTCTTTTAACTCTCTTTCTCTGCTCTCATTCTCGCTATATCTTCTTATCTTTTAACTCTCTGTCTCCGCTCTCTGTATCGCTCCCTCTCACTCTCTTTTAACTCTCTGTCTACACTCTCAGTCTCCCTCCTTCTCACTCTCGTTTAACTCTCTGTTTCCGCTCTCAGGCTAGATCATTTCCACTCTCTTTTAAATCTCTGTCTCCGCTCTCAATCTCACAACATCTTGTTAACTTTTAACTCACTGTCTCCACTCTCAGTCTTGCTCCTTCTCGGTCTTTTATAACTCTCTGTCTCCACTCTCAGTCTTGCTCCTTCTCGGTCTTCTATAACTCTCTGTCTCCACTCACAGTCTCACTCATTCTCACTCTCTTTTCACTCTCTGACTCCACCCTCAGTCTCGCTCCTTCTCACTCACTTTTCACTCTCTGTCTCCGCTCTCAGCCTCGCACCTTCTCGCGCTCTTTCAACTCCCTTTCTCCGCTCTCAGTCTTGCTACTTCATTTGATCTTTTAACTCTCTATCTCCGCTCTCTGTCTTGCTCCCTCTTGCTCTCTATTCACTCCGTGTCTCCGCTCTCAGTCTCCCTCTTTCTCACTCTCTTTTAACTCTCTATCTACTCTCTCAGTATCGCTCCTTCTTGCGCTCTTTTAAAGCTCTGGCTCTGCTCTCAGTCTCACTCATTCTCACTCTCTTTCAATTCTCTGTCTCGACACTCATTCTCGCTACTTCTCACTCTCTTTTAAATCTCTGTCTCCACTCTCATTCGCGCTCCTTCTCACTCTCTTTTCACTCTGTCTCCACTCTCTGTCTTGCTCCTTCTCATTCTCTTTTTACTCTCTGTCTACATTCTCATTCTCGCTCCTTCTCACTCTCTTTTAACTCTCTGTCTCCGCTCTCAGTCTCGCACCTTCTCGCGCTCTTTTAAATCCCACTGTCCGCTCTCAGTCTCGCTAGTTCTTTTTATCTTTTAACTCTCTATCTCCGCTCTCTTTCTTGCTCCCTCTCGCTCTCATTTAATTCTCTGTCTCTGCTCTCAGTTTCCCTCCTTTTCGCTCTCTTTTAACTCTCTGTCTCCGATCTCAGTCTCACTACTTCTCGTTCACTTTTAACTCACTGCCTCCACTCTGAGTCTTGCTACTTCTCGCTCTTTTTAAATCTCTGTATCCACTGTCAGTCTCGCTCCTTCTCAATCTCTTTTAACTCTCTGACTCAGGTCTCAGTCTCGCTCCTACGCGTGCTCTTTTAACTCTCTTTCTCCGCACTCAGTCTCGCTACTTCTTGTTATCTTTTAACTCTCTGTCTCCGCTCTCTGTATCGCTCCCTCTTGCTCTCGTTTAACTCTCTGTCTCCGCTCTCAGTCTCCCTCATTCTCGCTCTCTTTTAAATCTCAGTTTCCGCTCTCAGGCTAGTTCCTTTCCACTCTCTTTTAACTCTCTGTCTGCGCTCTCAGTCTCACTACTTTTTGTTCACTTTTAACACAATGTCTCCACTCTCAGTCTTGCTCCTTCTCCGTCCTTTTTAAGTCTCTGTCTCCACTCTCAGACTCACTCATTCTCACTCTCATTTAACTCTCTGTCTCTGCTCTCAGTCTCGCTCCTTCTCACTCTATTTTCATTCTCCATCTCCGCTTTCACTCTCGCTCTTACTAACTCTCTTTTAATTCTCTGTCTCCTCTCTCAGTCTCGATCCGTCTTGCGTTCTTTTAAAGGTCTGGCTCCACTCTCAGTCTCACGCTTTCTCACTCTCTTTGAATTCTCTGTCTCCACACTCATTCTCGCTTGTTGCAATCTCTTTTAACTCTCTGTCTCCGCTCTCAGTCTCGCTCCTTCTCACTCTCTTTAAACTCTCTCTCTCCACTCTCATTCTCGCTCCTTCTCACTCACTTTTTACTCTCTGTCTCCGCTCTCAATCTCGCTCCTTCGCGTGCTCTTTTAACTCTCTTTCTCTGCTCTCAGTCCCGCTACATCTTGTTATCTTTTAACTCTCTGTCTCCGCTCTCTGTATCGCTCCCTCTCACTCTCTTTTAACTCTCTGTGTACACTCTCAGTCTCCCTCCTTCTCACTCTCGTTTAACTCTCTGTTTCCGCTCTCAGGCTAGATCATTTCCACTCTCTTTTCAATCTCAGTCTCCGCTCTCAATCTCACAACGTCTTGTTCACTTTTAACTCACTGTCTCCACTCTCAGTCTTGCTCCTTCTCGGTCTTTTATAACTCTGTCTCCACTCACAGTCTCACTCATTCTCACTCTCTTTTAGCTCTCAGTCTCCGCTCTCAGTCTCGCTCCATCTCACTCTCTTTTAACTCTCTGTCTCCACTCTCAGTCTCACTCCTTCTCACTCTGTTTTGACTCTCTCTCTCTGATCTCAGTCTCGCTCCTTCTCCCTCACTTTTCACTCTCTGTCTCCGCTCTCAGCCTCGCACCTTCTCGCGCTCTTTCAGCTCCCTTTCTCCGCTCTCAGTCTCGCTACTTCATTTGATCTTTTAACTCTCTATCTCCGCTCTCGGTCTTGCTCCCTCTTGCTCTCTATTCATTCCGCGTCTCCGCTCTGTCTCCCTCTTTCTCACTCTCTTTTAACTCTCTGTCTACTCTCTCAGTCTCGCTCCTTCTTGCGCTCTTTTAAAGCTCTGGCTCCGCTCTCAGTCTCACTCATTCTCACTCTCTTTCAATTCTCTGTCTCAATACTCATTCTCGCTCCTTCTCACTCTCTTTTCACTCTCTGTCTCCACTCTCTGTCTTGCTCCTTCTCATTCTCTTTTTACTCTCTGTCTACATTCTCATTCTCGCTCCTTCTCACTCTCTTTTAACTCTCTGTCTCCGCTCTCAGTCTCGCACCTTCTCGCGCTCTTTTAAATCCCACTGTCCGCTCTCAGTCTCGCTAGTTCTTTTTATCTTTTAACTCTCTATCTCCGCTCTCTTTCTTGCTCCCTCTCGCTCTCATTTAATTCTCTGTCTCCGCTCTCAGTTTCCCTCCTTTTCGCTCTCTTTTAACTCTCTGTCTCCACTTTCAGTCTCACTACTTCTCGATCACTTGTAACTCACTGCCTCCACTCTGAGTCTTGCTACTTCTCGCTCTTTTTAAATCTCTGTATCCACTGTCAGTCTCGCTCCTTCTCAATCTCTTTTAACTATCTGACTCAGGTCTCAGTCTCGCTCCTACGCGTGATCTTTTAACTCTCTTTCTCCGCACTCTGTCTCGCTACTTCTTGTTATCTTTTAACTCTCTGTCTCCGCTCTCTGTATCGCTCCCTCTTGCTCTCTTTTAACTATCTGTCTGCGCTCTCAGTCTCACTACTTTTTGTTCACTTTTAACTCAATGTCTCCACTCTCAGTCTTGCTCCTTCTCCGTCCTTTTTAACTCTCTGTCTCCACTCTCAGACTCACTCATTCTCACTCTCATTTAACTCTCTGTCTCTGCTCTCAGTCTCGCTCCTTCTCACTCTATTTTCACTCTCCATCTCCGCTCTCACTCTCGCTCTTACTAACTCTCTTTTAATTCTCTGTCTCCTGTCTCAGTCTCGATCCTTCTTGCGTTCTTTTAAAGGTCTGGCTCCACTCTCAGTCTCACGCTTTCTCACTCTCTTTGAATTCTCTGTCTCCACACTCATTCTCGCTCGTTGCAATCTCTTTTAACTCTCTGTCTCCGCTCTCAGTCTCGCTCCTTCTCACTCTCTTTTAACTCTCTCTCTCCACTCTCATTCTCGCTCCTTCTCACTCACTTTTTACTCTCTGTCTCCGCTCTCAATCTCGCTCCTTCGCGTGCTCTTTTAACTCTCTTTCTCTGCTCTCAGTCTCGCTACATCTTGTTATCTTTTAACTCTCTGTCTCCGCTCTCTGTATCGCTCCCTCTCACTCTCTTTTAACTCTCTGTCTACACTCTCAGTCTCCCTCCTTCTCACTCTCGTTTAACTCTCTGTTTCCGCTCTCAGGCTAGATCATTTCCACTCTCTTTTCAATCTCAGTCTCCGCTCTCAATCTCACAACTTCTTGTTCACTTTTAACTCACTGTCTCCACTCTCAGTCTTGCTCCTTCTCGGTCTTTTATAACTCTGTCTCCACTCACAGTCTCACTCATTCTCACTCTCTTTTAGCTCTCAGTCTCCGCTCTCAGTCTCGCTCCATCTCACTCTCTTTTAACTCTCTGTCTCCACTCTCAGTCTCGCTCCTTCTCACTCTGTTTTGACTCTCTCTCTCTGATCTCAGTCTCACTCCTTCTCCCTCACTTTTCACTCTCTGTCTCCGCTCTCAGCCTCGCACCTTCTCGCGCTCTTTCAACTCCCTTTCTCCGCTCTCAGCCTCGCTACTTCATTTGATCTTTTAACTCTCTATCTCCGCTCTCTGTCTTGCTCCCTCTTGCTCTCTATTCACACCGCGTCTCCGCTCTCAGTCTCCCTCTTTCTCACTCTCTTTTAACTCTCTGTCTACTCTCTCAGTCTCGCTCCTTCTTGCGCTCTTTTAAAGCTCTGGCTCCGCTTTCAGTCTCACTCATTCTCACTCTCTTTCAATTCTCTGTCTCGACACTCATTCTCGCTACTTCTCACTCTCTTTTAACTCTCTGTCTCCACTCTCATTCGCGCTCCTTCTCACTCTGTTTTCACTCTCTGTCTCCACTCTCTGTCTTGCTCCTTCTCATTCTCTTTTTACTCTCTGTCTACATTCTCATTCTCGCTCCTTCTCACTCTCTTTTAACTCTCTGTCTCCGCTCTCAGTCGTGCATCTTCTCGCGCTCTTTTAAGTCCCACTCTCCGCTCTCAGTCTCGCTAGTTCTTTTTATCTTTTAACTCTCTATCTCCGCTCTCTTTCTTGCTCCCTCTCGCTCTCATTTAATTCTCTGTCTCCGCTCTCAGTTTCCCTCCTTTTCGCTCTCTTTTAACTCTCTGTCTCCGCTTTCAGTCTCACTACTTCTCGTTCGCTTTTAACTCACTGCCTCCACTCTGAGTCTTGCTACTTCTCGCTCTTTTTAAATCTCTGTATCCACTCTCAGTCCCGCTCCTTCTCAATCTCTTTTAACTCTCTGACTCAGGTCTCAGTCTCACTCCTACGCGTGCTCTTTTAACTCTCATTCTCCGCACTCAGTCTTGCTACTTCTTGTTATCTTTTACGTCTCTGTCTCCGCTCTCTGTAGCGCTCCCTCTTGCTCTCGTTTAACTCTCTGTCTCCGCTCTCAGTCTCCCTCATTCTCGCTCTCTTTTAAATCTCTGTTTTGGCTCTCAGGCTAGTTCCTTTCCACTCTCTTTTAACTCTCTGTCTGCGCTCTCAGTCTCACAACCTCTTGTTCACTTTTAACTCACTGTCTCCACTCTCAGTCAAGCTCCTTCTTGGTCCTTTTTAACACTCTCTCTCCACTCTCAGTCTCACTCATTCTCACTCTCATTTAACTCTCTGTCTCTGCTCTCAGTCTCGCTCCTTCTCACTCTATTTTCACACTCCATCTCCGCTCTCAGTCTCGCTCTTACTCACTCCCTTTTAATTCTCTGTCTCCTCTCACAGTCTCACTCCTTCGCATGCACTTTTAACTCTCTGGCTCCGCACTCAGTCTCGCCACTTCTTGTTATCTTTACCTCTCTGTCTCCACTCTCTGTATCGCTCCCTCTTGCTCTCTTTTAACTCTCTGTCTCCGCTCTCAGTCACCCTCCTTCTCTCTCTCTTTGAAATCTCTGTTTCCGCACTCAGACTAGTTCCTTTACACTCCCTTTTAACTCTCTGTCTCCGCTCTCAGGCTCACTACTTCTTGTTCACTTTTAACTCACTGTCTCCACTCTCAGTCTTGCTTCTTCTCGGTCTTTTTTAACTCTCCGTCTCCGCTCAAAGTCTCAGTCACTCTCACTCTCCTTTAACTCTCTGTCTCCGCTCTCAGTCTCGCTCCATCTCACTCTCTTTTAACTCTCTGTCTCCACTCTCAGTCTCGCTCCTTCTCACTCTGTTTTGACTCTCTGTCTCCGATCTCATTCTCGCTCCTTCTCCCTCACTTTTCACTCTCTGTCTCCGCTCTCAGCCTCACACCTTCTCGCGCTCTTTCAACTCCCTTTCTCCGCTCTCAGTCTCGCTTCTTCATTTGATCTTTTAACTCTCTATCTCCGCTCTCTGTCTTGCTCCTTCTTGCTCTCTTTTCACACCCCGTCTCCGCTCTCAGTCTTGCTCTTTCTCACTCTCTTTTAACTCTCTGTCTACTCTCTCAGTCTCGCTCCTTCTTGCGCTCTTTTAAAGCTCTGGATCCGCTCTCAGTCTCACTCATTATCACTCTATTTTAATTCTATGTTTCGACATTCATTCTCGATACTTCTCAGTCTCTTTTAACTCTCTGTCTCCACTCTCATTCTCGCTCCTTCTCACTCTCTTTTCACTCTCTGTCTCCACTCTCTGTCTCGCTCCTGCTCATTCTCTTTTCACTCTCTGTCTACATTCGCATTCTCGCTCCTTCTCACTCTCTTTTAACTCTCTTTCTCCGCTCTCAGTCTCACACCTTCTCACGCTCTTTTAACTCCCTTTCTCCGCTCTCAGTCTCGCTATCTTTTAACACTCTATCTCTGCTCTCTTTCTTGCTCCCTCTCGCTCTCATTTAATTCTCTGTCTCCGCTCTCAGTTTCCCTCCTTTTCGCTCTCTTTTAACTCTCTGTCTCCGCTTTCAGTCTCACTACTTCTCGATCACTTGTAACTCACTGCCTCCACTCTGAGTCTTGCTACTTCTCGCTCTTTTTAAATCTCTGTATCCACTGTCAGTCTCGCTCCTTCTCAATCTCTTTTAACTCTCTGACTCAGGTCTCAGTCTCGTTCCTACGTGTGCTCTTTTAACTCTCTTTCTCCGCACTCAGTCTCGCTACTTCTTGTTATCTTTTAACTCTCTGTCTCAGCTCTCTGTATCGCTCCCTCTTGCTCTCTTTTAACTATCTGTCTGCGCTCTCAGTCTCACTACTTTATGTTCACTTTTAACTCAATGTCTCCACTCTCAGTCTTGCTCCTTCTCCGTCCTTTTTAACTCACTGTCGCCACTCTCAGACTCACTCATTCTCACTCTCATTTAACTCTCTGTCTCTGCTCTCAGTCTCGCTCCTACTCACTCTATTTTCACTCTCCATCTCCGCTCTCACTCTCGCTCTTACTAACTCTCTTTGAATTCTCTGTCTCCACACTCATTCTCGCTCGTTGCAATCTCTTTTAACTCTCTGTCTCCGCTCTCAGTCTCGCTCCTTCTCACTCTCTTTTAACTCTCTCTCTTCACTCTCATTCTCGCTCCTTCTCACTCACTTTTTTCTCTCTGTCTCCGCTCTCAATCTCGCTCCTTCGCGTGCTGTTTTAACTCTGTTTCTCTGCTCTCAGTCTTGCTACATCTTGTTATCTTTTACCTCTCTGTCTCCGCTCTCTGTATCGCTCCCTCTCACTCTCTTTTAACTCTCTGTCTACACTCTCAGTCTCCCTCCTTCTCACTCTCGTTTAACTCTCTGTTTCCGCTCTCAGGCTAGATCATTTCCACTCTCTTTTCAATCTCAGTCTCCGCTCTCAATCTCACAACTTCTTGTTCACTTTTAACTCACTGTCTCCACTCTCAGTCTTGCTCCTTCTCGGTCTTTTATAACTCTGTCTCCACTCACAGTCTCACTCATTCTCACTCTCTTTTAGCTCTCAGTCTCCGCTCTCAGTCTCGCTCCATCTCACTCTCTTTTAACTCTCTGTCTCCACTCTCAGTCTCGCTCCTTCTCACTCTGTTTTGACTCTCTCTCTCTGATCTCAGTCTCGCTCCTTCTCCCTCACTTTTCACTCTCTGTCTCCGCTCTCAGCCTCGCACCTTCTCGCGCTCTTTCAACTCCCTTTCTCCGCTCTCAGTCTCGCTACTTCATTTGATCTTTTAACTCTCTATCTCCGCTCTCTGTCTTGCTCCCTCTTGCTCTCTATTCACTGCGCGTCTCCGCTCTCAGTCTTGCTCCTTCTCGGTCTTTTATAACTCTGTCTCCACTCACAGTCTCACTCATTCTCATTCTCTTTTAGCTCTCAGTCTCCGCTCTCAGTTTCCCTCCTTCTCGCTCTCTTTTAACTCTCTGTCTCCACTCTCAGACTCAATACTTCTCGTTCACTTCTAACTCACTTTCTCCACTCTCAGTCTTGCTACTTCTTGCTCTTTTTAAATCTCTGTATCCACTCTCAGTCTCGCTACTACTCACTCTCCTTTCACTCTCTGTCTCCGCTCTCAGACTCGGTCCTTCTCAGTCTCTTTTAACTCTCTGTCTCCACACTCATGCTCGCGACTTCTCAATCTCTTTTAACTCTCTGTCTCCAATCTCAGTCTCGCTTCTTCTCCCTCACTTTTCACTCTCTGTCTCCGCTCTCAGTCTCGCTCCTTCTCGCTCACTTTTCACTCTCTGTCTACGCTCTCAGACCCGTTCCTTCTCACTCTCTTTTGACTCTCTGTCTACATTCTCATTCTCGCTCCTTCTCACTCTCTTTTAACTCTCTATCTTCGCTCTCTGTCTCGAACTTTCTCGCGCTCTTTAAATTCCCTTTCTCCGCTCTCAGTCTCGCACCTTCTCACGCTCTTGTAACTCCCTTTCTCCGCTCTCAGTCTCGCTACTTCTTTTTAGCTTTTAACTCTCTATCTCCGCTCTCTGTCTTGCTCCCTCTCGCTCTCTTTTCACTCTCAGTCTCCGCTCTCAGTTTCCCTCCTTCTCGCTCCCTTTTAACTCTCTGTCTCCACTCTCAGTCTCACTATTTCTCATTCACTTCTAAATCATTTTCTCATCTCTCAGTCTTGCTACTTCTTGCTCTTTTTAAATCTCTGTATCCACTCTCAGTCTCGCTCCTACTCACTCTCCGTTCACTCTCTGTCTCCGCTCTCAGACTCGGTCCTTCTCACTCTCTTTTAACTCTCTGTCTCCACACTGCTTCTCGCTACTTATCAATCTCTTTTAACTCTCGGTGTCTACTCTCATTCTCGGTCCTTTTCACTCTATTTTAACTCTCTGTCTCCACTCACAGTCTCACTCCTACGCAATGAGCTTTTAAATCTCTGTCTCTGCACTCAGTCTCGCTACTTCTTATTATCTTTTAACTTTTTGTCTCCGCTCTCTGTATCGCTCCCTCTTGCTCTCTTTTAACTCTCTGTCTCCGCTCTCAGTCACCCTCCTTCTCGCTCTCTTTTAAATCTCTGTTTCCGCTCTCAGGCTAGTTCCTTTACACTCTCTTTTAACTCTCTGTCTCCGCTCTCAGTCTCACTACTTCTTGTTCACTTTTAACTCACTGTCTCCACTCTCAGTCTTGCTCCTTCTCGGTCTTTTTTAACTCTCCGTCTCCGCTCAAAGTCTTAGTCATTCTCACTCTCCTTTAACTCTCTGTCTCCGCTCTCAGTCTCGCTCCATCTCACTCTCTTTTAACTCTCTGTCTCCACTCTCAGTCTCGCTCCTTCTCACTCTGTTTTGACTCTCTCTCTCTGATCTCAGTCTCGCTCCTTCTCCCTCACTTTTCACTCTCTATCTCCTCTCTCAGCCTCTCACCTTCTCGCGCTCTTTCAACTCCCTTTCTCCGCTCTCAGTCTCGCTACTTCATTTGATCTATAAACTCTCTATCTCCGCTCTCTGTCTTGCTCCCTCTTGCTCTCTTTTCACACCCCATCTCCGCTCTCAGTCTCGCTCTTTCTTACTCTCTTTTAACTCTCTGTCAACTCTCTCAGCCTCGCTCCTTCTTGAGATCTTTTAAAACTCTGGCTCCGCTCTGTCTCACTCATTCTCACTCTCTTTTAATTCTCTGTCTCGAAACTCATTCTTTCTACTTCTCACTCTCTTCTAACTCTCAGTCTCCACTTTCATTCTCGCTCCTTCTCACTCTCTTTTCACTCTCTGTCTCCACTCTCTGTCTCACTCCTTCTCATTCTCCTTTTACTCTCTGTCTACATTCTCATTCACGCTCCTTCTCACTCTCTTTTAACTCTCTGTCTCTGCTGTCAGTCTCGCACCTTCTTGCACTCTTTTAACTCCCTTTCTGCGCTCTCAGTCTCGCTAGTTCTTTTTATCTTTTAACTCTCTATCACCGCGCTCTGTCTTGCTCCCTCTCGCTCTCATTTAACTCTCTGTCTCCGCTCTCAGTTTCCCTACTTCTCGCTCTCTTTTAACTCTCTGTCTCCGCTCTCAGTCTCACTACTTCTCGTTCACTTTTAACTCACTGTCTCCACTCTGAGTCTTGCTACTTCTCACTCTTTTTAAATCTCTCTATCCATTCTCAGTCTCGCTCCTTCTCGATCTCTTTTAACTCTCTGACTCTGCTCTCAGTCTCGCTCCTTCGTGTGCTCTTTAAACTCTCGTTCTCCGCACTCAGTCTCGCTACTTCTTGTTATCTTTTACGTCTCTGTCTCCGCTCTCTGTAGCGCTCCCTCTTGCTCTCATTTAACTCTCTGTCTCCGCTCTCAGTCTCCCTCATTCTCGCTCTCAGGCTAGTTCTGGCTCTCAGGCTAGTTCCTTTCCACTCTCTTTTAACTCTCTGTCTGCGCTCTCAGTCTCACAACCTCTTGTTCACTTTTAACTCACTATCTCCACTCTCAGTCAAGCTCCTTCTTGGTCCTTTTTAACTCTCTCTCTCCACTCTCAGTCTCACTCATTCTCACTCTCATTTAACTCTCTGTCTGCGCTCTCAGTCTCACTACTTATTGTTCACTTTTAACTCACTGTCTCCTCTCTCTTTCTTGCTCCTTCTTCGTCCTTTTTAACTCTTTGTCTCTGCTCTCAGTCTCGCTCCTTCTCACTCTATTTTCGCACTCCATCTCCGCTCTCAGTCTCGCTCTTACTCACTCTCTTTTAATTCTCTGTCTCCTCTCTCAGTCTCGCTCCTTCTTACGTTCTTTTAAAGCTCTGGCTCCGCTCTCAGTCTCAGTCATTCTCACTCCCTTTGAATTCTCTGTCTCCACACTCATTCTCGCTCATTGCAATCTCTTTTAACTCTCTGTCTCCGCTCTCGGTCTTGCTCCTTCTCACTCTCTTTTAACTCTCTGTCTCCAATCTCATTCTCGCTCCTTCTCACTGTCTTTTTACTCTCTGTCTCCACTCTCAGACTTGCTCTTTCGCATGCTCTTTTAACTCTCTTTCTCCGCTCACAGTCTCACTACATCTTGTTATCTTTTAACTCTCTGTCTCCGCTCTCTGTATCGCTCCCTCTCACTCTCTTTTAACTCTCTGTCTAAACTCTCAGTCTCCCTCCTTGTCACTCTTGTTTAACTCTCTGTTTCCGCTCTCAGGCAAGATCATTTCCACTCTCTTTTAACTCTCTGTCTCCGCTCTCAGTCTCAAAACTTCTTGTTCACTTTTAACTCACTGTATCCACTCTCAGTCTTGCTCCTTCTCGGTCTTTTATAACACTCTGTCTCCACTCACAATCTCACTCATTCTCACTCTCTTTTCACTCTCTGTCTCCATTCTCAGTCTCTCTCCTTCTCCTTCTCTTTTTACTCTCTGTCTACATTCTCATTCTCGCTCCTTCTCACTCACTTTTAACTCTCTGTCTCCACTCTCAGTCTCACTCATTCTCACTCTCATTTAACTCTCTGTCTCTGCTCTCAGTCTTGCTCCTTCTCACTCTATTTTCATTCTCCATCTCCGCTCTCAGTCTCGCTCTTACTCACTCTCTTTTAATTCTCTGTCTCCTCTCTCAGTCTCGCTCCTTCTTGCATTCTTTTAAAGGTCTGGCTCCGCTCTCAGTCTCAGTCTTTCTCACTCTCTTTGAATTCTCTGTCTCCACACTCATTCTCGCTCGTTGCAATCTCTTTTAACTCTCTGTCTCCGCTCTCAGTCTCGCTCATTCTCACTCTCTTTTAACTCTCTGTCTCCACTCTCATTCTCGCTCCTTCGCACTGTCTTTTTACTATCTGTCTCCTCTCTCAAACTTGCTCCTTCGCGTGCTCTTTTAACTCTCTTTCTCCGCTCACCGTCTCACTACATCTTGTTATCTTTTAACTCTCTGTCTCCGCTCTCTGTATCGCTCCCTCTCACTCTCTTTTAACTCTGTCTACACTCTCAGTCTCCCTCCTTCTCACTCTCGTTTAACTCTCTGTTTCCGCTCTCAAGGAAGATAATTTCCACTCTCTTTTAACTCTCTGTCTCCGCTCTCAGTCTCAAAACTTCTTGTTCACTTTTAACTCACTGTCTCCACTCTCAGTCAAGCTCCTACTTGGTCCTTTTTAACTCTTTGTCTCCACTCTCAGTCTCACTCATTCTCACTCTCATTTAACTCTCTGTCTCTGCTCTCAGTCTCGCTCCTTCTCACTCTATTTTCACACTCCATCTCCGCTCTCAGTCTCGCTCTTACTCACTCTCTTTTAATTCTCTGTCTCCTCTCTCAGTCTCGCTCCTTCTTACGTTCTTTTAAAGCTCTGGCTCCGCTCTCAGTCTCAGTCATTCTCACTCCCTTTGAATTCTCTGTCTCCAAACTCATTCTCGCTCATTGCAATCTCTTTTAACTCTCTGTCTCCGCTCTCAGTCTCGCTCGTTCTCACTCTCTTTTAACTCTCTGTCTCCAATCTCATTCTCGCTCCTTCTCACTGTCTTTTTACTCTCTGTCTCCACTCTCAGAGTTGCTCCTTCGCGTGCTCTTTTAACTCTCATTCTCCGCTCACAGTCTCACTACATCTTGTTATCTTTTAACTCTCTGTCTCCGCTCTCTGTATCGCTCCCTCCCACTCTCTTTTAACTCTCTGTCTAAACTCTCAGTCTCCCTCCTTGTCACTCTTGTTTAACTCTCTGTTTCCGCTCTCAGGCAAGATCATTTCCACTCTCTTTTAACTCACTGTCTCCGCTCTCAGTCTCAAAACTTCTTGTTCACTTTTAACTCACTGTCTCCACTCTCAGTCTTGCTCCTTCTCGGTCTTTTATAACTCTCTGTCTCCACTCACAATCTCACTCATTCTCACTCTCTTTTCACTCTCTGTCTCCATTCTCAGTCTCTCTCCTTCTCCTTCTCTTTTTACTCTCTGTCTACATTCTCATTCTCGCTCCTTCTCACTCACTTTTAACTCTCTGTCTCCACTCTCAGTCTCACTCATTCTCACTCTCATTTAACTCTCTGTCTCTGCTCTCAGTCTTGCTCCTTCTCACTCTATTTTCACTCTCCGTCTCCGCTCTCAGTCTCGCTCTTAGTCACTCTCTTTTAATTCTCTGTCTCCTCTCTCAGTCTAGCTCCTTCTTGCATTCTTTTAAAGGTCTGGCTCCGCTTTCAGTCTCAGTCTTTCTCACTCTCTTTGAATTCTCTGTCTCCACACTCATTCTCGCTCGTTGCAATCTCTTTTAACTCTCAGTCTCCGCTCTCAGTCTCGCTCCTTCTCACTCTCTTTTAACTCTCTGTCTCCAAACTCATTCTCGCTCCTTCTCACTCTCTTTTTACTCTCTGTCTCCGCTCTCAGTCTCGTTACATCTTGTTATCTTTTAAATCTGTGTCCTCTCTCTGTATCGCTCCCTCTCACTCTCTTTTAACTCTCTGTCTACACTCTCAGTCTCCCTCCTTCTCACTCTCGTTTAACTCTCTGCTTGCGGTCTCAGGCTAGTTCATTTCCAGTCTCTTTAACTCTCTGTCTCCGCTCTCAGTCTCAAAACTTCTTGTTCACTATTAACTCACTGTCTCCACTCTCAGTCTTGTTCCTTCTCGGCCTTTTGTAACTCTCTGTCTCCACTCACAGTCTCACTCACTGTCACTCTCTTTTCACTCTCTGTCTCCACTCTCTGTCTCACTCCTTCTCATTCTCTTTTTACTCTCTGTCTACATTCTCATTCTCGCTCCTTCTCACTCTCTTTTAACTCTCTGTCTCCGCTGTCAGTCTCGCACCTTCTTGCCCTCTTTTAACTCCCTTTCTCCCCTCTCAGTCTCGCTACTTCTTTTTATCTTTTAACTCTCTATCTCCGCTCTCTGTCTTGCTCCCTCTCGCTCTCTTTTAATTCTCAGTCTCCGCTCTCAGCTTCCCTCCTTCTCGCTCTCTTTTATCTCTCTGTCTCCACTCTCAGTCACACTACTTCTCGTTCACTTCTAACTCACTTTCTCCACTCTCAGTCTTGCTACTTCTTGCCCTTTTTAAATCTCTGTATCCACTCTCAATCTCGCTCCTACTCACTCTCCTTTCATTCCTTGTCTCCGCTCTCAGATTCGGTCCTTCTCAGTCTCTTTTAACTCTCTGTCTCCACGCTCATGCTCGCGACTTCTCAATCTCTTTTAACTCTCGGTCTCTGCTCTCAGTCTCGCTCCTTCTTGCGCTCTTTTAAAGCTCTGGCTGCGCTCTCAGTCTCACTCATTCTCACTCTCTCTTAATTCTCTGTCTCCACACTCATGCTCGCAAATTCTCAATCTCTTTTAACTCAGTCTCTGCTCTCAGTCTAGCTCCTTCTCACTCTCTTTTAACGCTCTGTCTCCGCTCTCATTCCTGTTCCTTCTCACTCTCTTATAACTCTCTATCTCCGCTCTAAGTTTCCCTCCTTCTCACTCTCTTTTAACGCTCTGTCTCCGCTCTCATTCCTGTTCCTTCTCACTCTCTTATAACTCTCTATCTCCGCTCTCAGTTTCCCTCCTTCTCGCTCTCTTTTAACTCTCTGTCTCCACTCTCAGTCTCACTACTTCTCGTTCACTTTTAACTCACTGTCTCCACTCTGCGTCTTGCTACTTCTCGCTCTTTTTAAATCTCTGTATCCACTCTCAGTCTCGCTCCTTCTCAATCTCTTTTAACTCTCTGACTCTGCTCTCAGTCTCGCTCCTTCGTGTGCTCTTTTAATTCTCTTACTCCGCACTCAGTCTCGCTACTTCTTGTTATCTTTTAACTCTCTGTCTCCGCTCTCTGTAGTGCTCCCTCTTGCTCTCTTTTAAATCTCTGTCTCCGCTCTCAGTCTCCCTCATTCTTGATCTCTTTTAAATCTCTGTTTCTGCTCTCTGTCTTGCTCCCTCTTGCTCTCCATTAACTCTCAGTCTCTGCTCTCAGCTTCCCTCCTTCTCACTCTCTTTTAACTCACTTTCTCCACTCTCAATCTTGCTACTTCTTGCTCTTTTTAAATCTCTGTATCCACTCTCAATCTCGCTCCTGCTCACTCTCCTTTCACTCTCTGTCTCCGCTTTCAGACTCGGTCCTTCTCAGTCTCTGTTAACTCTCTGTCTCCACATTAATTCTCAGTACTTCTCAATCTCTTTTAATTCTTGGTCTCCGCTCTCAGTCTCGCTCCTTCTCACTCTCTTTTAACTCTCTGTCTCAACTCTCATTCTCGGTCCATCTCACTCTCTTTTTACTCTCTGTATCCACTCTCAGACTCGCTCCTTCACGTGCTCTTTTAACTCTCTTTCTCCGCTCTCAGTCTCGCTACTTATGGTTATAATTTTACTCTCTGTCTCCGCTCTCTGTATCGCTCCCTCTCACTCTTTTTTAACTCACTGTCTCCACTCTCAGTCTCACTTCTTCTCGTTCACTTTTAACTCACTCTCTCAACTCTCAATCTTGCTACTTCTCACTCTTTTTAAATCTCTGTATACGCTCTCAGTCTCGCTCCTACTCACTCCCTTCTCACAATCCGTCTCCGCTTTGAGTTTCGCTCTTTCTCACTCTCTTTTAACTCTCTGTCTCCACTCTCATTCTCGCTCCTTCACGTGCTCTTTTAACTTCCTTTCTCCGCTGTCAGTTCGCTACTTCTTTTTATCTTTTAACTCACTATCGCCGCTCTCTGTCTTGTTTCCTCTCGCTCTCTTTTAACTCTCTGTCTCCGCTCTCAGATTCCCTCCTTCTCGCTCTCTTTTAACTCTCTGTCGCTGCTCTCAGTCTCACTAGGTCTCTTTCACTTTTAACTCAATGTCTCCACTCTCAGTCCTGCTACTTCTCGCTCTTTCTAAATCTCTGTATCCACTCTCAGTCTCGCTCTTTCTCACTCTCTTTTAACTCTCTGTCTCCTCTCTCAGTCTTGCTCCTTCTTGCGCTCTTTTAAAGCTCTGGTTCCGCTCTCAGTCTCACTCATTCCCAATCTCCACACTCATTCTCGATACTACTCAATCTACTTTAACTCGCGGTGTCCACTCTCATTCTCGTACCTTCTCACTCTCTTATACCTCTCTGTCGCCACTCACAGTCTTGCTCCTTCGCATGCACTTTTAACTCTCTGCTCCGCACCCAGTCTCGCTACTTCTTGTTATCTTTAACTCTCTGTCTCCACTCTCTGTATCGCTCCCGCTTGCTCTCTTTTAACTCTATGTCTCTGCTCTCAGTCACCCTCCTTCTCTCTCTCTTTGAAATCTCTGTTTCCGCACTCAGACTAGTTCCTTTACACTCCCTTTTAACTCACTGTCTCCACTCTCAGTCTTGCTTCTTCTCGGTCTTTTTTAACTCTCCGTCTCCGCTCAAAGTCTCAGTCATTCTCACTCTCCTTTAACTCTCTGGCTCCGCTCTCAGTCTCGCTCCATCTCACTCTCTTTTAACTCTCTGTCTCCACTCTCAGTCTCGCTCCTTCTCACTCTGTTTTGACTCTCTGTCTCCGATCTCATTCTCGCACTTCTCCCTCACTTTTCACTCTCTGTCTCCGCTCTCAGCCTCGCACCTTCTTGCGCTCTTTCATCTCCCTTTCTCCGCTCTCAGTCTCGCTTCTTCGTTTGATCTTTTAACTCTCTATCTCCGCTCTCTGTCTTGCTCCCTCTTGCTCTCTTTTCACACCCCGTCTCCGCTCTCAGTCTTGCTCTTTCTCACTCTCTTTTAACTCTCTGTCTACTCTCTCAGTCTCGCTCCTTCTTGCGCTCTTTTAAAGCCCTGGATCCGCTCTCAGTCTCACTCATTATCACTCTATTTTAATTCTATGTCTCGACATTCATTCTCGATACTTCTCAGTCTCTTTTCACTCTCTGTCTCCACTCTCTGTCTCGCTTCTGCTCATTCTCTTTTTACTCTCTGTCTACATTCGCATTCTCGCTCCTTCTCACTCTCTTTTAACTCTCTTTCTCCGCTCTCAGTCTCACACCTTCTCACGTTCTTTTAACTCCCTTTCTCCACTCTCAGTCTCGCTACTTCTTTTTATCTTTTAACTCTCTATCAACGCCCTCTGTCTTGCTCCCTCTCGCTCTCATTTAACTCTCTGTCTCCGCTCTCAGTTTCCCTCCTTCTCGCTCTCTTTTAACTCTCTGTCTCCGCTCTCAGTCTCACTACTTCTCGTCACTTTTAACTCACTGTCTCCACTCTGAGTCTTGCTACTTCTCACTCTTTTTAAATCTCTGTATCCACTCTCAGACTCGCTCCTTCTCACTCTGTTTTGACTCTCTGTCTCCGATCTCATTCTCGCTTCTTCTCCCTCACTTTTCACTCTCTGTCTCCGCTCTCAGCCTCGCACCTTCTCGCGCTCTTTCAACTCCCTTTCTCCGCTCTCAGTCTCGCTACTTCATTTGATCTTTTAACTCTCTATCTCCGCTCTCTGTCTTGCTCCCTCTTGCTCTCTTTTCACACCCCGTCTCCGCTCTCAGTTTTGCTCTTTCTCACTCTCTTTTAACTCTCTGTCTACTCTCTCAGTCTCGCTCCTCCTTGCGCTCTTTTAAAGCTCTGGCTCCGCTCTCAGTCTCACTCATTATCACTCTATTTTAATT
The DNA here is from genome assembly GCF_017639515.1 of Carcharodon carcharias. Classification (NCBI taxonomy): domain Eukaryota; kingdom Metazoa; phylum Chordata; class Chondrichthyes; order Lamniformes; family Lamnidae; genus Carcharodon; species Carcharodon carcharias. The sequence goes on along the minus strand of NC_054467.1, from coordinate 260,143,285 downwards.
CTATGTCTCGACATTCATTCTCGATACTTCTCAGTCTCTTTTAACTCTCTGTCTCCACTCTCATTCTCGCTCCTTCTCACTCTCTTTTCACTCTCTGTCTCCACTCTCTGTCTCGCTCCTGCTCATTCTCTTTTTACTCTCTGTCTACATTTGCATTCTCGCTCCTTCTCACTCTCTTTTAACTCTCTTTCTCCGCTCTCAGTCTCGCACCTTCTCACGTTCTTTTAACTCCCTTTCTCCGCTCTCAGTCTCGCTACTTCTTTTTATCTTTTAACTCTCTATCAACGCCCTCTGTCTTGCTCCCTCTCGCTCTCATTTAACTCTCTGTCTCCGCTCTTAGTTTTCCTCCTTCTCGCTCTCTTTTAACTCTCTGTCTGCGCTCTCAGTCTCACTACTTCTCGTCACTTTTAACTCACTGTCTCCACTCTGAGTCTTGCTACTTCTCACTCTTTTTAAATCTCTGTATCCACTCTCAGTCTCGCTCCTTCTCAATCTCTTTTAACTCTCTGACTCTGCTCTCAGTCTCGCTCCTTCGTGTGCTCTTTTAACTCTCGTTCTCCGCACTCAGTATCAGTACTTCTTGTTATCTTTTAACTCTCTGTCTCCACTCTCTGTAGCGCTCCCTTTCGCTCCATTTTAACTCTCTGTCTCCGGTCTCAGTCTCCCTCATTCTCGCTCTCTTTTAAATCTCTGTTTCCGCTCTCAGGCTAGTTCCTTTCCACTCTCTTGTAACTCTCTGTCTGCGCTCTCAGTCTCACTACTTCTTGTTCACTTTTAACTCACTGTCTCCACTCTCAGTCTTGCTCCTTCTCAGTCTTTTATAACTCTCTGTCTCCACTCACAGTCTCACTCATTCTCAATCTCTTTTCACTCTCTGTCTCCACTCTCAGTCTCACTCCTTCTCATTCCCTTTTTACTCTGTCTACATTCTCATTCTCGCTCCTTCTCACACTCTTTTAACTCTCTGTCTCCACACTCATGCTCGCAACTTCTCAATCTCTTTTAACTCTAGGTCTCTGCTCTCAGTCTCGCTCCTTCTCACGCTCTTTTAACTCTCTGACTCCAATCTCAGTCTCGCTCCTTCTCGCTCTCTTTTGACTCTCTGTCTCCAATCTTAGTCTTGCTCCTTCTCCCTCACTTTTCACTCTCTGTCTCTGCTCTAAGTCTCACACCTTCTCTCTCTCTTTTTACTCTCTGTCTACATTCTCATTCTCCCTCCTTCTCACTCTCTTTTAACTCTCTGTCTCCTCTCTCAGTCTCGCTCCTTCTTGCGCTCTTTTAAAGCTCTGGCTCCACTCTCAGTCTCACTCATTCTCACTCTCTTTTAATTCTCTGTCTCCACATTAATTTTGCTCCTTGCAATCTCTTTTGACACTCTGTCTCCGCTCTCAGTCTTCGCTCCTTCTCACTCTCTTTTAACTCTCTATCTCCGCTCTCTGTCTTGCTCCTTCTCGCTCCCTTTTAACTCTCTGTCTCCGCTCTCAGTCTCACTACTTCTCGTTCACTTTTAATTCACTGTCTCTACTCTTTGTCTTGCTACTTCTCGCTCTTTTTAAATCTCTGTATCCACTCTCAGTCTTGCTCCTACTCAATCTCTTTTCACTCTCCGTCTCCACTCTCTGTCTCGCTCCTTCTCGCTCTGTTTTGACTCTCTGTCTCCGATCTCAGTCTCGCTCATTCTCCCTCACTTTTCACTCTCTGTCTCCGCTCTCAGTCTCGCACCTTCTCACGCTCTTTTAACTCCCTTTCTCCACTCTCAGTCTCGCTACTTCATTTTATCTTTTAACTCTCTTTCTCCGCTCTCAGTCTCGGTAATTCTTGTTATCTTTTAATGCCCTGTCTCCGCTCTCTGTCTCGCTCCCTCTCGCTCTCTTTTAACTCCCTGTCTCTGCTCTCAGTCTTGCTACTTCTCGCTCTATTTAAATTTCTGTTTACGCTCTCAGTCTCGCTTCTACTCTCTCGCTTTTCACTCTCCATCTCCGGTCTCAGTTTTGCTCTTTCTCACTATCTTATAACTCTCTTTATCCGCTCTCAGTCTTGCTGCTTCTTGTTATCTTTTAACGCTCTATCTCTGCTCTCTGTCTCGCTCTCTTTTAACTCTCTGTCTCCGCTCTCAGTCTCGCTCCTTCTCACTCTCTTTTAACGCTCTGTCTCTTCTCTCGGGCTAGTTCATTTCCACTCTCTTTTAACTCTCTGTCTCCGCACTCAGTCTCACTACTTGACGTTCACATTTAACTCTCTGTCTCCTCTCTCAGACTTACCCCTTCTCGCTCTATTTAAAACTCCATATCCGCTCTCAGCCTCGCTCTTTCTCACTTTCTTTTAACTCTCTTGCTCTGCACTCACTTGAGCTCATTCTCACTCTCTTTTAACTCTCTGTCTTCACTCTCATTCACGCTCCTTCTCACTCTCTTTTAACTCCTTGTCTCCTCTCTCAGTGTCGCTCCTTCACGCAGTCTTTTAACTCTCTTTCTCCGCTCTCAGTCTCGCTAATTCTTGTTATCTTTTAATGCTCTGTCTCCACTCTCTGTCTTGCTCCATCTCGCTCTCTTTTAACTCTCTGTCTCCGGTCTCAGTCTCACATCTTCTCGTTCATTTTAACTCACTGTCTCCACTCTCAGTCTTGCTACTTCGCGCTCTATTTAAATCTCTGTATACGCTCTCAGTCTCGCTTCTACTCTCTCTCTTTTCACTCTCCGTCTCCGCTCTCAGTTTCGCTCTTTCTCACTATCTTTCAACTCTCTTTCTCCGCTCTCAGTCTCGCTACTTCTTGTTATCTTTTAATGCTCTATCTCCGCTCGCTGTCTCGCTCCCTCTCGCTCTCTTTTAACTCTCGGTCTCCACTCTCAGTCTCCCTCTTTCTCGCTCTCTTTTAACTCTCTGTCTCTGCTCTCAGTCTCACATTTTCTCGTTCATTTTAACTCACTGTCTCCACTCTCAGTCTTGCTACTTATCACTCTATTTAAATCTCTGTATACGCTCTCAGTCTCGCTTCTACTCTCTCTCTTTTCGCTCTCCGTCTCCGCTCTCGGTTTCGTTCTTTCTCACTATCTTTTATCTCTCATTCTCCGCGCTCAGTCTCGCTACTTCTTGTTATCTTTTAACGCTCTATCTCCTCTCTCAGTCTCGCTCCTTCTTTCGCTCTTTCAAAGCTCTGGCTCTGCTCTCAGTCTCACTCATTCTCACTTTCTTTTAACTCTCTGTCTCCACACTCATTCTCGCTACTTCTCAATCTCTTTTAATTCTCGGTCTCCGCTCTCAGTCTCGCTCCTTCTGACTCTCTTTCTACTCTCTGTCTCCGCTCTCAGTCTCGCTCCTTCGCGTGTGCTTTTAACTCTATTTCTCCGCTCTCAGTCTCGCTACTTCTTGTTATATTTTAACTCTCTGTCTCCGCTCTCTGTACCGCTTCCTTTCGCACTCTTTTAACTCTCTGTCTCCGCTCTCAGTCTCCCTCCATCTCTCTCTCATTTAACTCTCTGTCGCCTCTCTCATTCTCGCTCCTTCTCACTCGCTTTTTACTCTTTGTCTCCGCTCTCAGTCTCATTCCTTCGCTTGCGCTTTTAACTCTATTTCTCCGCTCTCTGTACTGCTTCCTTTCACACTCTTTTAACTCTCTGTCGCCGCTCTCAACTCCCTCCTTCTCGGTCTCTTTTAACTCCCTGTCTCTGCTCTCAGTCTCACTTCATCTCGTTCACTTTTAACTCACTGTCTCCACTCTCAGTCTTGCTACTTCTCGCTCTTTTTAAATCTGTGTATACGCTCTCAGTTTCGCTCCTACTCACTCTCTTTTCACTCTCCGTCTACGCTCTCAGTTTCGCTCTTTCTCACAATACTTTTAACTCTCTGTCGCCTGTCTCAGTCTTGGTCCTTCTTGCGCTCTGTTAAAGCTCTGGCTCCGCTCTCAGTCACACTCATTCTCACTTTCTTGTAACTCTCTGTCTCCACAATTATTCTCGCTACTTCTCAATCTCTTTTAAATCTCGGTGTCCACTCTCATTCTCGCTCCTTCTCATTCTCTTTTAACTCTCTGTCTCCGCTCACAGTCACTCTCCTTCACACGCTCTTTTAACTCTCTGTCTCTGCACTCAGTCTCGCTACTTCTTGTTATCTTTTAACTCACTGTCTCCGCTCTCTGTATCGCTCCCTCTTGCTCTCTGTTAACTCTCTGTCTCCGCTCTCAGTCTCCCTCCTTCTCGCTCTCTTTTAAGTCTCTGTTTCCGCTCTCAGGCTAGTTCCTTTCCACTCTCTTTTAACTCTCTGTCTCCGCTCTCAGTCTCACTACTTGTTTTTCACTTTTAACTCGCTGTCTCCACTCTCAGTCTTGCTCCTCCTCGGTCATTTTTAACTATCTGTCTCCACTCTCAGTCTCAGTCATTCTCACTCTCCTTTAACTCTCTGTCTCCACTCTCATTCCCATTCCTTCGCACTCTCTTTTAACTCGTTTTCTCCACTCTAAGTCTCGTTCCTTCTCGCTCTGTTTTGACTCTCTGTCTCCGATCTCAGTCTCGCTCCATCTCCCTCACTTTTAACTCTCTGTATCCGCTCTCAGTCTCGCACCTTCTCACGCTCTTTTAACTCCCTTTCTCCGCTCTCAGTCTCGCTACTTCATTTTATCTTTTAACTCTCTTTCTCCGCTCTCAGTCTCGCTAATTCTTGTTATCATTTAATGCCCTGTCTCCGCTCTCTGTCTCGCTCCCTCTTGCTCTCTTTTAACTTTCTGTCTCCGGTCTCAGTCTCACATCTTCTCGTTCATTTTAACTCACTGTCTCCACTCTCTGTCTTGGTACTTGACGCTCTATTTAAATCTCTGTATACGCTCTCAGTCTCGCTTCTACTCTCTCTCTTTTCACTCTCCAGCTCCGCTCTCAGTTTTGCTCTTTCTCACTATCTTTTAACTCTCTTTCTCCGCTCTCAGTCTCGCTACTTCTTGTTATCTTTTAACGCTCTATCTCCGCTCTCTGTCTCGCTCACTCTCGCTCTCTTTTAACTCTCGGTCTCAGCTCTCAGTCTCCCTCCTTCTCGCTCTCTTTTAACTCTCTGTCTCCGCTCTCAGTCTCACATCTTCTCGTTCATTTTAACTCACTGTCTCCAATCTCAGTCTTGTTACTTCTCACTCTATTTAAATCGCTGTATACGCTCTCAGTCTCGCTCCTACTCTCTCTCTTTTCACTCTCCGTCTACGCTCTCAGTTTCACTCTTTCTCGCTCTCTATTAACTCTCTGTCTCCTCTCTCAGTCTCGCTCCTTCTTTCACTCTTTCAAAGCTCTGGCTCTGCTCTCAGTCTCACTCATTCTCACTTTCCTTTAACTCTCTGTCTCCACACTCATTCTCGCTACTTCTCAATCTCTTTTAATTCTCGGTCTCCGATCTCAGTCTCGCTCCTTCTCCCTCACTTTTCACTCTCTGTCTCCGCTCTCAGTCTCGCACCTTCTCACGCTCTTTTAACTCCCTTTCTCCGCTCTCAGTCTCGCTACTTCATTTTATCCTTTAACTCTCTTTGACCACTATCAGTCTCGCTAATTCTTGTTATCTTTTAATGCTCTGTCTCCGCTCTCTGTCTCGCTCCCTCTCGCTCTCTTTTAACTCTCTGTCTCCGGTCTCAGTCTCACATCTTCTCGTTCATTTTAACTCACTGTCTCCACTCTCTGTCTTGCTACTTCGCGCTCTATTTAAATCTCTGTATACGCTCTCAGTCTCGCTTCTACTCTCTCTCTTTTCACTCTCCGGCTCCGCTCTCAGTTTTGCTCTTTCTCACTAACTTTTAACTCTCTTTCTCCGCTCTCAGTCTCGCTACTTCTTGTTATCTTTTAACGCTCTATCTCCGCTCTCTGTCTCGCTCACTCTCACTCTCTTTTAACTCTCGGTCTCCACTCTCAGTCTCCCTGCTTCTCGCTCTCTTTTAACTCTATGTCACAGCTCTCAGTCGCACATCTTCTCGTTCATTTTAACTCACTGTCTCCACTCTCAGTCTTGTTACTTCTCACTCTGTTTAAATCTCTGTATACGCTCTCAGTCTCGCTCCTACTCTCTCTCTTTTCAGTCTTCGTCTACACTCTCAGTTTCACTCTTTCTCGCTCTCTATTAACTCTCTGTCTCCTCTCTCAGTCTCGCTACTTCTTTCGCTCTTTCAAAGCTCTGGCTCTGCTCTCAGTCTCACTCATTCTCACTTTCTTTTAACTCTCTGTCACCACTCTCAGTCTCCCTCCATCTCTCTCTCGTTTAACTCTCTGTCTCCTCTCTCATTCTCGCTCCTTCTCACTCTGCATTAACTCTCTGTCTCCGCTCTCAGTCTCGCTCCTTCGCGTGCGCTTTTAACTCTATTTCTCCGCTCTCAGTCTCGCTACTACTTGTTATATTTTAGCTCCCTGTCTCCGCTCTCTGTACCGCTTCCTTTCACAGTCTTTTAACTCTCGGTCTCCGCTCTCAGTCTCCCTCCTTCTCGCTCTCTTTTAACTCTCTGTCTCCGCTCTCACTCTCACATCTTCGCGTTCATTTTAACTCACTGTCTCCACTCTCAGTTTTGCGACTTCTCACTCTATTTAAATCTCTGTATACGCTCTCAGTCTTGCTCCTACACTCTCTCTTTTCACTCTCCGTCTACGCTCTCAGTTTCGCTCTTTCTCGCTCTCTTTTAACTCTCTGTCTCCTCTCTCAGTCTCGCTCCTTCTCCCTCACTTTTCACTCTCCATCTCCACTCTCCGTTTCGCACTTTCTCACTATCTTTTAACTCTCTTTCTCCGCTCTCAGTCTCGCTACTTCTTGTTATCTTTTACCGCTCTATATCCGCTCTCTGTCTCGCTTACTCTCGCTCCCTTTTAACTCTCGGTCTCCGCTCTCAGTCTCCCTCCTTCTCGCTCTCTTTTAACTCTCTGTCTCCGCTCTCAGCCTCGCACCTTCTCGCGCTCTTTCAACTCCCTTTCTCCACTCTCAGTCTCGCTACTTCATTTGATCTTTTAACTCTCTATCTCCGCTCTCTGTTTTGCTCCCTCTTGCTCTCTTTTCACTCCCCGTCTCTGCTCTCAGTCTCACTCTTTCTCATTCTCTTTTAACTCTCTGTCTACTCTCTCAGTCTCGCTCCTTCTTGCACTCTTTTAAAGCTCTGGCTCCGCTCTCAGTCTCACTCATTCTCACTCTCTTTTAACTCTCTGTCTCGACACTCATTCTCGCTATTTCTCACTCTCTTTCAACTCTCTGTCTCCACTCTCATTCTCGCTCCTTCTCACTCTCTTTTCACTCTCTGTCTCCACTCTTTGTCTTGCTCCCTCTCGATCTCATTTAACTCTCTGTCTCCGCTCTCAGTTTCCCTCCTTCTCGCTCTCTTTTAACTCTCTGTCTCCACTCTCAGTCTCACTACTTCTCGTTCACTTTTAACTCATTGTCTCCACTCTGAGTCTTGCTACTTCTCACTCTTTTTAAATCTCTGTATCCACTTTCAGTCTCGCTCCTTCTCAATCTCTTTTAACTCTCGGACTCTGCTCTCAGTCTCGCTCCTTCGTGTGCTCTTTTAACTCTCTTTCTCCGCACTCAGTCTCGCTACTTCTTGTTATCTTTTAACTCTCTGTCTCCGCTCTCTGTAGCGCTCCCTCTTGCTCTCTTTTAACTCTTTTTCTCTGCTCTCAGTCTCCCTCATTCTCGCTCTCTTTTAAATCTCTGTTTCCGCTCTCAGGCTAGTTCCTTTCCATTCTCATTTAACTCTCTGTCTGCGCTCTCAGTCTCACTCCATCTTGTTCACTTTTAACTCACTGTCTCCACTCTCAGTCAAGCTCCTTCTCGGTCCTTTTTAACTCTCTGTCTCCACTCTCAGTCTCACTCATTCTCACTCTCATTTAACTCTCTGTCTCTGCTCTCAGTCTCGCTCCTCACTCTATTTCACTCTACGTCTCCATCTCACTCTCTTTTAATTCTCTGTCTCCTCTCTCAGTCTCGCTCCTTCTTGCGTTCTGTTAAAGCTCTGGCTCCGCTCTCAGTCTCAGTCTTTCTCACTCTCTTTGAATTCTCTGTCTCCACACTCATTCTCGCTCGTTGCAATCTCTTTTAACTCTGTCTCCGCTGTCAGTCTCGCTCCTTCTCACTCTCTTTTAACTCTCTGTCTCCACTCTCATTCTCGCTCCTTCTCACTCTCTTCTAACTCTCTGTCTCCGCAACCAGTCTCGCTTCTTCTTGTAATATTTTAACTCCCTGTTTCCGCTCTCTGTACCGCTTCCTTTCATACTCTTTTAAATCTCTGTCTCCGCTCTCAGTCTCCCTCCATCTCTCTCTCGTTTAACTCTGTCTCCTCTCTCATTCTCGCTCCTTCTCACTCTGCATTAACTCTCTGTCTCCGCTCTCAGTCTCGCTCCTTCGCGTGCGCTTTTAACTCTATTTCTCCGCTCTCAGTCTCGCTACTTCTTGTTATATTTTAGATCTCTGTCTCCGCTCTCTGTACCGCTTCCTTTCACACTCTTTTAACTCTCGGTCTCCGCTCTCAGTCTCCCTCTTTCTCGCTCTCTTTTAACTATCTGTCTCCACTCTCAGTCTCACATCTTCTCGTTCATTTTAACTCACTGTCTCCACTCTCAGTCTTGCTACTTCTCACTCTATTTAAATCTCTGTATACGCTTTCAGTCTTGCTCCTACTCTCTCTCTTTTCACTTTCCTCTACGCTCTTAGTTTCGCTCTTACTCGCTCTCTTTTAACTCTCTGTCTCCTCTCTCAGTCTCGCTCCTTCTCCCTCACTTTTCACTCTCTGTCTCCGCTCTCATTCTCGCTCCTTCTCACTCTCTTTTCACTCTCTGTCTCCACTCTCTGTCTCGCTCCTTCTCATTCTCTTTTACTCTCTGTCTACATTCTCATTCTCACTCCTTCTCACTCTCTTTTAACTCTCTTTCTCCGCTCTCAGTCTCGCACCTTCTCGCGCTCTTTTAACTCCCTTTCTCCGCTCTCAGTCTCGCACCTTCTCGCGTTCGTTTAACTCCCTTTCTCCGCTCTCAGTCTCGCTATTTCTTTTTATTTTTTAACTCTCTATCTCCGCTCTCTGTCTTGCTCCCTCTCGCTCTCTTTTAACTTTCAGTCTCCGCTCTCAGTTTCCCTCCTTTACGCTCTCTTTTAACTCTCTGTCTCCACTCTCAGTCTCACTACTTCTCGTTCACTTCTAACTCACTTTCTCCACTCTCAGTCTTGCTACTTCTTGCTCTTTTTAAACCTCTGTGTCCACTCTCAGTCTCACTCCTACTCACTCTCCTTTCACTCTCTGTCTCCGCTCTCAGACTCGGTCCTTCTCAGTCTTTTTAAACCCTCTGTCTCCACACTCTTGCTCGCGACTTCTCAATCTCTTTTAACTCTCTGTCTCTGCTCTCAAACTCGCTCCTTCTTGCGCTCTTTTAAAGCACTGGCTGCGCTCTCAGTCTCACTCATTCTCACTCTCTTTTAATTCTCTGTCTCCACACTCATGCTCGCAACTTCTCAATCTCTTTTAACTCTCGGTCTCCGCTCTCAGTCTCACTCCTTCTCACGCTCGTTTAACTCTCCGTCTCCAATCTCAGTCTCGCTCCTTCGTGCTCTCTTTTGACTCTCTCTCTCCAAACTTAGTCTCGCTCCTTCTCCCTCACTTTCCACTCTCTGTCTCTGCTCTCAGTCTCGCCCCTTCTCACTCTCTTATTACTCTCTGTCTACATTCTCATTCTCGCTCCTTCTCACTCTCTTTTAACTCTCTGTCTCGACACTCATTCTCACTATTTCTCACTCTCTTTTAACTCTCTGTCTCCACTCTCATTCTCGCTCCTTCTCACATTCATTTCACTCTCTGTCTCCACTCTCTGTCTCGCTCCTTCTCATTCTCTATTACTCTCTGTCTACATTCTCATTCTCGCTCCTTCTCACTCTCTTTTAACTATCTTTCTCCGCTCTCAGTATCGCACCTTCTCGCGCTCTTTTAACTCCCTTTCTCTGCTCTCAGTCTCGCTACTTCTTTTTATCATTTAACTCTCTATCTCCGCTCTCTGTCTTGCTCCCTCTCACTCTCATTTAACTCTCTGTCTCCGCTCTCAGTTTCCCTCCTTCTCGCTCTCTTTTAACTCTCTTTCTCCGCTCTCAGTCTCACTACTTCTCGTTCACTTTTAACTCATTGTCTCCACACTCAGTCTTGCTACTTCTCACTCTTTTTAAATCTCTGTATCCACTTTCAGTCTCGCTCCTTCTCAATCTCTTCTAACTCTCCGACTCTGCTCTCAGTCTCGCTCCTTCGTGTGCTCTTTTAACTCTCTTTCTCCGCACTCAGTCTCGCTACTTACTGTTATCTTTTAACCCTCTGTCTCCGCTCTCTGTAGCGCTCCCTCTTGCTCCCTTTTAACTCTCTGTCTCCGCTCTCAGTCTCCCTCATTCTCGCTCTCTTTTAAATCTCTGTTTCCGCTCTCAGGCTAGTTCCTTTCCACTCTCTTTTAACTCTCTGTCTGCGCTCTCAGTCTCACTACTTCTTGTTCACATTTAACTCACTGTCTCCACTCTCAGTCAAGCTCCCTCTCGGTCCTTTTTAACTCTCTTTCTCCACTCTCAGTCTCACTCATTCTCACTCTCATTTAACTCTCTCTCTCTGCTCTCAGTCTCGCTCCTCACTCTATTGCACTCTCCGTCTCCACTCTCACTCTCTTTTAATTCTCTGTCTCCTCTCTCAGTCTCGCTCCTTCTTGCGTTCTTTTAAAGCTCTGGCTCCACTCTTAGTCTCAGTCTTTCTCACTCTCTTTGAATTCTCTGTCTCCACACTCATTCTCGCTCGTTGCAATGTCTTTTAACTCTCTGTCTCCGCTCTCAGTCTCGCTCCTTCTCACTCTCTTCTAACTCTCTGTCTCCTCTCTCAGACTTACCCCTTCTCGCTCTATTTAAAACTCCATATCCGCTCTCAGCCTCGCTCTTTCTCACTCTCTTTTAACTCTCTTGCTCCGCACTCACTTGAGCTCATTCTCTCTCTCTTTTAACTCTCTGTCTTCACTCTCATTCACGCTCCTTCTCACTCTCTTTTAACTCCTTGTCTCCTCTCTCAGTGTCGCTCCTTCACGCAGTCTTTTAACTCTCTTTCTCCGCTCTCAGTCTCGCTAATTCTTGTTATCTTTTAATGCTCTGTCTCCACTCTCTGTCTTGCTCCATCTCGCTCTCTTTTAACTCTCTGTCTCCGGTCTCAGTCTCACATCTTCTCGTTCATTTTAACTCACTGTCTCCACTCTCAGTCTTGCTACTTTGCGCTCTATTTAAATCTCTGTATACGCTCTCAGTCTCGCTTCTACTCTCTCTCTTTTCACTCTCCGTCTCCGCTCTCAGTTTCGCTCTTTCTCACTATCTTTCAACTCTCTTTCTCCGCTCTCAGTCTCGCTACTTCTTGTTATCTTTTAATGCTCTATCTCCGCTCGCTGTCTCGCTCCCTCTCGCTCTCTTTTAACTCTCGGTCTCCACTCTCAGTCTCCCTCTTTCTCGCTCTCTTTTAACTCTCTGTCTCTGCTCTCAGTCTCACATTTTCTCGTTCATTTTAACTCACTGTCTCCACTCTCAGTCTTGCTACTTATCACTCTATTTAAATCTCTGTATACGCTCTCAGTCTCGCTTCTACTCTCTCTCTTTTCGCTCTCCGTCTCCGCTCTCGGTTTCGTTCTTTCTCACTATCTTTTATCTCTCATTCTCCGCGCTCAGTCTCGCTACTTCTTGTTATCTTTTAACGCTCTATCTCCTCTCTCAGTCTCGCTCCTTCTTTCGCTCTTTCAAAGCTCTGGCTCTGCTCTCAGTCTCACTCATTCTCACTTTCTTTTAACTCTCTGTCTCCACACTCATTCTCGCTACTTCTCAATCTCTTTTAATTCTCGGTCTCCGCTCTCAGTCTCGCTCCTTCTGACTCTCTTTTTACTCTCTGTCTCCGCTCTCAGTCTCGCTCCTTCGCGTGTGCTTTTAACTCTATTTCTCCGCTCTCAGTCTCGCTACTTCTTGTTATATTTTAACTCTCTGTCTCCGCTCTCACTCTCACATCTTCCCGTTGATTTTAACTCACTGTCTCCACTCTCAGTTTTGCGACTTCTCACTCTATTTAAATCTCTGTATACGCTCTCAGTCTTGCTCCTACACTCTCTCTTTTCACTCTCCGTCTACGCTCTCAGTTTCGCTCTTTCTCGCTCTCTTTTAACTCTCTGTCTCCTCTCTCAGTCTCGCTCCTTCTCCCTCACTTTTCACTCTCCATCTCCACTCTCCGTTTCGCACTTTCTCACTATCTTTTAACTCTCTTTCTCCGCTCTCAGTCTCGCTACTTCTTGTTATCTTTTACCGCTCTATATCCGCTCTCTGTCTCGCTTACTCTCGCTCTCTTTTAACTCTCGGTCTCCGCTCTCAGTCTCCCTCCTTCTCACTCTCTTTTAACTCTCTGTCTCCTCTCTCAGTCACGCTCCTTCTCCCTCACTTCTCACTCTCTGTCTCCGCTCTCAGCCTCGCACCTTCTCGCGCTCTTTCAACTCCCTTTCTCCACTCTCAGTCTCGCTACTTCATTTGATCTTTTAACTCTCTATCTCCGCTCTCTGTTTTGCTCCCTCTGGCTCTCTTTTCACTCCCCGTCTCTGCTCTCAGTCTAACTCTTTCTCATTCTCTTTTAACTCTCTGTCTACTCTCTCAGTCTTGCTCCTTCTTGCACTCTTTTAAAGCTCTGGCTCCGCTCTCAGTCTCACTCATTCTCACTCTCTTTAAACTCTCTGTCTCGACACTCATTCTCGCTATTTCTCACTCTCTTTCAACTCTCGGTCTCCGCTCTCAGTTTCCCTCCTTCTCGCTCTCTTTTAACTCTCTGTCTCCACTCTCAGTCTCACTACTTCTCGTTCACTTTTAACTCATTGTCTCCACTCTGAGTCTTGCTACTTCTCACTCTTTTTAAATCTCTGTATCCACTTTCAGTCTCGCTCCTTCTCAATCTCTTTTAACTCTCGGACTCTGCTCTCAGTCTCGCTCCTTCGTGTGCTCTTTTAACTCTCTTTCTCCGCACTCAGTCTCGCTACTTCTTGTTATCTTTTAACTCTCTGTCTCCGCTCTCTGTAGCGCTCCCTCTTGCTCTCTTTTAACTCTTTTTCTCTGCTCTCAGTCTCCCTCATTCTCGCTCTCTTTTAAATCTCTGTTTCCGCTCTCAGGCTAGTTCCTTTCCATTCTCATTTAACTCTCTGTCTGCGCTCTCAGTCTCACTCCATCTTGTTCACTTTTAACTCACTGTCTCCACTCTCAGTCAAGCTCCTTCTTGGTCCTTTTTAACTCTCTGTCTCCACTCTCAGTCTCACTCATTCTCACTCTCATTTAACTCTCTGTCTCTACTCTCAGTCTCGCTCCTCACTCTATTTCACTCTACGTCTCCACTCTCATTCTCTTTTAATTCTCTGTCTCCTCTCTCAGTCTCGCTCCTTCTTGCGTTCTGTTAAAGCTCTGGCTCCGCTCTCAGTCTCAGTCTTTCTCACTCTCTTTGAATTCTCTGTCTCCACACTCATTCTCGCTCGTTGCAATCTCTTTTAACTCTGTCTCCGCTGTCAGTCTCGCTCCTTCTCACTCTCTTTTAACTCTCTGTCTCCACTCTCATTCTCGCTCCTTCTCACTCTCTTCTAACTCTCTGTCTCCGCAACCAGTCTCGCTTCTTCTTGTAATATTTTAACTCCCTGTTTCCGCTCTCTGTACCGCTTCCTTTCATACTCTTTTAAATCTCTGTCTCCGCTCTCAGTCTCCCTCCATCTCTCTCTCGTTTAACTCTGTCTCCTCTCTCATTCTCGCTCCTTCTCACTCTTCATTAACTCTCTGTCTCCGCTCTCAGTCTCGTTCCTTCGCGTGCGCTTTTAACTCTATTTCTCCGCTCTCAGTCTCGCTACTTCTTGTTATATTTTAGATCTCTGTCTCCGCTCTCTGTACCGCTTCCTTTCACACTCTTTAAACTCTCGGTCTCCGCTCTCAGTCTCCCTCTTTCTCGCTCTCTTTTAACTATCTGTCTCCACTCTCAGTCTCACATCTTCTCGTTCATTTTAACTCACTGTCTCCACTCTCAGTCTTGCTACTTCTCACTCTATTTAAATCTCTGTATACGCTTTCAGTCTTGCTCCTACTCTCTCTCTTTTCACTTTCCTCTACGCTCTTAGTTTCGCTCTTACTCGCTCTCTTTTAACTCTCTGTCTCCTCTCTCAGTCTCGCTCCTTCTCCCTCACTTTTCACTCTCTGTCTCCGCTCTCAGCCTCGCACCTTCTCACGCTCTTTCAACTCCTTTTCTCCGCTCTCAGTCTCGCTACTTCATTTGATCTTTTAACTCTCTATCTCCGCTCTCTGTCTTGCTCCCTCTTGCTCTCTTTTCACTCCCTGTCTCCGCTCTCATTCTCGCTCCTTCTCACTCTCTTTTCACTCTCTGTCTCCACTCTCTGTCTCGCTCCTTCTCATTCTCTTTTACTCTCTGTCTACATTCTCATTCTCACTCCTTCTCACTCTCTTTTAACTCTCTTTCTCCGCTCTCAGTCTCGCACCTTCTCGCGCTCTTTTAACTCCCTTTCTCCGCTCTCAGTCTCGCACCTTCTCGCGTTCGTTTAACTCCCTTTCTCCGCTCTCAGTCTCGCTATTTCTTTTTATTTTTTAACTCTCTATCTCCGCTCTCTGTCTTGCTCCCTCTCGCTCTCTTTTAACTTTCAGTCTCCGCTCTCAGTTTCCCTCCTTTACGCTCTCTTTTAACTCTCTGTCTCCACTCTCAGTCTCACTACTTCTCGTTCACTTCTAACTCACTTTCTCCACTCTCAGTCTTGCTACTTCTTGCTCTTTTTAAATCTCTGTATCCACTCTCAGTCTCACTCCTACTCACTCTCCTTTCACTCTCTGTCTCCGCTCTCAGACTCGGTCCTTCTCAGTCTTTTTAAACCCTCTGTCTCCACACTCTTGCTCGCGACTTCTCAATCTCTTTTAACTCTCTGTCTCTGCTCTCAAACTCGCTCCTTCTTGCGCTCTTTTAAAGCACTGGCTGCGCTCTCAGTCTCACTCATTCTCACTCTCTTTTAATTCTCTGTCTCCACACTCATGCTCGCAACTTCTCAATCTCTTTTAACTCTCGGTCTCCGCTCTCAGTCTCACTCCTTCTCACGCTCGTTTAACTCTCCGTCTCCAATCTCAGTCTCGCTCCTTCGTGCTCTCTTTTGACTCTCTCTCTCCAATCTTAGTCTCGCTCCTTCTCCCTCACTTTCCACTCTCTATCTCTGCTCTCAGTCTCGCTCCTTCTCACTCTCTTATTACTCTCTGTCTACATTCTCATTCTCGCTCCTTCTCACTCTCTTTTAACTCTCTGTCTCGACACTCATTCTCACTATTTCTCACTCTCTTTTAACTCTCTGTCTCCACTCTCATTCTCGCTCCTTCTCACTCTCATTTCACTCTCTGTCTCCACTCTCTGTCTCGCTCCTTCTCATTCTCTATTACTCTCTGTCTACATTCTCATTCTCGCTCCTTCTCACTCTCTTTTAACTATCTTTCTCCGCTCTCAGTATCGCACCTTCTCGCGCTCTTTTAACTCCCTTTCTCCGCTCTCAGTCTCGCTACTTCTTTTTATCATTTAACTCTCTATCTCCGCTCTCTGTCTTGCTCCCTCTCACTCTCATTTAACTCTCTGTCTCCGCTCTCAGTTTCCCTCCTTCTCGCTCTCTTTTAACTCTCTTTCTCCGCTCTTAGACTCACTACTTCTCGTTCACTTTTAACTCACTGTCTCCACTCTCAGTCTTGCTACTTCTCACTCTTTTTAAATCTCTGTATCCACTTTCAGTCTCGCTCCTTCTCAATCTCTTCTAACTCTCCGAATCTGCTCTCAGTCTCGCTCCTTCGTGTGCTCTTTTAACTCTCTTTCTCCGCACTCAGTCTCGCTACTTACTGTTATCTTTTAACCCTCTGTCTCCGCTCTCTGTAGCGCTCCCTCTTACTCCCTTTTAGCTCTCTGTCTCCGCTCTCAGTCTCCCTCATTCTCGCTCTCTTTTAAATCTCTGTTTCCGCTCTCAGGCTAGTTCCTTTCCACTCTCTTTTAACTCTCTGTCTGCACTCTCAGTCTCACTACTTCTTGTTCACATTTAACTCACTGTCTCCACACTCAGTCAAGCTCCCTCTCGGTCCTTTTTAACTCTCTGTCTCCACTCTCAGTCTCACTCATTCTCACTCTCATTTAACTCTCTCTCTCTGCTCTCAGTCTCGCTCCTCACTCTATTGCACTCTCCGTCTCCACTCTCACTCTCTTTTAATTCTCTGTCTCCTCTCTCAGTCTCGCTCCTTCTTGCGTTCTTTTAAAGCTCTGGCTCCGCTCTCAGTCTCAGTCTTTCTCACTCTCTTTGAATTCTCTGTCTCCACACTCATTCTCGCTCGTTGCAATGTCTTTTAACTCTCTGTCTCCGCTCTCAGTCTCGCTCCTTCTCACTCTCTTCTAACTCTCTGTCTCCGCAATCAGTCTCGCTTCTTCTTGTAATATTTTAACTCTCTGTCTCCGCACTCTGTACCACTTCCTTTCACACTCTTTTAAATCTCTGTCTCTGCTCTCAGTCTCCCTCCATCTCTCTCTCGTTTAACTCTCTGTCTCCTCTCTCATTCTCGCTCCTTCTCACTCTGCATTAACTCTCTGTCTCCGCTCTCAGTCTCGCTCCTTCGCGTGCGCTTTTAACTCTATTTCTCCGCTCTCAGTCTCGCTACTTCTTGTTATATTTTAGATCTCTGTCTCCGCTCTCTGTACCGCTTCCTTTCACACTCTTTTAACTCTCGGTCTCCGCTCTCAGTCTCCCTCCTTCTCGCTCTCTTTTAACTATCTGTCTCGGCTCTCAGTCTCACATCTTCTCGTTCATTTTAACTCACTGTCTCCACTCTCAGTCTTGCTACTTCTCACTCTATTTAAATCTCTGTATACGCTCTCAGTCTTGCTTCTACTCTCTCTCTTTTCACTCTCCGTCTACGCTCTCAGTTTCGCTCTTACTCGCTCTCTTTTAAATCTCTGTCTCCTCTCTCAGTCTCGCTCCTTCTCCCTCACTTTTCACTCTCTGTCTCCGCTCTCAGCCTCACACCTTCTCGCGCTCTTTCAACTCCTTTTCTCCGCTCTCAGTCTCGCTACTTCATTTCATCTTTTAACTCTCTATCTCCGCTCTCTGTCTTGCTCCCTCTTGCTCTCTTTTCACTCCCTGTCTCCACTCTCAGTCTCGCTCTTTCTCACTCACTTTTAACTCTCTGTCTCCGCTGTCAGTCTCGCACCTTCTCGCGCTCTTTTAACTCCCTTTCTCCGCTCTCAGTCTCGCTACTTCTTTTTATCGTTTAACTCTCTATCTCCGCTCTCTGTCTTGCTCCCTCTCGCTCTCATTTAACTCTCTGTCTCCGCTCTCAGTTTCCCTCCTTCTCGCTCCCTTTTAACTCTCTGTCTCTGCTCTCAGTCTCACTACTTCTCGATCACTTTTAACTCACTGTCTCCACGCTGAGTCCTGCTACTGAGTCCTCCACTCTCAGTCTCACTCATTCTCACTCTCATTTAACTCTCTCTCTCTGCTCTCAGTCTCTTTCCTTCTCACTCTATTTTCACTCTCCGTCTCCGCTCACACTCTCTTTTAATTCTCTGTCTCCTCTCTCAGTCTTGCTCCTTCTTGTGTTCTTTTAAAGCTCTGGCTCTGCTCTCAGACTCAGTCTTTCTCACTCTCTTTGAATTCTCTGTCTTCACACTCATTCTCGCTCATTGCAACCTCTTTTAACTCTCTGTCTCCGCTCTCAGTCTCGCTCCTTCTCACTCTCTTTTAACTCTCTCTCTCCACTCTCAGTCTCGCACCTTCGTGTGCTCTTTTAACTCTCTTTCTCCGCTCTCAGTCTCGCTACATCTTGTTATCTTTTAACTCTGTGTATCGCTCCCTCTCACACTCTTTTAACTCTCAGTTTCCGCTCTTAGTTTCCCTCCTTTTCGCTCTCTTTTAACTCTCTGTCTACACTCTCAGTCTCACTACTTCTCGTTCACTTCTAACTCACTTTCTCCACTCTCAGTCTTGCTACTTCTTGCTCTTTTTAAATCTCTGTATCCACTCTCAGTCTCACTCCTACTCACTCTCCTTTCACTCTCTGTCTCCGCTCTCAGACTCGGTCCTTCTCAGTCTTTTTAAACCCTCTGTCTCCACACTCTTGCTCGCGACTTCTCAATCTCTTTTAACTCTCTGTCTCTGCTCTCAAACTCGCTCCTTCTTGCGCTCTTTTAAAGCATTGGCTGCGCTCTCAGTCTCACTCCTTCTCACTCTCTTTTAATTCTCTGTCTCCACACTCATGCTCGCAACTTCTCAATCTCTTTGAACTCTCAGTCTCCGCTCTCAGTCTCGCTCCTTCTCACGCTTGTTTAAGACTCTGTCTCCAATCTCAGTCTTGCTCCTTCTTGCTCTCTTTTGACTCTCTGTCTCCAATCTTAGTCTCGCTCCTTCTCCCTCACTTTCCACTCTCTGTCTCTGCTCTCAGTCTCGCTCTTTCTCACTCTCTTATTACTCTCTGTCTACATTCTCATTCTCGCTCCTTCTCACTCTCTTTTAACTCTCTGTCTCCACTCTCATTCTCGCTCCTTCTCACTCTCTTTTAACTATCTTTCTCCGCTCTCAATCTCGCACCTTCTCACGATCTTTTAACTCCCTTTCTCTGCTCTCAGTCTCGCTACTTCTTTTTATCATTTAACTCTCTATCTCCACTCTTAGTCTCGCTCCCTCTCGCTCTCATTTAACTCTCTGTCTCCGCTCTCAGTTTCCCTCCTTCTCGCTCTGTTTTAACTCTCTGTCTCCGCACTCAGTCTCGCTACTTCTTGTTATCTTTTAACTCTCTGTCTCCGCTCTCTGTAGCGCTCCCTCTTGCTCTCTTTTAACTCTCTTTCTCCGCTCTCAGTCTCCCTCATTCTTGCTCTCTTTTAAATCTCAGTTTCCACTCTCAGGCTACTTCCTTTCCAGTCTCTTTTAGCTGCCTGTCTCTGCTCTCAGTCTCACTATTTCTTGATCACTTTTAACTCTCTGTCTCCACTCTCAGTCTTGCTCCTTCTCGCTCTCTTTAAATCTCCGAATCCGCTCTCAGTCTCGCTCCTGCTCATTCTCGTTTCACTCTCCATCTCCGCTCTCAGTCTCGCTCTTCCTCACTCTCGTTTAATTCTCTGTCTCCTCTCTCAGTCTCCCTCCTTCTTGCACTCTTTTTGAGCTCTGGCTCCGCTCTCTGTCTCGCTCCTTCTCACTCACTTTCAACTCTCTGTCTCCGCTTTCATTTTCCCTCCTCCTCGCTCTCCTTTAACTCTCTGTTTCTGCTCAGAGTCTTGCTCCTTTCCACTCTCCTTTAACTTTCTGTCTCCGCTCTTTGTCTCGCTCCCTCTCGCTCTCTTTTAACTCTCTGTCTCCACTCTCAGTCTCCCTCCTTCTCGCTTTCTTTTAACTCTCTGTTTCTGCTCTCAGGCTAGTTCCTTTCCACTCTCTTTTAACTCTCTGTCTCCATTCTCAGTCTCGCTTCTTCTCGCGCTCTTTTAACTCACTTTCTCGGATCTCAGTCTCGCTCCTTCTTGTTATCTGTAACTCTCTGACTCCACGTTCAGTCCCGCTCCTTCTAGCTCTCTTTCAACTCTCTGTTTATGCTCTCAGTCTCACTGCTCCTTACACTATTTTAACTCTATGTCTCCAATCTCAGTCTCACTTCATCTCGCTGTTGTTTAATGCTCTGTCTCCACTCAGTCTCGCACCTTCTCGCTGTCTTTTCACTCTCTGTCTCCACTATCGGTCTCCCTCCTTCTCGCTCATTTAAATCTCTGTTTCTGCTCTCAGTCTTGAACATTTCCACTCTCTTTTAACTCTCTGTCTCCACTTTCTGTCTGGCTCCCTCTCACTCTCTATTTACTCTCTGTGTCCGCTCTCAGGCTAGTTCCTTTCCACTCTCTTTTAACTCTCTTTCTCCACTCTCAGTCTTACAAATTCCCGTTCAATTTTAAGTCTCTGTCTCCACTCTCAGTCTTGCTCCTTCTCGCTCCCTTTAAATCTCCATATCCACTCTCAGTCTCGCTCTTACTCGCTCTCATTTCACTCTCCGTCTCCGCTCTCAGTCTCCATGTTTGTCACTCTCTTTTAACTCTCTGTCTCCTCTCTCAGTCTCGCTCATTCTCACTCTCTTTTAACTCTCTGTTTCCACTATCAGTCTCACTCATCCTCACTCTCTTTTAACAATTTGTCTCCGCTCTCAGTCTCGCTCCTTCTCACTCTCTTAACTCTGTGTCTCCACTCACATTCTCTCTACTTCTTGTTATCTTTTAACTCTCTGTCACCGCTTTCAGACTGGCTCCTTCTCGCTCTCTTTTAAATCTCTGTTTATGCTCTCAGTCTCACTCCTCCTCACACTCTTTTAACTCTATGTCCCTCTCTCAGTCACACTTCTTCTCGCTCTCTTTTAACTCTCTGTCTCCACAGCCATTCTTGCTCCTTCTCACACTCTTTTAACTCCTTGTCTCCACTCTCAGGCTCGCTCCTTCAACCTCTCATTTAAATCTCCGTCTCCGATCTCAGTCTCGGTCCTTCTCGCTCACTTTTCACCCTCTGTCTCCGCTCTCAGTCTCGCTCCTTCTCACACTCTTTTAACTCTCTTTATCCGCTCTAAGTCTCGCTACTTCTTCTAATTTTTTAACTCTGTATCCGCTTTCAGTCTCGCTTCTTCAGGCTCTATTTCAACTCTCATTGAATTCTCCTTCTCCACTCTCAGTCTCGCTCCTTCTCCCTTTCTTTTAACTCTCTGTCTCCACTCTCAGTCTCACTCATTCTCACTCTCATTTAACTATCTGTCTCCGCTCTAGGTCTCGTTCCTTCTCACTCTCTTTTAACTCTTTGTCTCCGCACTCAGTCTCGCTCCTTCTTGCTCACATTTACCTCTGCCTTCGGTCTCAGTCTCGCTCATTCTCACTCTCTTTTAAATATCCTTCTCCGCTTTCAGTCTCGATCCTTCTCTCTTTCTTTTAACTCTCTGTCTCCACTCTCAGAGTCACTCATTCTCACTCTCGTTTAACTATCTGTCTCTGCTCTCAGTCTCGCTCCTTCTCACTCTCTTTTAACTCCCCGACTCCAATATCAGTCTCGCTCCTTCTCCGTCACATTTCATTCTCTGTCTCCACTCTCATTCTCGCTCCTGCTCACGCTCTTTTAGCTCTCTGTCTCCGCTCTCAGTCTCGCTACTTCTTGTTATCTTGTAACTCTCTGTCTCCGCTTTCAGTCTTGCTCCTTCTCGCTCTCTTATAACTCTTTGTTTATGCTCTCACTCTCACCCCTCCTCACACTTTTTTCACTCTCTGTCTCCTTTCTCACTATCACTTCTTCTCAATCTTTTTTAACACTCTGTCTCCGCACTCTGTCTCGCTCCTTCTCACTCTCATTTAACTCTCCGTCTCCGATCTCTGTCTCGCTCCTTCTCACTCTCTATTAAAACTCTGTCTCCGCTCTCAATCTCGCTCCTTCACACTCTCTATTAACTCTCTGTCTCCACTATCATTCATGCTCCTTCTCACTCACTTTCAACTCTCTGTCTCCGCTCAGTCTCCCTCCTACTGACTCTCATTTAACTCTCTGTTTCGGATCTCAGGCTACTTCCTTTCCAGTCTCTTTTAGCTGTCTGTCTCTGCTCTCAGTCTCACTATTTCTTGATCACATTTAACTCTCTGTCTCCACTCTCATGCTTGCTCCTTCTCGCTCTCTTTAAATCTCCGAATCCGCTCTCAGTCTTGCTCCTGCTCACTCTCTTTTCACTCTCCATCTCCGCTCTCAGTCTCGCTCTTCCACACTCTCGTTTAATTCTCTGTCTCCTCTCTCAGTCTCCCTCCTTGTTGTGCTCTTTTTAAGCTCTGGCTCCGCTCTCAGTCTCGCTCCTTCTCACTCACTTTCAACTCTCTGTCTCCGCTTTCATTTTCCCTCCTCCTCGCTCTCCTTTAACTCTCTGTTTCTGCTCAGAGTCTTGCTCCTTTCCACTCTCCTTTAACTTTCTGTCTCCGCTTTTTGTCTCGCTCCCTCTCGCTCTCTTTTAACTCTCTGTCTCCACTCTCAGTCTCCCTCCTTCTCGCTTTCTTTTAACTCTCTGTTTCTGCTCTCAGGCTAGTTCCTTTCCACTCTCTTTTAACTCTCTGTCTCCATTCTCAGTCTCGCTTCTTCTCGCGCTCTTTTAACTCACTTTCTCAGATCTCAGTCTCGCTCCTTCTTGTTATCCGTAACTCTCTGACTCCACTTTCAGTCCCGCTCCTTCTAGCTCTCTTTCAACTCTCTGTTTATGCTCTCAGTCTCACTGCTCCTTACACTCTTTTAACTCTATGTCTCCAATCTCAGTCTCACTTCATCTCACTGCTGTTTAACGCTCTGTCTCCGCTCTCAGTCTCGCTCCTTCTCGCTCTCATTTACATCTCTGCCTTCGGTCTCAGTCTCGCTAATTCTCACTCTCTTTTAATTATCCTTCTCCGCTTTCAGTCTCGATCCTTCTCTCTTTCTTTTAACTCTCTGTCTCCACTCTCAGACTCACTCATTCTCACTCTCTTTTAACGCTTTGTCTCCACTCAGTCTCGCTCCTTCTCGCTCTCTTTTAACTCCCCGTCTCCAATCTCAGTCAAGCTCCTTCTCCGTCACATTTCATTCTCTGTCTCCACTCTCATTCTTGCTCCTTCTCACTCTCTTTCAGCTCTCTGTCTCCGCTCTCAGTCTCGCTCCTTCTCACGCTCTTTTAACTCTCTTTCTCCGCTCTCAGTCTCGCTACTTCTTGTTATCTTGTAACTCTCTGTCTCCGCTTTCAGTCTTGCTCCTTCTCGCTCTCTTATAACTCTTTGTTTATGCTCCCACTCTCACCCCGCCTCACACTTTTTTCACTCTCTGTCTCCTTTCTCACTATCACTTCTTCTCGATCTTTTTTAACACTCCGTCTCCGCACTCCGTCTCGCTCCTTCTCACTCTCATTTAACTCTCTGTCTCCGATCTCTGTCTCGCTCCTTCACACTCTCTATTAAATCTCTGTCTCCACTATCATTCATGCTCCTTCTCACTCACTTTCAACTCTCTGTCTCCGCTCAGTCTCCCTCCTACTGTCTCTCATTTAACTCTCTGTTTCGGATCTCAGGCTACTTCCTTTCCAGTCTCTTTTAGCTGCCTGTCTCTGCTCTCAGTCTCACTATTTCTTGATCACTTTTAACTCTCTGTCTCCACTCTCAGTCTTGCTCCTTCTCGCTCTCTTTAAATCTCCGAATCCGCTCTCAGACTCGCTCCTGCTCACTCTCGTTTCACTCTCCATCTCCACTCTCATTCTCGCTCTTCCACACTCTCGTTTAATTCTCTGTCTCCTCTCTCAGTCTCCCTCCTTCTTGCGCTCTTTTTAAGCTCTGGCTCCGTTCTCAGTCTCGCTCCTTCTCGCTCACTTTTCACCCTCTGTCTCCGCTCTCAGTCTCGCTCCTTCTCACACTCTTTTAACTCTCTTTCTCCGCTCTAAATCTCGCTACTTCTTGTAATCTATTAACTCTGTATCCGCTTTCAGTCTCGCTTCTTCAGGCTCTATTTCAACTCTCACTGAAATCTCCTTCTCCACTCTCAGTCTCGCTCCTTCTCTCTTTCTTTTAACTCTCTGTCTCCACTCTCAGTCTCACTCATTCTCACTCTCATTTAACTATCTGTCTCCGCTCTAGGTCTCGTTCCTTCACACTCTCTTTTAACTCTTTGTCTCCGCTCTCAGTCTCGCTCCTTCTCGCTCTCATTTACCTCTCTGCCTTCGGTCTCAGTCTCGCTCATTCTCACTCTCTTTTAATTATCCTTCTCCGCTTTCAGTCTCGATCCTTCTCTCTTTCTTTTAACTCTCTGTCTCCACTCTCAGAGTCACTCATTCTCACTCTCTTTTAACTATCTGTCTCTGCTCTCAGTCTCGCTCCTTCTCACTCTCTTTTAACTCTTTGTCTCCACTCAGTCTCGCTCCTTCTCACTCTCTTTTAACTCCCCGTCTCCAATCTCAGTCTCGCTGATTCTCCGTCACTTTTCATTCTGTCTCCACTCTCATTCTCGCTCCTTTCTCACTCTCTTTTAGCTCTCTGTCTCCGCTCTCAGTCTCGCTCCTTCAAACGCACTTTTAACTCTCTTTCTCCGCTCTGTCTCGCTACTTCTTGTTATCTTGTATGTCTCTGTCTCCGCTTTCAGTCTCGCTCCTTCTCGCTCTCTTTTAACTCTTTGTTTATGCCCTCAGTCTCACCCCTCCTCACACTTTTTCCACTCTCTGTCTCCTTTCTCACTATCACTTCTTCTCGCTCTTTTTTAACACTCTGTCTCCGCACTCTGTCTCACTCCTTCTCACACTCATTTTACTCTCCGTCTCCGATCTCTGTCTCGCTCCTTCTCACTCTCTATTAAATCTCTGTCTACGCTCTCAGTCTCGCTCCTTCACACTCTCTATTAACTCTCTGTCTCCACTATCATTCATGCTCCTTCTCACTCACTTTCAACTCTCTGTCTCCGCTCAGTCTCCCTCCTACTGACTCTCATTTAACTCTCTGTTTCGGGTCTCAGGCTACTTCCTTTCCAGTCTCTTTTAGCTGTCTGTCTCTGCTCTCAGTCTCACTACTTCTTGTTCACTTTTAACTCTCTGTCTCCACTCACAGTCTTGCTCCTTCTCGCTCTCTTTAAATCTCCGAATCCACTCTCAGTCTTGCTCCTGCTCACTCTCTTTTCACTCTCCAACTCCGCTCTCAGTCTCGCTCTTCCACACTCTCGTTTAAATCTCTGTCTCCTCTCTCAGTCTCGCTCCTTCTTGCGCTCTTTTAAAGCTCTGGCTCCGCTCTCAATCTCGCTCCTTCTCACTCAATTTTCACCCTCTGTCCCCGCTCTCTGTCTCGCTCCTTCTCTCACTCTTTTAACTCTCTTTCTCCGCTCTAAGTCCCGCTACTTCTTGTAATCTTTTAACTCTGTATCCGCTTTCAGTCTCGCATCTTCAGGCTCTATTTCAACTCTCATTGAAATCTCCTTCTCCACTCTCAGTCTCACTCCTTCTCCCTTTCTTTTAACTCTCTGTCTCCACTCTCAGTCTCACTCATTCTCACTCTCATTTAACTATCTGTCTCCGCTCTAGGTCTCGTTCCTTCTCACTCTCTTTTAACTCTTTGTCTCCGTTCTAAGTCTCGCTCCTTCTCGCTCTCATTTACCTCTCTGCCTTCGGTCTCAGTCTCGCTCATTCTCACTCTCTTTTAATTATCCTTCTCCGCTTTCAGTCTCGATCCTTCTCTCTTTCTTTTAACTCTCTGTCTCCACTCTCAGAGTCACTCATTCTCACTCTCTTTTAACTATCTGTCTCTGCTCTCAGTCTCCCTCCTTCTCACTCTCTTTTAACTCCCCGTCTCCAATCTCAGTCTCGCTGATTCTCCGTCACTTTTCATTCTGTCTCCGCTCTCAGTCTCGCTAATTCTTGTTATCTTGTATCTCTCGGTCTCCGCTTTCAGTCTCGCTCCTTCTCGCTCTCTTTTAACACTTTGTTTATGCTCTCAGTCTCACCCCTCCTCACACTTTTTTCACTTTCTGTCTCCTTTCTCACTATCACTTCTTCTCGCTCTTTTTTAACACTCTGTCTCCGCACTCTGTCTCGCTCCTTCTCACTCTCATTTAACTCTCTGTCTCCGATCTCTGTCTCGCTCCTTCTCACTCTCTATTAAATCTCTGTCTACGCTCTCAGTCTCGTTCCTTCACACTCTCTATTAACTCTCTGTCTCCACTATCATTCATGCGCCTTCTCACTCACTTTCAACTCTCTGTCTCCACTCAGTCTCCCTCCTACTGACTCTCATTTAACTCTCTGTTTCGGGTCTCAGGCTACTTCCTTTCCAGTCTCTTTTAGCTGTCTGTCTCTGCTCTCAGTCTCACTACTTCTTGTTCACTTTTAACTCTCTGTCTCCACTCACAGTCTTGCTCCTTCTCGCTCTCTTTAAATCTCCGAATCCGCTCTCAGTCTTCCTCCTGCTCACTTTCTTTTCACTCTCCATCTCCGCTCTCAGTCTCGCTCTTCCACACTCTCATTTAAATCTGTCTCCTCTCTCAGTCTCGCTCCTTCTTGCGCTCTTTTAAAGCTCTGGCTCCGCTCTCAGTCTCGCTCATTCTCACTCACTTTCAACTCTCTGTCTCCACTCAGTCTCCCTCCTACTGACTCTCATTTAACTCTCTGTTTCGGGTCTCAGGCTACTTCCTTTCCAGTCTATTTAGCTGTCTGTCTCTGCTCTCAGTCTCACTACTTCTTGTTCACTTTTAACTCTCTGTCTCCAACCTCAGTCTTGCTCCTTCTCGCTCTCTTTAATTCTCCATATCGGCTCTCAGTCTCGCTCTTCCTCACTCTCGTTTAACTCTCTGTCTCCTCTCTCAGTCTCCCTCCTTCTTGCGCTCTTTTTAAGCTCTGGCTCCGCTCTCAGTCTCGCTCCTTCTCACTCACTTTCAGCTCTCTGTCTCTGCTTTCATTTTCCCTCCTCCTCGCTCTCCTTTAACTCTCTGTTTCTGCTCAGAGTCTTGCTCCTTTCCACTCTCCTTTAACTTTCTGTCTCCGCTCTTTGTCTCGCTCCCTCTCGCTCTTTTAACTCTCTGTCTCCACTCTCAGTCTCCCTGCTTCTCACTTTCTTTTAACTCTCTGTTTCTGCTCTCAGGCTAGTTCCTTTCCACTCTCTTTTAACTCTCTGTCTCCATTCTCAGTCTCGCTTCTTCTCGCGCTCTTTTAACTCACTTTCTCGGATCTCAGTCTCGCTCCTTCTTGTTATCTGTAACTCTCTGACTCCACTTTCACTCCCGCTCCTTCTAACTCTCTTTCAACTCTCTGTTTATGCTCTCAGTCTCACTGCTCCTTACACTCTTTTGACTCGATGTCACCAATCTCAGTCTCACTTCATCTCACTGTTGCTTAACGCTCTGTCTCCGCTTTCAGTCTCGGCCCTTCTCGCTCTTTTTTAACTCTTTGTCTATGCTCTCAGTCTCATCACTCCTCACACTTTTTTCACTCTCTGTCTCCTTTCTCACTATCACTTCTTCTCGATCTTTTTTAACACTCTGTCTCCGCACTCTGTCTCGCTCCTTCTCACTCTCACTTAACTCTCCGTCTCTGATCTCTGTCTCGCTCCTTCTCACTCTCTATTAAATCTCTGTCTCCACTATAATTCATGCTCCGTCTCACTCACTTTCAACTCTCTGTCTCCGCTCAGTCTCCCTCCTACTGACTCACATTTAACTCTCTGTTTCGGGTCTCAGGCTACTTCCTTTCCAGTCTCTTTTAGCTGCCTGTCTCTGCTCTCAGTCTCACTACTTCTTGTTTACTTTTAACTCTCTGTCTGAACTCTCACTCTTGCTCCTTCTCGCTCTCTTTAAATCTCCGAATCCGCTCTCAGTCTCGCTCCTGCGCACTCTCTTTTCACTCTCCATCTCCGCTCTCAGTCTCGCTCTTCCACACTCTCGTTTAAATCTCTGTCTCCTCTCTCAGTCTCCCTCCTTCTTGCACTCTTTTAAAGCTCTGGCTCCGCTCTCAGTCTCGCTCATTCTAACTCACTTTCAACTCTTTGTCTCCACTTTCATTTTCCCTCCTCCTCGTTCTCCTTTAACCCTCTGTTTCTGCTCAGAATCTTGCTCCTTTCCACTCTCCTTTAACTTTCTGTCTCCGCTCTTTGTCTCACTCCCTCTCGCTCTCTTTTAACTCTCTGTCTCCACTCTCAGACTCCCTCCTTCTCACTTTCTTTTAACTCTCTGTTTCTGCTCTCAGGCTAGTTCCTTTCCACTCTCTTTTAACTCTCTGTCTCCATTCTCAGTCTCGCTTCTTTTCGCGCTCTTTTAACTCACTTTCTCGGATCTCAGTCTCGCTCCTTCTTGTTATCTGTAACTCTCTGACTCCACTTTTAGTCCCGCTCCTTCTAGCTCTCTTTCAACTCTCTGTTTATGCTCTCAGGCTCACTGCTCCTTACACTCTTTTAACTCTATGTCTCCAATCTCAGTCTCACTTCATCTCACTGTTGTTTAACACTCTGTCTCCGCTCTCAGTCTCGCTCCTTCTCGCTCTCATTTACCTCTCTGCCTTCGGTCTCAGTCTCGCTCATTCTCACTCTCTTTTAATTATCCTTCTCCGCTTTCAGTCTCGATCCTTCTCTCTTTCTTTTAACTCTCTGTCTCCACTCTCAGACTCACTCATTCTCACTCTCTTTTAACTCCCCGTCTCCACTCAGTCTCGCTCCTTCTCGTTCTCTTTTAACTCCCCGACTCCAACATCAGTCTCGCTCCTTCTCCGTCACATTTCATTCTCTGTCTCCGCTCTCAGTCTCGCTACTTCTTGTTATCTTGTAACTCTCTGTCTCCGCTTTCAGTCTTGCTCCTTCTCGCTCTCTTATAACTCTTTGTTTATGCTCTCACTCTCACCCCTCCTCACACTTTTTTCACTCTCTGTCTCCATTCTCACTATCACTTCTTCTCAATCTTTTTTAACACTCTGTCTCCGCACTCTGTCTCGCTCCTTCTCACTCTCATTTAACTCTCCGTCTCCGATATCTGTCTCACTCCTTCTCACTCTCTATTAAAACTCTGTCTCCGCTCTCAGTCTCGCTCCTTCACACTCTCTATTAACTCTCTGTCTCCACTATCATTCATGCTCCTTCTCACTCACTTTCAACTCTCTGTCTCCGCTCAGTCTCCCTCCTACTGACTCTCATTTAACTCTCTGTTTCGGATCTCAGGCTACTTCCTTTCCAGTCTCTTTTAGCTGCCTGTCTCTGCTCTCAGTCTCACTATTTCTTGATCACTTTTAACTCTCTGTCTCCACTGTCATGCTTGCTCCTTCTCGCTCTCTTTAAATCTCCGAATCCGCTCTCAGTCTCGCTCCTGCTCACTCTCGTTTCACTCTCCAACTCCGCTCTCAGTCTCGCTCTTCCACACACTCGTTTAATTCTCTGTCTCCTCTCTCAGTCTCCCTCCTTCTTGCGCTCTTTTTAAGCTCTGGCTCCGCTCTCAGTCTCGCTCCTTCTCACTCACTTTCAACTCTCTGTCTCTGCTTTCATTTTCCCTCCTCCTCGCTCTCCTTTTACTCTCTGTTCCTGCTCAGTCTTGCTCCTTTCCACTCTCCTTTAACTTTCTGTCTCCGCTCTTTGTCTCGCTCCCTCTCGCTCTCTTTTAACTCTCTGTCTCCACTCTCAGTCTCCCTCCTTCTCGCTTTCTTTTAACTCTCTGTTTCTGCTCTCAGGCTAGTTCCTTTCCACTCTCTTTTAACTCTCTGTCTCCATTCTCAGTCTCGCTTCTTCTCGCGCTCTTTTAACTCAATTTCTCAGATCTCAGTCTCGCTCCTTCTTGTTATCCGTAACTCTCTGACTCCACTTTCAGTCCCGCTCCTTCGAGCTCTCTTTCAACTCTCTGTTTATGCTCTCAGTCTCACTGCTCCTTACACTCTTTTAACTCTATGTCTCCAATCTCAGTCTCACTTCATCTCACTGCTGTTTAACGCTCTGTCTCCGCTCTCAGTCTCGCTCCTTCTCGCTCTCATTTACATCTCTGCCTTCGGTCTCAGTCTCGCTAATTCTCACTCTCTTTTAATTATCCTTCTCCGCTTTCAGTCTCGATCCTTCTCTCTTTCTTTTAACTCTCTGTCTCCACTCTCAGACTCACTCATTCTCACTCTCTTTTAACGCTTTGTCTCCACTCAGTCTCGCTCCTTCTCGCTCTCTTTTAACTCCCCATCTCCAATCTCAGTCTCGCTCCTTCTCCGTCACATTTCATTCTCTGTCTCCACTCTCATTCTTGCTCCTTCTCACTCTCTTTCAGCTCTCTGTCTCCGCTCTCAGTCTCGCTCCTTCTCACGCTCTTTTAACTCTCTTTTTCCGCTCTCAGTCTCGCTACTTCTTGTTATCTTGTAACTCTCTGTCTCCGCTTTCAGTCTTGCTCCTTCTCGCTCTCTTATAACTCTTTGTTTATGCTCCCACTCTCACCCCGCCTCACACTTTTTTCACTCTCTGTCTCCTTTCTCACTATCACTTCTTCTCGATCTTTTTTAACACTCCGTCTCCGCACTCTGTCTCGCTCCTTCTCACTCTCATTTAACTCTCTGTCTCCGATCTCTGTCTCGCTCCTTCACACTCTCTATTAAATCTCTGTCTCCACTATCATTCATGCTCCTTCTCACTCACTTTCAACTCTCTGTCTCCACTCAGTCTCCCTCCTACTGACTCTCATTTAACTCTCTGTTTCGGGTCTCAGGCTACTTCCTTTCCAGTCTATTTAGCTGTCTGTCTCTGCTCTCAGTCTCACTACTTCTTGTTCACTTTTAACTCTCTGTCTCCAACCTCAGTCTTGCTCCTTCTCGCTCTCTTTAATTCTCCATATCGGCTCTCAGTCTCGCTCTTCCTCACTCTCGTTTAACTCTCTGTCTCCTCTCTCAGTCTCCCTCCTTCTTGCGCTCTTTTTAAGCTCTGGCTCCGCTCTCAGTCTCGCTCCTTCTCACTCACTTTCAACTCTCTGTCTCTGCTTTCATTTTCCCTCCTCCTCGCTCTCCTTTAACTCTCTGTTTCTGCTCAGAGTCTTGCTCCTTTCCACTCTCCTTTAACTTTCTGTCTCCGCTCTTTGTCTCGCTCCCTCTCGCTCTTTTAACTCTCTGTCTCCACTCTCAGTCTCCCTGCTTCTCGCTTTCTTTTAACTCTCTGTTTCTGCTCTCAGGCTAGTTCCTTTCCACTCTCTTTTAACTCTCTGTCTCCATTCTCAGTCTCGCTTCTTTTCGCGCTCTTTTAACTCACTTTCTCGGATCTCAGTCTCGCTCCTTCTTGTTATCTGTAACTCTCTGACTCCACTTTTAGTCCCGCTCCTTCTAGCTCTCTTTCAACTCTCTGTTTATGCTCTCAGGCTCACTGCTCCTTACACTCTTTTAACTCTATGTCTCCAATCTCAGTCTCACTTCATCTCACTGTTGTTTAACACTCTGTCTCCGCTCTCAGTCTCGCTCCTTCTCGCTCTCATTTACCTCTCTGCCTTCGGTCTCAGTCTCGCTCATTCTCACTCTCTTTTAATTATCCTTCTCCGCTTTCAGTCTCGATCCTTCTCTCTTTCTTTTAACTCTCTGTCTCCACTCTCAGACTCACTCATTCTCACTCTCTTTTAACTCCCCGTCTCCACTCAGTCTCGCTCCTTCTCGTTCTCTTTTAACTCCCCGACTCCAACATCAGTCTCGCTCCTTCTCCGTCACATTTCATTCTCTGTCTCCGCTCTCAGTCTCGCTACTTCTTGTTATCTTGTAACTCTCTGTCTCCGCTTTCAGTCTTGCTCCTTCTCGCTCTCTTATAACTCTTTGTTTATGCTCTCACTCTCACCCCTCCTCACACTTTTTTCACTCTCTGTCTCCATTCTCACTATCACTTCTTCTCAATCTTTTTTAACACTCTGTCTCCGCACTCTGTCTCGCTCCTTCTCACTCTCATTTAACTCTCCGTCTCCGATATCTGTCTCACTCCTTCTCACTCTCTATTAAAACTCTGTCTCCGCTCTCAGTCTCGCTCCTTCACACTCTCTATTAACTCTCTGTCTCCACTATCATTCATGCTCCTTCTCACTCACTTTCAACTCTCTGTCTCCGCTCAGTCTCCCTCCTACTGACTCTCATTTAACTCTCTGTTTCGGATCTCAGGCTACTTCCTTTCCAGTCTCTTTTAGCTGCCTGTCTCTGCTCTCAGTCTCACTATTTCTTGATCACTTTTAACTCTCTGTCTCCACTGTCATGCTTGCTCCTTCTCGCTCTCTTTAAATCTCCGAATCCGCTCTCAGTCTCGCTCCTGCTCACTCTCGTTTCACTCTCCAACTCCGCTCTCAGTCTCGCTCTTCCACACACTCGTTTAATTCTCTGTCTCCTCTCTCAGTCTCCCTCCTTCTTGCGCTCTTTTTAAGCTCTGGCTCCGCTCTCAGTCTCGCTCCTTCTCACTCACTTTCAACTCTCTGTCTCTGCTTTCATTTTCCCTCCTCCTCGCTCTCCTTTTACTCTCTGTTCCTGCTCAGTCTTGCTCCTTTCCACTCTCCTTTAACTTTCTGTCTCCGCTCTTTGTCTCGCTCCCTCTCGCTCTCTTTTAACTCTCTGTCTCCACTCTCAGTCTCCCTCCTTCTCGCTATCTTTTAACTCTCTGTTTCTGCTCTCAGGCTAGTTCCTTTCCACTCTCTTTTAACTCTCTGTCTCCATTCTCAGTCTCGCTTCTTCTCGCGCTCTTTTAACTCAATTTCTCAGATCTCAGTCTCGCTCCTTCTTGTTATCCGTAACTCTCTGACTCCACTTTCAGTCCCGCTCCTTCGAGCTCTCTTTCAACTCTCTGTTTATGCTCTCAGTCTCACTGCTCCTTACACTCTTTTAACTCTATGTCTCCAATCTCAGTCTCACTTCATCTCACTGCTGTTTAACGCTCTGTCTCCGCTCTCAGTCTCGCTCCTTCTCGCTCTCATTTACATCTCTGCCTTCGGTCTCAGTCTCGCTAATTCTCACTCTCTTTTAATTATCCTTCTCCGCTTTCAGTCTCGATCCTTCTCTCTTTCTTTTAACTCTCTGTCTCCACTCTCAGACTCACTCATTCTCACTCTCTTTTAACGCTTTGTCTCCACTCAGTCTCGCTCCTTCTCGCTCTCTTTTAACTCCCCGTCTCCAATCTCAGTCAAGCTCCTTCTCCGTCACATTTCATTCTCTGTCTCCACTCTCATTCTTGCTCCTTCTCACTCTCTTTCAGCTCTCTGTCTCCGCTCTCAGTCTCGCTCCTTCTCACGCTCTTTTAACTCTCTTTTTCCGCTCTCAGTCTCGCTACTTCTTGTTATCTTGTAACTCTCTGTCTCCGCTTTCAGTCTTGCTCCTTCTCGCTCTCTTATAACTCTTTGTTTATGCTCCCACTCTCACCCCGCCTCACACTTTTTTCACTCTCTGTCTCCTTTCTCACTATCACTTCTTCTCGATCTTTTTTAACACTCCGTCTCCGCACTCTGTCTCGCTCCTTCTCACTCTCATTTAACTCTCTGTCTCCGATCTCTGTCTCGCTCCTTCACACTCTCTATTAAATCTCTGTCTCCACTATCATTCATGCTCCTTCTCACTCACTTTCAACTCTCTGTCTCCGCTCAGTCTCCCTCCTACTGTCTCTCATTTAACTCTCTGTTTCGGATCTCAGGCTACTTCCTTTCCAGTCTCTTTTAGCTGCCTGTCTCTGCTCTCAGTCTCACTATTTCTTGATCACTTTTAACTCTCTGTCTCCACTCTCAGTCTTGCTCCTTCTCGCTCTCTTTAAATCTCCGAATCCGCTCTCAGACTCGCTCCTGCTCACTCTCGTTTCACTCTCCATCTCCACTCTCAGTCTCGCTCTTCCACACGCTCGTTTAATTCTCTGTCTCCTCTCTCAGTCTCCCTCCTTCTTGCGCTCTTTTTAAGCTCTGGCTCCGCTCTCAGTCTCGCTCCTTCTCGCTCACTTTTCACCCTCTGTCTCCGCTCTCAGTCTCGCTCCTTCTCACACTCTTTTAACTCTCTTTCTCCGCTCTAAATCTCGCTACTTCTTGTAATCTATTAACTCTGTATCCGCTTTCAGTCTCGCTTCTTCAGGCTCTATTTCAACTCTCACTGAAATCTCCTTCTCCACTCTCAGTCTCGCTCCTTCTCTCTTTCTTTTAACTCTCTGTCTCCACTCTCAGTCTCACTCATTCTCACTCTCATTTAACTATCTGACTCCGCTCTAGGTCTCGTTCCTTCACACTCTCTTTTAACTCTTTGTCTCCGCTCTCAGTCTCGCTCCTTCTCGCTCTCATTTACCTCTCTGCCTTCGGTCTCAGTCTCGCTCATTCTCACTCTCTTTTAATTATCCTTCTCCGCTTTCAGTCTCGATCCTTCTCTCTTTCTTTTAACTCTCTGTCTCCACTCTCAGAGTCACTCATTCTCACTCTCTTTTAACTATCTGTCTCTGCTCTCAGTCTCGCTCCTTCTCACTCTCTTTTAACTCTTTGTCTCCACTCAGTCTCGCTCCTTCTCACTCTCTTTTAACTCCCCGTCTCCAATCTCAGTCTCGCTGATTCTCCGTCACTTTTCATTCTGTCTCCACTCTCATTCTCGCTCCTTTCTCACTCTCTTTTAGCTCTCTGTCTCCGCTCTCAGTCTCGCTCCTTCAAACGCACTTTTAACTCTCTTTCTCCGCTCTGTCTCGCTACTTCTTGTTATCTTGTATGTCTCTGTCTCCGCTTTCAGTCTCGCTCCTTCTCGCTCTCTTTTAACTCTTTGTTTATGCCCTCAGTCTCACCCCTCCTCACACTTTTTCCACTCTCTGTCTCCTTTCTCACTATCACTTCTTCTCGCTCTTTTTTAACACTCTGTCTCCGCACTCTGTCTCACTCCTTCTCACACTCATTTTACTCTCCGTCTCCGATCTCTGTCTCGCTCCTTCTCACTCTCTATTAAATCTCTGTCTACGCTCTCAGTCTCGCTCCTTCACACTCTCTATTAACTCTCTGTCTCCACTATCATTCATGCTCCTTCTCACTCACTTTCAACTCTCTGTCTCCGCTCAGTCTCCCTCCTACTGACTCTCATTTAACTCTCTGTTTCGGGTCTCAGGCTACTTCCTTTCCAGTCTCTTTTAGCTGTCTGTCTCTGCTCTCAGTCTCACTACTTCTTGTTCACTTTTAACTCTCTGTCTCCACTCACAGTCTTGCTCCTTCTCGCTCTCTTTAAATCTCCGAATCCGCTCTCAGTCTTGCTCCTGCTCACTCTCTTTTCACTCTCCAACTCCGCTCTCAGTCTCGCTCTTCCACACTCTCGTTTAAATCTCTGTCTCCTCTCTCAGTCTCGCTCCTTCTTGCGCTCTTTTAAAGCTCTGGCTCCGCTCTCAATCTCGCTCCTTCTCACTCAATTTTCACCCTCTGTCCCCGCTCTCTGTCTCGCTCCTTCTCTCACTCTTTTAACTCTCTTTCTCCGCTCTAAGTCCCGCTACTTCTTGTAATCTTTTAACTCTGTATCCGGTTTCAGTCTCGCTTCTTCAGGCTCTATTTCAACTCTCATTGAAATCTCCTTCTCCACTCTCAGTCTCACTCCTTCTCCCTTTCTTTTAACTCTCTGTCTCCACTCTCAGTCTCACTCATTCTCACTCTCATTTAACTATCTGTCTCCGCTCTAGGTCTCGTTCCTTCTCACTCTCTTTTAACTCTTTGTCTCCGTTCTCAGTCTCGCTCCTTCTCGCTCTCATTTACCTCTCTGCCTTCGGTCTCAGTCTCGCTCATTCTCACTCTCTTTTAATTATCCTTCTCCGCTTTCAGTCTCGATCCTTCTCTCTTTCTTTTAACTCTCTGTCTCCACCCTCAGAGTCACTCATTCTCACTCTCTTTTAACTAACTGTCTCTGCTCTCAGTCTCCCTCCTTCTCACTCTCTTTTAACTCCCCGTCTCCAATCTCAGTCTCGCTGATTCTCCGTCACTTTTCATTCTGTCTCCACTCTCATTCTCGCTCCTTTCTCACTCTCTTTTAGCTCTCTGTCTCCGCTCTCAGTCTCGCTCCTTCAAACGCACTTTTAACTCTCTTTCTCCGCTCTGTCTCGCTACTTCTTGTTATCTTGTATGTCTCTGTCTCCGCTTTCAGTCTCGCTCCTTCTCGCTCTCTTTTAACTCTTTGTTTATGCCCACAGTCTCACCCCTCCTCACACTTTTTCCACTCTCTGTCTCCGCTCTCACTATCACTTCTTCTCGCTTTTTTTTAACACTCTGTCTCCGCACTCTGTCTCACTCCTTCTCACACTCATTTTACTCTCCGTCTCCGATCTCTGTCTCGCTCCTTCTCACTCTCTATTAAATCTCTGTCTACGCTCTCAGTCTCGCTCCTTCACACTCTCTATTAACTCTCTGTCTCCACTATCATTCATGCTCCTTCTCACTCACTTTCAACTCTCTGTCTCCGCTCAGTCTCCCTCCTACTGACTCTCATTTAACTCTCTGTTTCGGGTCTCAGGCTACTTCCTTTCCAGTCTCTTTTAGCTGTCTGTCTCTGCTCTCAGTCTCACTACTTCTTGTTCACTTTTAACTCTCTGTCTCCACTCACAGTCTTGCTCCTTCTCACTCTCTTTAAATCTCCGAATCCGCTCTCAGTCTTGCTCCTGCTCACTCTCTTTTCACTCTCCATCTCCGCTCTCAGTCTCGCTCTTCCACACTCTCGTTTAAATCTCTGTCTCCTCTCTCAGTCTCGCTCCTTCTTGCGCTCTTTTAAAGCTCTGGCTCCGCTCTCAATCTCGCTCCTTCTCACTCACTTTTCACCCTCTGTCCCCGCTCTCTGTCTCGCTCCTTCTCTCACTCTTTTAACTCTCTTTCTCCGCTCTAAGTCCCGCTACTTCTTGTAATCTTTTAACTCTGTATCCGGTTTCAGTCTCGCTTCTTCAGGCTCTATTTCAACTCTCATTGAAATCTCCTTCTCCACTCTCAGTCTCACTCCTTCTCCCTTTCTTTTAACTCTCTGTCTCCACTCTCAGTCTCACTCATTCTCACTCTCATTTAACTATCTGTCTCCGCTCTAGGTCTCGTTCCTTCTCACTCTCTTTTAACTCTTTGTCTCCGCTCTCAGTCTCACTCCTTCTCGCTCTCATTTACCTCTCTGCCTTCGGTCTCAGTCTCGCTCATTCTCACTCTCTTTTAATTATCCTTCTCCGCTTTCAGTCTCGATCCTTCTCTCTTTCTTTTAACTCTCTGTCTCCACTCTCAGAGTCACTCATTCTCACTCTCTTTTAACTATCTGTCTCTGCTCTCAGTCTCGCTCCTTCTCACTCTCTTTTAACTCCCCGTCTCCAATCTCAGTCTCGCTGATTCTCCATCACTTTTCATTCTGTCTCCGCTCTCAGTCTCGCTAATTCTTGTTATCTTGTATCTCTCGGTCTCCGCTTTCAGTCTCGCTCCTTCTCGCTCTCTTTTAACACTTTGTTTATGCTCTCAGTCTCACCCCTCCTCACACTTTTTTCACTTTCTGTCTCCTTTCTCACTATCACTTCTTCTCGCTCTTTTTTAACACTCTGTCTCCGCACTCTGTCTCGCTCCTTCTCACTCTCATTTAACTCTCTGTCTCCGATCTCTGTCTCGCTCCTTCTCACTCTCTATTAAATCTCTGTCTACGCTCTCAGTCTCGTTCCTTCACACTCTCTATTAACTCTCTGTCTCCACTATCATTCATGCGCCTTCTCACTCACTTTCAACTCTCTGTCTCCACTCAGTCTCCCTTCTACTGACTCTCATTTAACTCTCTGTTTCAGGTCTCAGGCTACTTCCTTTCCAGTCTCTTTTAGCTGTCTGTCTCTGCTCTCAGTCTCACTACTTCTTGTTCACTTTTAACTCTCTGTCTCCACTCACAGTCTTGCTCCTTCTCGCTCTCTTTAAATCTCCGAATCCGCTCTCAGTCTTCCTCCTGCTCACTTTCTTTTCACTCTCCATCTCCGCTCTCAGTCTCGCTCTTCCACACTCTCATTTAAATCTGTCTCCTCTCTCAGTCTCGCTCCTTCTTGCGCTCTTTTAAAGCTCTGGCTCCGCTCTCAGTCTCGCTCATTCTCACTCACTTTCAACTCTCTGTCTCCGCTCAGTCTCCCTCCTACTGACTCTCATTTAACTCTCTGTTTCGGGTCTCAGGCTACTTCCTTTCCAGTCTATTTAGCTGTCTGTCTCTGCTCTCAGTCTCACTACTTCTTGTTCACTTTTAACTCTCTGTCTCCAACCTCAGTCTTGCTCCTTCTCGCTCTCTTTAATTCTCCATATCGGCTCTCAGTCTCGCTCTTCCTCACTCTCGTTTAACTCTCTGTCTCCTCTCTCAGTCTCCCTCCTTCTTGCGCTCTTTTTAAGCTCTGGCTCCGCTCTCAGTCTCGCTCCTTCTCACTCACTTTCAACTCTCTGTCTCTGCTTTCATTTTCCCTCCTCCTCGCTCTCCTTTAACTCTCTGTTTCTGCTCAGAGTCTTGCTCCTTTCCACTCTCCTTTAACTTTCTGTCTCCGCTCTTTGTCTCGCTCCCTCTCGCTCTTTTAACTCTCTGTCTCCACTCTCAGTCTCCCTGCTTCTCGCTTTCTTTTAACTCTCTGTTTCTGCTCTCAGGCTAGTTCCTTTCCACTCTCTTTTAACTCTCTGTCTCCATTCTCAGTCTCGCTTCTTCTCGCGCTCTTTTAACTCACTTTCTCGGATCTCAGTCTCGCTCCTTCTTGTTATCTGTAACTCTCTGACTCCACTTTCACTCCCGCTCCTTCTAACTCTCTTTCAACTCTCTGTTTATGCTCTCAGTCTCACTGCTCCTTACACTCTTTTGACTCGATGTCACCAATCTCAGTCTCACTTCATCTCACTGTTGCTTAACGCTCTGTCTCCGCTTTCAGTCTCGGCCCTTCTCGCTCTTTTTTAACTCTTGTCTATGCTCTCAGTCTCATCACTCCTCACACTTTTTTCACTCTCTGTCTCCTTTCTCACTATCACTTCTTCTCGATCTTTTTTAACACTCTGTCTCCGCACTCTGTCTCGCTCCTTCTCACTCTCACTTAACTCTCCGTCTCTGATCTCTGTCTCGCTCCTTCTCACTCTCTATTAAATCTCTGTCTCCACTATAATTCATGCTCCGTCTCACTCACTTTCAACTCTCTGTCTCCGCTCAGTCTCCCTCCTACTGACTCACATTTAACTCTCTGTTTCGGGTCTCAGGCTACTTCCTTTCCAGTCTCTTTTAGCTGCCTGTCTCTGCTCTCAGTCTCACTACTTCTTGTTTACTTTTAACTCTCTGTCTGAACTCTCACTCTTGCTCCTTCTCGCTCTCTTTAAATCTCCGAATCCGCTCTCAGTCTCGCTCCTGCGCACTCTCTTTTCACTCTCCATCTCCGCTCTCAGTCTCGCTCTTCCACACTCTCGTTTAAATCTCAGTCTCCACTCTCAGTCTCCCTCCTTCTTGCACTCTTTTAAAGCTCTGGCTCCGCTCTCAGTCTCGCTCATTCTAACTCACTTTCAACTCTTTGTCTCCACTTTCATTTTCCCTCCTCCTCGCTCTCCTTTAACCCTCTGTTTCTGCTCAGAGTCTTGCTCCTTTCCACTCTCCTTTAACTTTCTGTCTCCGCTCTTTGTCTCACTCCCTCTCGCTCTCTTTTAACTCTCTGTCTCCACTCTCAGACTCCCTCCTTCTCACTTTCTTTTAACTCTCTGTTTCTGCTCTCAGGCTAGTTCCTTTCCACTCTCTTTTAACTCTCTGTCTCCATTCTCAGTCTCGCTTCTTCTCGCGCTCTTTTAACTCACTTTCTTGGATCTCAGTCTCGCTCCTTCTTGTTATCTGTAACTCTCTGACTCCACTTTTAGTCCCGCTCCTTCGAGCTCTCTTTCAACTCTCTGTTTATGCTCTCAGACTCACTGCACCTTACACTCTTTTAACTCTATGTCTCCAATCTCAGTCTCACTTCATCTCACTGTTGTTTAACGCTCTGTCTCCGCTCTCAGTCTCGCTCCTTCTCGCTCTCATTTACCCCTCTGCCTTCGGTCTCGGTCTCGCTCATTCTCACTCTCTTTTAATTATCCTTCTCCGCTTTCAGTCTCGATCCTTCTCTCTTTCTTTTAACTCTCTGTCTCCACTCTCAGACTCACTCATTCTCACTCTCTTTTAACTCTTTGTCTCCAATCAGTCTCACTCCTTCTCGCTCTCTTTTAACTCCCCGTCTCCAATCTCAGTCTCGCTCCTTCTCTCTATCTTTTAGCTCTCTGTCTCCGCTCTCAGTCTCGCTCCTTCTCACTCTCTTTTAGCTCTCTGTCTCCGCTCTCAGTCTCGCTCCTTCTCGCTCTCTTTTAACTCTCTTTCTCCGCTCTCAGTCTCGCTACTTCTTGTTATCTTGTATCTCTCTGTCTCCGCTTTCAGTCTCGCTCCTTCTCGCTCTCTTTTAACTATTTGTTTATGCTCTCACTCTCACCCCTCCTCACACTTTTTTCACTCTCTGTCTCCTTTCTCACTATCACTTCTTCTCAATCTTTTTTAACACTCTGTCTCCGCACTCTGTCTCGCTCCTTCTCACTCTCATTTAACTCTCCATCTCCGATCTCTGTCTCGCTCCTTCTCACTCTCTATTAAATCTCTGTCTCCGCTCTCATTCTCGCTCCTTCACACTCTCTATTAACTCTCTGTCTCCACCATCATTCATGCTCCTTCTCACTCACTTTCAACTCTCTGTCTCCGCTCAGTCTCCCTCCTACTGACTCTCATTTAACTCTCTGTTTCGGGTCTCAGGCTACTTCCTTTCCAGTCTCTTTTAGCTGTCTGTCTCTGCTCTCAGTCTCACTACTTCTTGTTCACTTTTAACTCTCTGTCTCCACTATTAGTCTTGCTCCATCTCGCTCTCTTTAAATCTCCGAATCCGCTCTCAGTCTCGCTCCTGCTCACTCTCTTTTTACTCTCCATCTCCGTTCTCAGTCTCGCTCTTCCTCACTCTCGTTTAACTCTCTGTCTCCTCTCTCAGTCTCCCTCCTTCTTGCACTCTTTTTAAGCTCTGGCTCCGCTCTCAGTCTTGCTCCTTCTCACTCACATTCAACTCTCTGTCTCTGCTTTCATTTTCCCTCCTCCTCGCTCTCCTTTAACTCTCTGTTTCTGCTCAGAGTCTTGCTCCTTTCCACTCTCCTTTAACTTTCTGTCTCCGCTCTTTGTCTCGCTCACTCTCGCTCTCTTTTAACTCTCTGTCTCCACTCTCAGTCTCCCTCCTTCTCGCTTTCTTTTAACTCTCTGTTTCTGCTCTCAGGCTAGTTCCTTTCCACTCTCTTTTAACTCTCTGTCTCCATTCTCAGTCTCGCTTCTTCTTGCGCTCTTTTAACTCACTTTCTCGGATCTCAGTCTCGCTCCTTCTTGTTATCTGTAACTCTCTGACTCCACTTTCAGTCCCGCTCCTTCTAGCTCTCTTTCAACTCTCTGTTAATGCTCTCAGTCTCACTGCTCCTTACACTCTTTTAACTCTATGTCTCCAATCTCAGTCTCACTTCATCTCACTGTTGTTTAACGCTCTGTCTCCGCTCTCAGTCTTGCTCCTTCTCGCTCTCATTTACATCTCTGCCTTCGGTCTCAGTCTCGCTCATTCTCACTCTCTTTTAATTATCCTTCTCCGCTTTCAGTCTCGATCCTTCTCTCTTTCTTTTAACTCTCTGTCTCCACTCTCAGACTCACTCATTCTCACTCTCTTTTAACTATCTGTCTCCGCTCTCAGTCTCAGTCCTTCTCACTCTCTAACTCTTTGTCTCCACTCAGTCTCGCTCCTTCTCGCTCTCTTTTAACTCCCCGTCTCCAATCCCTGTCTCGCTCCTTCTCCGTCACATTTCATTCTCTGTCTCCACTCTCATTCTCACTCCTTCTCGCTCTCTTTTAGCTCTCTGTCTCCGCTCTCAGTCTCGCTCCTTCTCACGCTCTTTTAACTCTCTTTCTCCGCTCTCAGTCTCGCTACTTCTTGTGATCTTGTAACTGTCTCCGCTTTCAGTCTCGCTCCTTCTCGCTCTCTTTTAACTCTTTGTTTATGCTCTCAGTCTCACCACTCCTCACACTTTTTTCACTCTCTGTCTCCTTTCTCACTATCACTTCTTCTCGCTCTTTTTTAACACTCTGTCTCCGCACTCTGTCTCGCTCCTTCTCACACTCATTTCACTCTCCGTCTCCGATCTCTGTCTCGCTCCTTCTCACTCTCTATTAAATCTCTGTCTACGCTCTCAGTCTCGCTCCTTCACACTCTCTATTAACTCTCTTTTTCCACTATCATTCATGCTCCTTCTCACTCACTTTCAACTCTCTGTCTCCGCTCAGTCTCCCTCCTACTGACTCTCATTTAACTCTCTGTTTCAGGTCTCAGGCTACTTCCTTTCCAGTCTCTTTTAGCTGCCTGTCTCTGCTCTCAGTCTCACTACTTCTTGTTCACTTTTAACTCTCTGTCTCCACTCACAGTCTTACTCCTTCTCGCTCTCTTTAAATCTCCGAATCCGCTCTCAGTCTTGCTCCTGCTCACTCTCTTTTCACTCTCCATCTCCGCTCTCAGTCTCGCTCTTCCACACTCTCGTTTAAATCTCTGTCTCCTCTCTCAGTCTCGCTCCTTCTTGCGCTCTTTTTAAGCTCTGGCTCTGCTCTCATTCTCGCTCCTTCTCACTCACTTTCAACTCTCTATCTCCGCTTTCATTTTCCCTCATCCTCGCTCTCCTTTAACTCTCTGTTTCTGCTCTCAGTCTTCCTCCTTTCCACACTGCTTTAACCTTCTGTGTCCGCTCTCTGTCTCGCTCCCTCTTGCTCTCTTTTAACTCTCTGTCTCCACTCTCAGTCTCCCTCCTTCTTGCTCTCTTTTAACTCTCTGTTTCCGCTCTCAGGCTAGTTCCTTTTTCACTCACTTTTAAATCTCTGTCTCCACTCTCAGTCTTGCACCTTCTCACTCTATTTAAATTTCCATATCCGCTCTCAGTCTCGCTCTTATTCGCTATCTTTTCACTCTCAGTATCCGCTCTCAGTCTTGCTCCTACTCACTCTCTTTTACATCTCTCTCTCCTCTCTCAATCTCGCTCCTTCTTTTGCTCTTTTAAAGCTCTGGCTCCGAACTGAGACTCGTTCCTTCTTGCTCTCATTTAACTCTCCGTCTTCAGTCTCAGTCTCGCTCCTTCTCACTCTCTTTTAACTCTCCTTCTCTGCTCTCAGTCTCGCTCCTTCTCTCTCACTTTTAACTCTCTGTCTCCGCTCTCAGTATCACTCATTCTCACTCTCTTTTAACTACCTGTCTCCGGTCTCAGTCTCGCTCCTTCTTGCACTCTTTTAATTCTCTGTCTCCACTCTCATTCTCGTTCCGTCTAACTCTCATTTAAGTCTTTGTATCCGCTCTCAGTCTCGCTCCTTCAACTGCTGTTTTAACTCTCCATCTCCGATCTCAGTTTCGCTCCTTCTCGCTCACTTTTCACTCTCTGTCTCCGCTCTCAGTTTCACTCCTTCTCACTCTCTTTTAACTCTCTTTCTCCGCTCTCAGTCTCGCTACTTCTTGTTATCTTTTAAATATGTCTCTGCTTTCAGTCTCGCTCATTCACGCTCTCTTTCAACTCTCTGTTAATGCCCTCAGTCTCACTCCTCCTCACACTATTTTAACTCTATGTCTCCTCTCTCAGTCTCACTTCTTCTCGCTCTGTTTTAACACTCTGTCTCCGCACTCAGTCACGCTCCTTCTCCTTTCATTTAACTCTCCGTCTCTGGTCGCAGTCTTGCTCCTTCTCTCTCTCTTTTATGTCTCCTTCTCCACTCTCAGTCTTGCTCATTCTCTCTCTCTTTTAAGTCTGTCTCCACTCTCAGTCTCACTCATTCTCACTCTTTTTTAACTCTCTATCTCCGCTCTTAGTCTCGCTCCTTTTAACTCTCTATTAACTCTCTGTCACCGATCTCAGTCTCACTACTTCTCGTTCACATTTTACTCTCTTTCTGCACTCTCAGTCTTGCTCCTTCTCACGCTTTTTTAACACTCTGTCTACGCTGTCATGTTAGTTCCTTTCGACTGTCTTTTAAATCTCTGTATCCGCTCTCAATCTCACTACTTCTTGTTCAAATTTAACTCTCTGTCTCCAATCTCAGTCTTGCTCCTTCTCGCTCTCTTTCAACTCTCTGTTTATGCTCTCAGTCTCACTCCTCCTCACACTATTTTAACTCTATGTCTCGTCTCTCCGTCCCACTTCATCTCGCCCTTGTTTTACTCTCTGTCTCCACACTCAGTCTCGCTCCTTCTTACTCACATTTAACTCTCTACCTCCGGTCTCAGTCTTGCTCCTTCTCACTCTCTTTTCACTTTCCTTCTCCGCTCTCAGTCTCACCCCTTCTCTCTTTCTTTTAACTCTCTGTCTCCAAGCTCAGTCTCACTCATTCACACTCTCTTTTAAGTATCTGTCTCCGCTCTCAGTCTCGCTCCTTCTCCCTCTCTTTTAACTCTTCGTCTCCACTCTCAGTCTCGCTCCTTCTCACTCTCTTTTAACTCTCCATCTCCGATCTCAGTCTCGCTCCTCCTCCGTCACTTTTCATTCTCTGTCTCCATTCTCATTCTCGCTCCTTCTCACTCTCTTTTAGATCTCTGTCTCCACTTTCAGTCTCACCCCTTCTCGCTCCCTTTTAACTAGCTCTTTATGCTCTCAGTCTCACTCCTCCTCACACTCTTTTAACTCTATGTCTCCGTCCTCATTATCACTTCTTCTCGCTCTTTTTTAACACTCTGTCTCCGCACTCAGTCTCACTCCTTCTCACTCTCATTTAACTCTCCGTCTCCGATCCCCGTCTCGCTCCTTCTCATTCTCTATTAACTCTCTATCTCCACTCTCTGTCTCGCTCCTTCTCGCTCTATTTTAACTCTCTGTATCCGATCTCAGTCTCGCACCTTCTCCCTCACTTTTCACTCTCTGTCTCCGCTCTCACTCTCGCTCCTTCTCATTCTCTTTGAACTCGCTTTCTCCGCTCTCAGTCTCGCTCCTTCTCACTCTCTATTAACTCTCTGTCTCCACTCTCATTCTTGCTCCTTCTCACTCACTTTCAACTCTCTGTCTCCGCTCAGTCTCCCTCCTACTGACTCTCATTTAACGCTCTGTTTCCGATCTCAGGCTACTTCCTTTCCACTCTCTTTTAGCTGTCTGTCTCCGCTCTCAGTCTCACTACTTCTCGTTCACTTTTAACTCTCTGTCTCCACTCTCAGTCTTGATCCTTCTCGCTCTCTTTAAATCTCCATATCTGCTCTCAGTCTCGCTCTTACTCACTCTCTTTTCACTCTCCATCTCTGCTCTCAGTCTCGTTCTTCATCACTCTCGTTTAACTCTCTGTCTCCTCTCTCTGTCTCCCTCCTTCCTGCACTCTTTTTAAGCTCTGGCTCCGCTCTCAATCTCGCTCCTTCTCACTCACTTTCAACTCTCTGTCTCCGCTTTCATTTTCCCTCCTCCTCGCTCTCCTTTAACTCTCTGTTTCTGCTCAGAGTCTTGCTCC
This sequence comes from Carcharodon carcharias, assembly GCF_017639515.1. Taxonomy (NCBI): domain Eukaryota; kingdom Metazoa; phylum Chordata; class Chondrichthyes; order Lamniformes; family Lamnidae; genus Carcharodon; species Carcharodon carcharias. The sequence continues at coordinate 260,098,369 of NC_054467.1, read as the reverse complement.
TTTCCACTCTCCTTTAAGTTTCTGTCTCCACTCTTTGTCTCGCTCCCTCTCGCTCTCTTTTAATTCTCTGTCTCCACTCAGTCTCCCTGCTTCTCGCTCTCTTTTAACTTTCGGTTTCTGCTCTCAGGCTAGTTCCTTTCCACTCACTTTTAACTCTCTCTCTCCACTCTCAGTCTTGCACCTACTCACTCTCTTTAAATTTCCGTATCCGCTCTCAGTCTTGCTCTTACTCGCTATCTTTTCACTCTCCGTATCCGCTCTCAGTCTCGCTCCCACTCACTCTCTTTTACATCTCTCTCTCCTCTCTCAGTCTCGCTCCTTTTTCTCTTTTAAAGCTCTGACTCTGAACTGAGACTCACTCCTTCTTGCTCTCATTTAACTCGCCATCTTCAGTCTCAGTCTCGCTCCTTCTCACTCTATTTTAACTCTCCTTCTCCATTCTCAGTCTCACTCATTCTCACTCTCTGTTAACTATCTGCCTCCGCTCTCAGTCTCGCTCCTTCTCACACTCTTTTAACTCTCTGTCTCCACTCTCATTCTCGTTCCTTCTAACTCTCATTTAACTCTTTGTTTCCACTCTCAGTCTCGCTCCTTCAACCGCTCTTTTAATTCTCCGTCTCCGATCTCAGTCTCGCTCCTTCTCGCTCACTATTCACTCTCTGTCGCCGCTCTCAGTCTCACTCCTTTTCACTCTCTTTTAATTCTATTTCTCCGCTCTCAGTCTCGCTACTTCTTGTTATCTTTTAAATCTGTCTCCGCTTTCAGTCTCACTCATTCACGCTCTCTTTCAACTCTCTGTTAATGCTCTCAGTCTCACTCCTCCTCACACCATTTTAACTCTATGTCTCGTCTCTCAGTCTCACTTCTTCTCGCTCTTTTTTAAGGCTCTGTCTCCGCACTCAGTCTCGCTCCTTCTCCTTTCATTTAACTCTCCATCTCTGGTCTCAGTCTCGCTCCTTCTCTCTCTCTTTTATCTCTGCGTCTCCGCTCTCAGTCTTGCTCATTCTCTCTCTCTTTTCAGTCTCTGTCTCCACTCTCAGTCTCACTCATTCTCACTCTTTTTTTACTCTCTATCTCCGCTCTCAGTCTCGCTCCTTCTCACTCTCTATTAACTCTCTGTCGCCGTTCTCAGTCTCGCTACTTCTCGTTCAAATTTAACTCTCTTTCTGCACTCTCAATCTTGCTCCTTCTCACACTTTTTTAATGCTCTGTCTCCGCTCTAAGCTTAGTTCCTTTCCACTCTCTTTTAAATCTCTGTATCCGCTCTCAGTCTCACTACTTCTCATTCACATTTAACTCTCTGTCTTCAATCTCAGTCTTGCTCCTTCTCGCTCTCATTCAACTCTCCATTTATGCTCTCAGTCTCACTCCTCCTCACACTATTTAACTCTATGTCTCCTCTCTCAGTCTCACTTCATCTCGCACTGGTTTAACTCTCTGTCTCCGCACTCAGTCTCGCTACTTCTTACTCACATTTAACTCTCTGCCTCCGGTCTCAGTCTCGCTCCTTCTCACTCTCTTTTAACTATCCTTCTCCACTCTCAGTCTCACTCATTATCACTCTCATTTAACTATCTTTCTCCGGTCTCAGTCTCACTCCTTCTCACTCTCTTTTAACTCTTTGTCTCCACTCTCAGTCTCACTCCTTCTCGCTCTCTTTTTCTCTCCATCTCCGATCTCAGTCTCACTCCTCCTCCCTCACTTTTCATTCTCTGTCTCCACTCTCCTTCTCGCTCCTTCTCACTCTCTTTTAGATCTCAGTCTCCGCTCTCAGTCTCGCTCCTTCTCACGCTCTTTTAACTCTCTTTCTCCGCTCTCAGTCTCGCTACTTCTTGTTATCTTTTAACTCTCTGTCTCCGCTTTCAGTCTCACTCCTTCTCGCTCTCTTTTAACTCTTTCTTTATGCTCTCAGTCTCACTCCTCCTCACACTCTTTTAACTCTATGTCTCCTTCCTCATTATCACTTCTTCTCGCTCCTTTTTAACACTCTGTCTCCGCACTCAGTCTCACTCCTTCTCACTCTCCTTTAACTCCCGTCTCCAATCCATGTCTCACTCCGTCTCACTCTCTATTAAATCTATCTCCACTCTCTGTCTCACTCCTTCTCGCTCTATTTTAACTCTCCGCATCCAATCTCAGTCTCGCACCTTCTCCCTCACTTTTCACTCTCTTCCTCCGCTGTCGGTCTCGCTCCTTCTCACTCTCTATTAACGCTCTGTGTCCACTCATTCTCATTACTTCGCGTTCACTTTTAACTCTCTATCTCAACTCTGTCTTGCTCCTTCTCGCTCTTTTATAACTCTCTGGCTCCGCTCTCAGGCTAGTTCCTTTCCACTCTCTTTTAACTCTCTGTCTCCGCTCTCTGTCAGGCTCCCTCTCACTCTCTATTAACTCTCTTTGTCCGCTCTCAGGCTATTTCCTTTCCACTCTCTTTTAACTCTCTGGCTCCACTCACAGTCTCACTACTTCTCGTTCACATTTAACTGTCTTTCTCCACTCTCAGTCTTGCTCATTCTCGCTCTTTTTAAACTCTCTGTCTCCGCTCGCAGGATAGTTTCTTTCCACTCTCTTTTAACTCTCTGTCTCCGCTCTCAGTCTTGCTCCTTCTCGCTCCCTTTAAATCTCCATATCTGCTCTCAGTCTCGCTCTTACTCGCTTTCTTTTCACTCTCAGTCTCCATGTTTATCACTCTCTTTTGACTCTCTGTCTCCTCTCTCAGTCTTGCTCCTTCTTGTGCTCTTTTCAAGCTCTGGCTCTGCTCTCAGTCTCGTTCATTCTCACTCTCTTTTAACACTCTGTTTCCACTATCATTCTCACTCATCCTCACTCTCTTTTAACTATTTGTCTCTGCTCGCAGTCTCACTCCTTCTCACTCTCTTAACTCTCTGCCTCCACTCTCATTCTCTCTACTTCTTGTTATCTTTTAACTCTCTGTCACCGCTTTCAGTCTCGCTCCTTCTCGCTCTCTTTTAACTCTCTGTATATACTCTCAGTCTCACTCCTCCTCACACTCTTTTAACTCTATGTCCCCTCTCTCGGTCTCACTTCTTCTCGCTCTTTTTAACTATCTGTCTCTGCTCTCAGTCTTGCTCCTTCTCACTCTCATTTAAATCTCCTTCTCCGCTCACAGTCTCGCTCCTTTCAGCTCTATTTTTACTTTCTGTCTCCACTCTCAGTCTCACTCTTTCTCACTCTCCTTTAACACTCTGTATCCGCTCTCAGTCTCGCACCTTCTCGCTCACTTTTCACTCTCTGTCTCAGCTGTCGGTCTCCCTCGTTCTCGCTCATTTAACTCTCAGTGTCCGCTCTCAGGCTAGTTCCTCTCCACTCTCTTTTAAGTCTCTGTCTCCGCTCTCAGTCTCACTACTTCTCGTTCACATTTAACTCTCTGCCTCCACTCTCAGTCTTGCTCCTTCTCGCTCTTTTTTAACTCTCTGTCTCCGCTGTCAGGCTAGATCCTTTGCACTCTCTTTTAACTCTCTGTCTCCACTCCCTGTCTCACTAATTCTCGTTCACTTTTAACTCACTGTCTCCTCTCTCAGTCTCGCTCCTTCTTGCGGTCTTTTAAAGCTCTGGCTCTGCTCTCAGTCTCACTCCTTCTCACTCTCTTTTAACACTCTCTCTCCGCTCTCAGTTTTGCTGCTTCTTGTTATCTTTTACCTCTCTGTCTCCGCTTTCCATCTCACTCCTTCTCGCTCTCTTTTAACTCTCTGTTTATGCTCAAAGCTTCACTCCTCCTCACACTCTTTTAACACTATCTCTCTTCTCTCAGACTAACTTCTTCTCGCTCTTTCTTAGCTATCAGTCTCCGCAATCAGTCTCGCTCCTTCTCGCTTTCATTTAAATCTCCTTCTCCGCTCACAGTCTCGCTGCCTCTCACTTTCTTTTACATCTCCTTCTCCACTCTCAGTCTCGCTCCTTCCAGCTCTATTTTTACTCTCTGTCTCCACTCTCAGTCTCACTCATTCTCACTCTCCTTTAACACTCTGTCTCCGCTCTAAGTCTCGCACCTTCTCGCTCTCTTTTCACTCTCTGTCTCCACTGTCGGTCTCCCTCCTTCTCACTCATTTAACTCTCTGTTTCTGCTCTCAGTCTTTATCATTTCCACTCTCTTTTAACTCACTGTCTCCGCTTTCTGTCTGGCTCCCTCTCACTCTCTATTAACTCTCTGTCTCCGCTCTCAGTCTCACTAATTCTCGTTCAATTTTAAGTCTCTGTCTCCACCCTCAGTCTTGCTCCTTCTCGCTCCCTTTAAATCTCCATATCCGCTCTCAGTCTCGCTCTTACTCGCTCTCATTTCACTCTCCGTCTCCGCTCTCAGTCTCCATGTTTGTCACTCTCTTTTAACTCTCTGTCTCCTCTCTCAGTCTCGCTCCTTCTTGTGCTCATTTCAAGCTCTGGCTCTGCTCTCAGTCTTGCTCCTTCTTGTGCTCTTTTTAAGCTCTGGCTCTGCTCTCAGTCTCGCTCATTCTCACTCTCATTTAACTATCTGTCTCCGCTCTCAGTCTCGCTCCTTCTCACTCTCTTTTAACTCTTTGTCTCCACTCTCAGTCTCGCACCTTCTCGCTCTCGTTTAACTCGCCATCTCCGATCTTAGTCTCACTCCATCTCCGTCACATTTCATTCTCTTTCTCCACTCTCATTCTTGCTCCTTCTCACTCTCTTTTAGATCTCTGTCTCCGCTCTCAGTCTCGCTCCTTCTCACGCTCTTTTAACTCTCTTTCTCCGCTCTCACGCTCGCTACTTCTTGTTATCTTTTAACTTTCTGTCTCCGCTTTCAGTCTCGCTCCTTCTTGCTCTCTTTTAACTCTCTCTTTATGCTCTGAGTCTCATTCCTCCTCACACTCTTTTAACTCTATGTCTCCTTCCTCATTATCACTTCGTCGTGCTCATTTTTCTCTTTTTTAACACTCTGTCTCCGCACTCAGTCTCACTCCTTCTCACTCTCATTTAACTCTCCGTCTCCGATCCCCGTCTCACTCTTTCTCACTCACTATTAACTCTCTCTCTCCACTCTCCGTCTTGCTCCTTCTCGCTCTATTTTAACTCTTCGTATCTGATCTCAGTCTCGCCCCTTCTCCCTCACTTTTCACTCTCTGTCTCCACTCTAAGTCTCGTTCCTTCTCACTCTCATTTAACTCTCTTCCTCCGCTGTCAGTCTCGCTCCTTCTCACTCTCTATTAACTCTCTGTGTCCACTCTCATTCTTGCTACTTGTCAATCACTTTCAACTCTCTGTCTCCGCTCTCAGTCTCACTCCTACTCACTCTCATTTAACTCTCTCTTTCCGGTCTCTGGCTAGTTCCTTTCCACTCTCTTTTAACAGTCTATCTCTGCTCGCAGTCTCATTACTTAGCGTTCACTTTTAACTCTCTGTCTCCACTCTCAGTCTTGCTCCTTCTCACTCTTTTATAACTCTCTTGCTCCGCTCTCAGGTTCATTCCTTTCCACTCTGTTTCAACGCTCTGTCTCCACTCTCAGTCTTGCTCCTTCTTGGTCTCCTCAAATCTCCGTCTCCGCTCTCAGTCTCACTCCTTCTCACGGTCTTTTAACTCTCTGTCTCCGCACTCAGTATCACTCCTTCTCGCGAACTTTTCACTCTCTTTCTCCGCTCTCAGTTTCACTCCTTCTAGTTAACTTTTAACTCTCTGTCTCTGCTTTCCATCTCACTCCTTCTCGCTCTCTTTTAACTCTCTGTTTATGCTCAAAGTCTCACTCCTCCTCACACTCATTTAACACTATGTCTCCTCTCTCAGACTCACTTCTTCTCGCTCTTTCTTAACTATCAGTCTCCGCAATCAGTCTCGCTCCTTCTCGCTCTCATATAAATCTCCTTTTCTGCTCACAGTCTCGCTCCCTCTCACTTTCTTTTATATCTCCTTCTCCGCTCTCAGTCTAGCTCCTTCCAGCTCTATTTATACTCTCTGTCTCCACTCTCAGTCTCACTCATTCTCATTCTCCTTTAACACTCTGTCTCCGCTCTCAATCTCGCACCTTCTCGCATTCTTTTCACTCTGTCTCCACTGTCGCTCTCCCTCCTTCTCGTTCTTTTAACTCTCTGTTTCTGCTCTCAGTTTTGATCCTTTCCACTCTCTATTAACTCTCTGTCACCGCTCTCTGTCTGGCTCCCTCTCACTCACTATTAACTCTCAGGGTCCCCTCTCAGGCTAGTTCCTCTCCACTCGCTTTTAACTCTCTATCTCCACTCTCAGTCTCACTACTTCTCGTTCACATTTAACTCTCTGTCTCCACTCTCAGTCGTGCTCCTTCTCGCTCTTTTTTAACTCTCTGTCTCTGCTCTCAGGCTAGATCCTTTGCACTCTCTTTTAACTCTCTGTCTCCTCTCCCAGTCTCACTAATTCTCGTTCACTTTTAACACTCTGTCTCCACTCTCAGTCTCGCTCCTTTTTGCACTCTTTTAAAGCTCTGGCTCCGCTCTCAATCTCACTCCGTCTCACGCTCTTTTAACACTCTCTCTCAGCACGCAGTCTCACTCCTTCTCGTGCTCTTTTAACTCTCCTTCTCCGGTCTCAGTCTTGCTCCTTCCCGCTCTATTTTTACTCTCTGGCTCCACTCTCAGTCTCACTCGTTCTCACGCTCTATTAACACTCTCTCTCCGCACGCAGTCTCACTCCTTCTCGTGCTCTTTTAACTCTCCTTCTCCGCTCACAGTCTTGCTCCCTCTCACTTTCTTTTACATCTCCTTCTCCGGTCTCAGTCTTGCTCCTTCCCGCTCTATTTTTACTCTCTGTCTCCACTCTCAGTCTCGCTCCTTCTCGCTCTCTTTTAACTCGCCATCTCCGAACTCAGTCTCACTCCTCCTCCGTCACATTTCATTCTCTTTCTCCACTCTCATTCTTGCTCCTTCTCACCCTCTTTTAGATCTCTGTCTCTGCTCTCAGTCTCGCTCCTTCTCACGCTCTTTTAAATCTCTTTCTCCGCTCTCACTCTCGCTACTTCTTGTTATCTTTTAACTTTCTGTCTCCGCTTTCAGTCTCGCTCCTTCTCGCTGTCTTTTAACTCACTCTTTATGCTCTGAGTCTCACTCCCCCTCACACTCTTTTAACTCTATGTCTCCTTCCTCATTATCACTTCTTCACGCTCATTTTTCTCTTTTTTAACACTCTGTCTCCGCACTCAGTCTCACTCCTTCTCACTCTCATTTAACTCTCCGTCTCCGATCCCCGTCTCGCTCCTTCTCACTCTCTATTAACTCTCTCTCTCCACTCTCCGTCTCGCTCCTTCTCGCTCTATTTTAACTCTCCGTATCTGATCTCAGTCTCGCACCTTCTCCCTCACTTTTCACTCTCTTTCTCCGCTCTCAGTCTCGTTCCTTCTCACTCTCATTTAACTCTATTCCTCCGCTGTCAGTCTCGCTCCTTCTCACTCTCTATTAACTCTCTGTGTCCACTCTCATTCTTGCTACTTCTCACTCACTTTCAACTCTCTGTCTCTGCTCACAGTCTCACTCCTACTCACTCTCATTTAACTCTCTCTTTCCGGTCTCAGGCTAGTTCCTTTCCATTCTCTTTTAACAGTCTGTCTCCGCTCGCAGTCTCATTATTTCGCGTTCACTTTTAACTCTCTGTCTCCAATCTCAGTCTTGCTCCTTCTCGCTCTTTTATAACTCTCTTGCTCCGCTCTCAGGTTAGTTCCTCTCCACTCTCTTTTAACTCTCTGTCTCCGCTCTCAGTCTCACTACTTCTCACGCTCTTTTAACCCTCTGTCTCCGCACTCAGTCTCACTCCTTCTCACGATCTTTTCACTCTCTTTCTCCGCTCTCAGTTTCACTCCTTCTAGTTATCTTTTAACTCTCTGTCTCTGCTTTCCATCTCACTTCTTCTCGCTCTCTTTTAACTCTCTGTTCATGCTCAAAGTCTCACTTCTCCTCACACTCACTTAACACTATGTCTCCTCTCTCAGAGTCACTTCTTCTCGCTCTTTCTTAACTATCGGTCTCCGCAATCAGTCTCGCTCCTTCTCGCTCTCATTTAAATCTCCTTCTCCGCTCACAGTCTCGCTCCCTCTCACTTTCTTTTACATCTCCTTCTCCGCTCTCAGTCTCACTCCTTCCAGCTCTATTTTTACTATCTGTCTCCACTCTCAGTCTCACTCATTCTCACTCTCCTTTAACACTCTGTCTCCGCTCTCTGTCTCACACCTTCTCGCATTCTTTTCACTCTGTCTCCACTGTCGCTCTCCCTCCTTCTCGTTCTTTTAATTCTCTGTTTCTGCTCTCAGTTTTGATCCTTTCCACTCTCTATTAACTCTCTGTCTCCGCTCTCTGTCTGGATCCCTCTCACTCACTATTAACTCTCTGGGTCCCCTCTAAGGCTAGTTCCTCTCAACTCGCTTTTAACTCTCTGTCTCTGCTCTCAGTCTCACTACTTCTCGTTCACATTTAACTCTCTGTCCCCACTCTCAGTCGTGCTCCTTCTCGCTCTTTTTTAACTCTCTGTCTCCGCTATCAGGCTAGATCCTTTGCACTCTCTTTTAACTCTCTGTCTCCTCTCCCAGTCTCACTAATTCTCGTTCACTTTTAACTCTCTGTCTCAACTCTCAGTCTCGCTCCTTTTTGCACTCTTTTAAAGCTCTGGCTCCGCTCTCAGTCTCACTCCTTCTCACGCACTTTTAACACTCTCTCTCCGCACGCAGTCTCACTCCTTCTCGTGCTCTTTTAACTCTCCTTCTCCGCTCACAGTCTCGCTCCCTCTCACTTTCTTTTACATCTCCTTCTCCGGTCTCAGTCTTGCTCCTTCCCGCTCTATTTTTACCCTTTGTCTCCACTCTCAGTCTCGCTCCTTCTCGCTCTCTTTTAACTCGCCATCTCCGATCTCAGTCTCACTCCTCCTCCGTCACATTTCATTCTCTTTCTCCACTCTCATTCTTGCTCCTTCTCACTCTCTTTTAGATCTCTGTCTCCGCTCTCAGTCTCGCTCCTTCTCACGCTCTTTTAAATCTCTTTCGCCGCTCTCAGTCTCGCTACGTCTTGTTATCTTTTAACTTTCTGTCTCCGCTTTCAGTCTCGCTCCTTCTCGCTCTCTTTTAACTCACTCTTTATGCTCTGAGTCTCACTCCTCCTCACACTCTTTTAACTCTATGTCTCCTTCCTCATTATCACTTCTTCGTGCTCATTTTTCTCTTTTTTAACACTCTGACTCCGCACTCAGTCTCACTCCTTCTCACTCTCATTTAACTCTCCGTCTCCGTTCGCCGTCTCGCTCCTTCTCACTCTCTATTAATGCTCTCTCTCCACTCTCCGTCTCGCTCCTTCTCGCTCTATTTTAACTCTCCGTATCTGATCTCAGTCTCGCACCTTCTCCCTCACTTTTCACTCTCTTTCTCCGCTCTCAGTCTCGTTCCTTCTCACTCTCATTTAACTCTATTCCTCCGCTGTCAGTCTCGCTCCTTCTCACTCTCTATTAACTCTCTGTGTCCACTCTCATTCTTGCTACTTCTCACTCACTTTCAACTCTCTGTCTCTGCTCACAGTCTCACTCCTACTCACTCTCATTTAACTCTCTCTTTCCGGTCTCAGGCTAGTTCCTTTCCATTCTCTTTTAACAGTCTGTCTCCGCTCGCAGTCTCATTATTTCGCGTTCACTTTTAACTCTCTGTCTCCACTCTCAGTCTTGCTCCTTCTCGCTCTTTTATAACTCTCTTGCTCCGCTCTCAGGCTAGTTCCATTCCACTCTCTTTTAACTCTCTGTCTCCGCTCTCAGTCTCAATACATCTCGTTCACTTTCAACTCTCTCTCTCCACTCTCAGTCTTGCTCCTTCTCAGTCTCATTAAATTTCCGTATACGCTCTCAGTCTCGCTCTTACTCGCTCTCTTTTCACTCTCCATCTCTGCTCTCAGTCTCGCTCCTTCTCACTCTCTTTTAACTCTCTTTCTCCGCTCTCAGTTTCACTCCTTCTAGTTATCTTTTAACTCTCTGTCTCTGCTTTCCATCTCACTCCTTCTCGCTCTCTTTTAACTCTCTGTTCATGCTCAAAGTCTCACTCCTCCTCACACTCTTTTAACACTATGTCTCCTCTCTCAGACTCACTTCCTCTCGCTCTTTCTTAACTATCAGTCTCCGCAATCAGTCTCGCTCCTTCTCGCTCTCATTTAAATCTCCTTCTCCGCTCACAGTCTCGCTCCCTCTCACTTTCTTTTACATCTCCTTCTCCGCTCTCAGTCTCACTCCTTCCAGCTCTATTTTTACTATCTGTCTCCACTCTCAGTCTCACTCATTCTCACTCTCCTTTAACACTCTGTCTCCGCTCTCTGTCTCACACCTTCTCGCATTCTTTTCACTCTGTCTCCACTGTCGCTCTCCCTCCTTCTTGTTCTTTTAATTCTCTGTTTCTGCTCTCAGTTTTGATCCTTTCCACTCTCTATTAACTCTCTGTCTCCGCTCTCTGTCTGGATCCCTCTCACTCACTATTAACTCTCTGGGTCCCCTCTAAGGCTAGTTCCTCTCAACTCGCTTTTAACTCTCTGTCTCTGCTCTCAGTCTCACTACTTCTCGTTCACATTTAACTCTCTGTCCCCACTCTCAGTCGTGCTCCTTCTCGCTCTTTTTTAACTCTCTGTCTCCGCTATCAGGCTAGATCCTTTGCACTCTCTTTTAACTCTCTGTCTCCTCTCCCAGTCTCACTAATTCTCGTTCACTTTTAACTCTCTGTCTCAACTCTCAGTCTCGCTCCTTTTTGCACTCTTTTAAAGCTCTGGCTCCGCTCTCAGTCTCACTCCTTCTCACGCACTTTTAACACTCTCTCTCCGCACGCAGTCTCACTCCTTCTCGTGCTCTTTTAACTCTCCTTCTCCGCTCACAGTCTCGCTCCCTCTCACTTTCTTTTACATCTCCTTCTCCGGTCTCAGTCTTGCTCCTTCCCGCTCTATTTTTACCCTTTGTCTCCACTCTCAGTCTCGCTCCTTCTCGCTCTCTTTTAACTCGCCATCTCCGATCTCAGTCTCACTCCTCCTCCGTCACATTTCATTCTCTTTCTCCACTCTCATTCTTGCTCCTTCTCACTCTCTTTTAGATCTCTGTCTCCGCTCTCAGTCTCGCTCCTTCTCACGCTCTTTTAAATCTCTTTCGCCGCTCTCAGTCTCGCTACGTCTTGTTATCTTTTAACTTTCTGTCTCCGCTTTCAGTCTCGCTCCTTCTCGCTCTCTTTTAACTCACTCTTTATGCTCTGAGTCTCACTCCTCCTCACACTCTTTTAACTCTATGTCTCCTTCCTCATTATCACTTCTTCGTGCTCATTTTTCTCTTTTTTAACACTCTGACTCCGCACTCAGTCTCACTCCTTCTCACTCTCATTTAACTCTCCGTCTCCGTTCGCCGTCTCGCTCCTTCTCACTCTCTATTAATGCTCTCTCTCCACTCTCCGTCTCGCTCCTTCTCGCTCTATTTTAACTCTCCGTATCTGATCTCAGTCTCGCACCTTCTCCCTCACTTTTCACTCTCTTTCTCCGCTCTCAGTCTCGTTCCTTCTCACTCTCATTTAACTCTATTCCTCCGCTGTCAGTCTCGCTCCTTCTCACTCTCTATTAACTCTCTGTGTCCACTCTCATTCTTGCTACTTCTCACTCACTTTCAACTCTCTGTCTCTGCTCACAGTCTCACTCCTACTCACTCTCATTTAACTCTCTCTTTCCGGTCTCAGGCTAGTTCCTTTCCATTCTCTTTTAACAGTCTGTCTCCGCTCGCAGTCTCATTATTTCGCGTTCACTTTTAACTCTCTGTCTCCACTCTCAGTCTTGCTCCTTCTCGCTCTTTTATAACTCTCTTGCTCCGCTCTCAGGCTAGTTCCATTCCACTCTCTTTTAACTCTCTGTCTCCGCTCTCAGTCTCAATACATCTCGTTCACTTTCAACTCTCTCTCTCCACTCTCAGTCTTGCTCCTTCTCAGTCTCATTAAATTTCCGTATACGCTCTCAGTCTCGCTCTTACTCGCTCTCTTTTCACTCTCCATCTCTGCTCTCAGTCTCGCTCCTTCTCACTCTCTTTTAACTCTCTTTCTCCGCTCTCAGTTTCACTCCTTCTAGTTATCTTTTAACTCTCTGTCTCTGCTTTCCATCTCACTCCTTCTCGCTCTCTTTTAACTCTCTGTTCATGCTCAAAGTCTCACTCCTCCTCACACTCTTTTAACACTATGTCTCCTCTCTCAGACTCACTTCCTCTCGCTCTTTCTTAACTATCAGTCTCCGCAATCAGTCTCGCTCCTTCTCGCTCTCATTTAAATCTCCTTCTCCGCTCACAGTCTCGCTCCCTCTCACTTTCTTTTACATCTCCTTCTCCGCTCTCAGTCTCACTCCTTCCAGCTCTATTTTTACTATCTGTCTCCACTCTCAGTCTCACTCATTCTCACTCTCCTTTAACACTCTGTCTCCGCTCTCTGTCTCACACCTTCTCGCATTCTTTTCACTCTGTCTCCACTGTCGCTCTCCCTCCTTCTTGTTCTTTTAATTCTCTGTTTCTGCTCTCAGTTTTGATCCTTTCCACTCTCTATTAACTCTCTGTCTCCGCTCTCTGTCTGGATCCCTCTCACTCACTATTAACTCTCTGGGTCCCCTCTAAGGCTAGTTCCTCTCAACTCGCTTTTAACTCTCTGTCTCTGCTCTCAGTCTCACTACTTCTCGTTCACATTTAACTCTCTGTCCCCACTCTCAGTCGTGCTCCTTCTCGCTCTTTTTTAACTCTCTGTCTCCGCTATCAGGCTAGATCCTTTGCACTCTCTTTTAACTCTCTGTCTCCTCTCCCAGTCTCACTAATTCTCGTTCACTTTTAACTCTCTGTCTCAACTCTCAGTCTCGCTCCTTTTTGCACTCTTTTAAAGCTCTGGCTCCGCTCTCAGTCTCACTCCTTCTCACGCACTTTTAACACTCTCTCTCCGCACGCAGTCTCACTCCTTCTCGTGCTCTTTTAACTCTCCTTCTCCGCTCACAGTCTCGCTCCCTCTCACTTTCTTTTACATCTCCTTCTCCGGTCTCAGTCTTGCTCCTTCCCGCTCTATTTTTACCCTTTGTCTCCACTCTCAGTCTCGCTCCTTCTCGCTCTCTTTTAACTCGCCATCTCCGATCTCAGTCTCACTCCTCCTCCGTCACATTTCATTCTCTTTCTCCACTCTCATTCTTGCTCCTTCTCACTCTCTTTTAGATCTCTGTCTCCGCTCTCAGTCTCGCTCCTTCTCACGCTCTTTTAAATCTCTTTCGCCGCTCTCAGTCTCGCTACGTCTTGTTATCTTTTAACTTTCTGTCTCCGCTTTCAGTCTCGCTCCTTCTCGCTCTCTTTTAACTCACTCTTTATGCTCTGAGTCTCACTCCTCCTCACACTCTTTTAACTCTATGTCTCCTTCCTCATTATCACTTCTTCGTGCTCATTTTTCTCTTTTTTAACACTCTGACTCCGCACTCAGTCTCACTCCTTCTCACTCTCATTTAACTCTCCGTCTCCGTTCGCCGTCTCGCTCCTTCTCACTCTCTATTAATGCTCTCTCTCCACTCTCCGTCTCGCTCCTTCTCGCTCTATTTTAACTCTCCGTATCTGATCTCAGTCTCGCACCTTCTCCCTCACTTTTCACTCTCTTTCTCCGCTCTCAGTCTCGTTCCTTCTCACTCTCATTTAACTCTATTCCTCCGCTGTCAGTCTCGCTCCTTCTCACTCTCTATTAACTCTCTGTGTCCACTCTCATTCTTGCTACTTCTCACTCACTTTCAACTCTCTGTCTCTGCTCACAGTCTCACTCCTACTCACTCTCATTTAACTCTCTCTTTCCGGTCTCAGGCTAGTTCCTTTCCATTCTCTTTTAACAGTCTGTCTCCGCTCGCAGTCTCATTATTTCGCGTTCACTTTTAACTCTCTGTCTCCACTCTCAGTCTTGCTCCTTCTCGCTCTTTTATAACTCTCTTGCTCCGCTCTCAGGCTAGTTCCATTCCACTCTCTTTTAACTCTCTGTCTCCGCTCTCAGTCTCAATACATCTCGTTCACTTTCAACTCTCTCTCTCCACTCTCAGTCTTGCTCCTTCTCAGTCTCATTAAATTTCCGTATACGCTCTCAGTCTCGCTCTTACTCGCTCTCTTTTCACTCTCCATCTCTGCTCTCAGTCTCGCTCCTTCTCACTCTCTTTTAACTCTCTTTCTCCGCTCTCAGTTTCACTCCTTCTAGTTATCTTTTAACTCTCTATCTCTGCTTTCCATCTCACTCCTTCTCGCTCTCTTTTAACTCTCTGTTCATGCTCAAAGTCTCACTCCTCCTCACACTCTTTTAACACTATGTCTCCTCTCTCAGACTCACTTCCTCTCGCTCTTTCTTAACTATCAGTCTCCGCAATCAGTCTCGCTCCTTCTCGCTCTCATTTAAATCTCCTTCTCCGCTCACAGTCTCGCTCCCTCTCACTTTCTTTTACATCTCCTTCTCCGCTCTCAGTCTCACTCCTTCCAGCTCTATTTTTACTATCTGTCTCCACTCTCAGTCTCACTCATTCTCACTCTCCTTTAACACTCTGTCTCCGCTCTCTGTCTCACACCTTCTCGCATTCTTTTCACTCTGTCTGCACTGTCGCTCTCCCTCCTTCTTGTTCTTTTAATTCTCTGTTTCTGCTCTCAGTTTTGATCCTTTCCACTCTCTATTAACTCTCTGTCTCCGCTCTCTGTCTGGCTCCCTCTCACTCACTATTAACTCTCTGGGTCCCCTCTCAGGCTAGTTCCTCTCCACTCGCTTTTAACTCTCTATCTCTGCTCTCAGTCTCACTACTTCTCGTTCACATTTAACTCTCTGTCTCCACTCTCAGTCGTGCTCCTTCTCGCTCTTTTTTAACTCTCTGTCTCCGCTCTCAGGCTAGATCCTTTGCACTCTCTTTTAACTCTCTGTCTCCTCTCCCAGTCTCACTAATTCTCGTTCACTTTTAACTCTCTGTCTCCTCTCTCCGTCTCGCTCCTTCTTGCACTCTTTTAAAGCTCTGGCTCCGCTCTCAGTCTCACTCCTTCTCACGCTCTTTTAACACTCTCTCTCCGCACGCAGTCTCACTCCTTCTCGTGCTCTTTTAACTCTCCTTCTCCGCTCACAGTCTCGCTCCCTCTCACTTTCTTTTACATCTCCTTCTCCGGTCTCAGTCTTGCTCCTTCCCGCTCTAATTTACTCCCTGTCTCCACTCTCAGTCTCACTCCTTCTCGCTCTCTTTTAACTCGCCATCTCCGAACTCAGTCTCACTCCTCCTCCGTCACATTTCATTCTCTTTCTCCACTCTCATTCTTGCTCCTTCTCACTCTCTTTTAGATCTCTGTCTCCGCTCTCAGTCTCGCTCCTTCTCACGCTCTTTTAAATCTCTTTCTCCTCTCTCACTCTCGCTACTTCTTGTTATCTTTTAACTTTCTGTCTCCGCTTTCAGTCTCGCTCCTTCTCGCTGTCTTTTAACTCACTCTTTATGCTCTGAGTCTCACTCCTCCTCACACTTTTTTAACTCTATGTCTCCTTCCTCATTATCACTTCTTCGCGCTCATTTTTCTCTTTTTTAACACTCTGTCTCCGCACTCAGTCTCACTCCTTCTCACTCTCATTTAACTCTCTGTCTCCGATCCCCGTCTCGCTCCTTCTCACTCTCTATTAACTCTCTCTCTCCACTCTCCGTCTCGCTCCTTCTCACCATATTTTAACTCTCCGTATCTGATCTCAGTCTCGCACCTTCTCCCTCACTTTTCACTCTCTTTCTCCGCTCTCAGTCTCGTTCCTTCTCACTCTCATTTAACTCTATTCCTCCGCTGTCAGTCTCTTTCAACTCTCTGTCTCTGCTCACAGTCTCACTCCTACTCACTCTCATTTAACTCTCTCTTTCCGGTCGCAGGCTAGTTCCTTTCCATTCCCTTTTAACAGTCTGTCTCCACTCGCAGTCGCATTATTTCGCGTTCACTTTTAACTCTCTGTCTCCACTCTCAGTCTTGCTCCTTCTCGCTCTTTTATAACTCTCTCGCTCCGCTCTCAGGCTAGTTCCTCTCCACTCTCTTTTAACTCTCTGTCTCCGCTCTCAGTCTCACTACTTCTCGTTCACTTTTAACTCTCTGTCTCCACTCTCAGTCTTGCTCCTTCTCGGTCTCCTTAAATCTCCATCTCCGCTCTCAGTCTCGCTCCTTCTCACGCTCTTTTAACTCTCTGTCTCCGCACTCAGTCTCACTCCTTCTCACTCTCTTTTCACTCTCTTTCTCCGCTCTCAGTTTCACTCCTTCTAGTTATCTTTTAACTCTCTGTCTCTGCTTTCCATCTCACTCCTTCTCGCTCTCTTTTAACTCTCTGTTTATGCTCAAAGTCTCACTCCTCCTCACACTCACTTAACACTATGTCTCCTCTCTCAGACTCACTTCTTCTCGCTCTTTCTTAACTATCAGTCTCCGCAATCAGTCTCGCTCCTTCTCGCTCTCATTTAAATCTCCTTCTCCGCTCACAGTCTCGCTCCCTCTCACTTTCTTTTACATCTCCTTCTCCGCTCTCAGTCTCGCTCCTTCCAGCTCTATTTTTACTATCTGTCTCCACTCTCAGTCTCACTCATTCTCACTCTCCTTTAACACTCTGTCTCCGCTCTCTGTCTCACACCTTCTCGCATTCTTTTCACTCTGTCTCCACTGTCGCTCTCCCTCCTTCTCGTTCTTTTAATTCTCTGTTTCTGCTCTCAGTTTTGATCCTTTCCACTCTCTATTAACTCTCTGTCTCCGCTCTCTGTCTGGCTCCCTCTCACTCACTATTAACTCTCTGGGTCCCCTCTCAGGCTAGTTCCTCTCCACTCACTTTTAACTCTCTGTCTCCGCTCTCAGTCTCACTACTTCTCGTTCACATTTAACTCTCTGTCTCCACTCTCAGTCGTGCTCCTTCTCGCTCTTTTTTAACTCTCTGTCTCCGCTCTTAGGCTAGATGCTTTGCACTCTCTTTTAAATCTCTGTCTCCTCTCCCAGTCTCACTAATTCTCGTTTACTTTTAACTCCCTGTCTCCTCTCCCCGTCTCGCTCCTTCTTGCACTCTTTTAAAGCTCTGGCTCCGCTCTCAGTCTCACTCCTTCTCACGCTCTTTTAACACACTCTCTCCACATGCATTCTCACTCCTTCTCGAGCTCTTTTAACTCTCCTTCTCCGCTCACAGTCTCACTCCTTCTCATTTTCTTTTACATCTCCTTCTCCGATCTGTCTCGCTCCTTCCCGCTCTATTTTTACTCTCTGTCTCCACTCTCAGTCTCACTCATTCTCACCCTCCTTTAACACTCTGTCTCTGCTCTTAGTCTCACACCTTCTCGCTCTCTTTTCAGTCTCTTTCTCCGCTCTCGCTCTCCCTCCTTCTCTCTCTTTTAACTCTCTGTTTCTGCTCTCAGTCTTGCTCCTTTCCACAGTCTTTTAACTCTCTGTTTCCAGTCTCTGTCTCACTCCCTCTCACTGTTGTTTAACTCTGAGTCCGCTCTCAGGTTAGTTCATTTCCACTCACTTTTAACTCTCTGTCTCCACTCTCAGTCTCACTACTTCTCGTTCACTTTGAACTCTCTGCCTCCACTCTCAGTCTTGCTCCTTCCCGCTCCTTTTTAACTCTCTGTCTCCACTCTCAGGCTACTTCCTTTCCACTCTATTTTAACTCTCTGTCTCCACTCCCAGTCTCACTAATTCTTGCTCACTTTTAACACTCTGTCTCCAGTCTCAGTCTTGCTCATTCTCGCTCATTTTTCACACTCTGTCTCCGCTTTCAGTCTCGCTCCTTCTCACACTCTTTTAACTCCATTTCTCCGCTCTCGGTCTTGCTACTTCTTTTAATCTTTTAACTCTGTCTCCGCTTTCAGTCTCGCTTCTTCAGGCACTCTTTCAACTCTCATTTAAATCTCTTTCTCCGCTCTCAGTCTTGCTCCTTCTCTCTTTCTTTTAACTATCTGTCTCCACTCTCAGTCTCACTCATTCTCACTCTCATTTAACTATCTGTCTCCACTCTCAGTCTTGCTCCTTCTCACTCTCTTTTAACTCTTTGTCTCCACTCTCAGTCTCGCTCCTTCTCGCTCTCATTTTACTTGCCATCTCTGATCTCAGTCTCGCTCCTCCTCCGTCACATTTCATTCTCTTTCTCCACTCTCATTCTTGCTCCTTCTCACTCTCTTTTAGATCTCTGTCTCCGCTCTCAATCTCGCTCCTTCTCACACTCTTTTAACTCTCTTTCTCCGCTTTCACTCTCGCTACTTCTTGTTATCTTTTAACTTTCTGTCTCCGCTTTCAGTCTCGCTCCTTCTCGCTCTCTTTTAACTCTCTCGTTATGCTCTGTGTCTCACACCTCCTCACACTCTTTTAACTCTATATCTCCTTCCTCATTATCACTTCTTCGCGCTCATTTTTCTCTTTTTTAACACTCTGTCTCCGCACTCAGTCTCACTCCTTCTCACTCTCATTTAACTCTCCGTCTCCGATCCCCATCTCGCTCCTTCTCACTCTCTATTAACTCTCTCTCTCCACGCTCCAAATCGCTCCTTCTCGCTCTATTTTAACTCTCCGTATCTGATCTCAGTCTCGCACCTTCTCCCTCACTTTTCACTCTCTGTCTCCACTCTCAGTCTCGTTCCTTCTCACTCTCATTTAACTCTCTTCCTCCGCTGTCAGTCTCGCTCCTTCTCACTCTCGATTAACTCTCTGTGTCCACTCTCCTTCTTGCTACTTCTCACTCACTTTCATTATTTCGCGTTCACTTTTAACTCTCTGTCTCCACTCTCAGTCTTGCTCCTTCTCGCTCTTTTATAACTCCCTCGATCCGCTCTCAGACTTGTTCCTTTCCACTCTCTTTTAACTCTCTGTCTCCGCTCTCAGTCTCACTACTTCTCGTTCACTTTTAACTCTCTGTCTCCACTCTCAGTCTTGCTCCTTCTCGGTCTCCTTAAATCTCCATTTCTGCTCTCAGTCTCACTCCTTCTCACGATCTTTTCACTCTCTTTCTCCGCTCTCAGTTTCACTCCTTCTAGTTATCTTTTAACTCTCTGTCTCCGCTTTCCATCTCACTCCTTCTCGCTCTCTTTTAACACTCTGTTTATGCTCAAAGTCTCACTCCTCCTCACACTCACTTAACACTATGTCTCCTCTCTCAGACTCAATTCTTCTCGCTCTTTCTTAACTATCAGTCTCCGCAATCAGTCTCGCTCCTTCTCACTCTCATTTAAATCTCCTTCTCCGCTCACAGTCTCGCTCCCTCTCACTTCCTTTTACATCTCCTTCTCCGCTCTCAGTCTCGCTCCTTCCAGCTCTATTTTTACTATCTGTCTCCACTCTCAGTCTCACTCATTCTCACTCTCCTTTAACACTCTGTCTCCGCTCTCAGTCTCGCACCTTCACGTCTTCTTTTCACTCTCTGTCTCCACTGTCGCTCTCCCTCCTTCTCGTTCTTTTAACTCTCTGCTTCTGCTCTCAGTTTAGATCCTTTCCACTCTCTATTAACTCTCTGTCTCCGCTCTCTGTCTGGCTCCCTCTCACTCACTATTAACTCTCTGGGTCCGCTATCAGGCTAGTTCCCCTCCACTCTCTTTTAACTCTCTGTCTCCACTCTCAGTCTCACTACTTCTCGTTCACATTTAACTCTCTGTCTCCACTCTCAGTCGTGCTCCTTCTCTCTCTTTTTTAACTCTCTGTCTCCGCTCTTAGGCTAGATCCTTTGCACTCTCTTTTAACTCTCTGTCTCCTCTCTCAGTCTCACTAATTCTCGTTCATTTTTACCTCTCTGTCTCCTCTCTCAGTCTCGCTCCTTCTTGCACTCTTTTAAAGCTCTGGCTCCGCTCTCAGTCTCACTCCTTCTCACGTTCTTTTAAAACTCTCTCTCCTCACGCAGTCTCACTCCTTCACGTGCTCTTTTAACTCTCCTTCTCCGCTCACAGTCTCACTCCCTCTCATTTTCTTTTACATCTCCTTCTCCGGTCTCAGTCTGGCTCCTTTCCGCTCTATTTTTACTCTCTGTCTCCACTCTCAGTCTCACTAATTCTCACTCTCCTTTAACACTCTGTCTCTGCTCTCAGTCTCGCACCTTCTCACTCTCTTTTCAGTCTCTTTCTCCGCTCTCGCTCTCCCTCCTTCTCGATCTTTTAACTCTCTGATTCTGCTCCCAGTCTTGCTCCTTTCCACACTCTTTTAACTCTCTGTTTCCGGTATCTGTCTCACTCCCTCTCACTCTTTTTTAACTCTCTGAGTCCGCTCTCAGGCTAGTTCATTTCCACTCACTTTTATTCTCACGACTTCTCGTTCACTTTGAACTCTCTGCCTCCACTCTCAGTCTTGCTCCTTCTCGCTCCTTTTTAACTCTCTGTCTCCACTCTCAGGCTAGGTCCTTTCCACTCTATTTTAACTCTCTGTCTCCACTCCCAGTCTCACTAATTCTTGCTCACTTTTAACTCTCTGTCTCCAGTCTCAGTCTTGCTCATTCTCGCTCATTTTTCACGCTCTGTCTCCGCTTTCAGTCTCGCTCCTTCTCACACTCTTTTAACTCTGTTTCTCTGCTCTCGGTCTCGCTACTTCTTGTAATCATTTAACTCTGTCTCCGCTTTCAGTCTCGCCTCTTCAGGCTCTCTTTCAACTCTCATTTAAATCTCCTTCTCCGCTCTCAGTCTCGCTCCTTCTCTCTTTCTTTTAACTATCTGTCTCCACTCTCAGTCTCACTCATTCTCACTCTCATTTAACTATCTGTCTCCGCTCTCAGTCTTGCTCCTTCTCGTTCTCTTTTAACTCGCCATCTCCGATCTCAGTCCCTCTCCTCCTCCGTCATATTTCATTCTCTTTCTCCACTCTCATTCTTGCTCCTTCTCACTCTCTTTTAGATCTCTGTCTCCGCTCTCAATCTCGTTCCTTCTCACGCTCTTTTAACTCTCTTTCTCCGCTCTCACTCTCGCTACTTCTTGTTATCTTTTAACTTTCTGTCTCCGCTTTCAGTCTTGCTCCTTCTCGCTCTCTTTTAACTCTCTCTTTATGCTCTGAGTCTCACTCCTCCTCACACTCTTTTAACTCTATGTCTCCTTCCTCATTATCATGTCTTCGCGCTCATTTTTCTCGTTTTTAACACTCAGTCTCCGCAATCAGTCTCGCTCCTTCTCGCTCTCATTTAAATCTTCTCCGCTCACAGTCTCGCTCCCTCTCACTTTCTTTTACATCTCCTTTCTCCACTCTCAGTCTCACTCATTCTCACTCTCCTTTAACACTCTGTCTCCGCTCTCAGTCTCGCACCTTCTCGCAATCTTTTCACTCTGTCTCCACTGTCGCTCTCCCTCCTTCTTGTTCTTTTAATTCTCTGTTTCTGCTCTCAGTTTTGATCCTTTCCACTCTCTATTAACTCTCTGTCTCCGCTCTCTGTCTGGCTCCCTCTCACTCACTATTAACTCTCTGGGTCCGCTCTCAGGCTCGTTCCCCTCCACTCTCTTTTAACTCTCCGTCTCCGCTCTCAGTCTCACTATTTCTCGTTCACATTTAACTCTCTGTCTCCACTCTCAGTCGTGCTCCTTCTCGCTCTTTTTTAACTCTCTATCTCTGCTCTCAGGCTAGATCCTTTGCACTCTCTTTTAACTCTCTGTCTCCACTTTCATTCTCACTACTTCTCGTTCACTTTGAATTCTCTGCCTCCACTCTCAGTCTTGCTCCTTCCCGCTCCTTTTTAACTTTCTGTCTCCGCTCTCAGGCTAGTTCCTTTCCACTCTCTTTTAACTCTCTGTCTCCACTCCCAGTCTCACTAATTCTTGCTCACTTTTAACACTCTGTCTCCAGTCTCAGTCTTGCTCATTCTCGCTCATTTTTCACTCTCTGTCTCTGCTTTCAGTCTCGCTCCTTCTCACACTCTTTTAACTCTATTTCTCCGCTCTCGGTCTCGCAACTTCTTGTAATCTTTTAACTCTGTCTCCGCTTTCAGTCTCGCTTCTTCAGGCTGTCTTTCAACTCTCATTTAAATCTCCATCTCCGCTCTCAGTCTCGCTCCTTCTCTCTTTCTTTTAACTCTCTGTCTCTTCTCTAAGTCTCACTCATTCTCACTCTCATTTAACTATCTGTCTCTGCTCTCAGTCTTGCTCCTTCTCACTCTCTTTTAACACTTTGTCTCCACTCTCAGTCTCGCTCCTTCTCGCTCTCTTTTAACTTGCCATCTCTGATCTCAGTCTCGCTCCTCCTCCGTCACATTTCATTCTCTTTCTCCACTCTCATTCTTGCTCCTTCTCACTCTCTTTTAGATCTCTGTCTCCGCTCTCAGTCTTGCTCCTTCTCACGCTCTTTTAACTCTCTTTCTCCGCTCTCACTCTCGCTACTTCTTGTTATCTTTTAACTTTCTGTCTCCGCTTTCAGTCTCGCTCCTTCTCGCTCTCTTTTAACT
This sequence comes from Carcharodon carcharias, assembly GCF_017639515.1. NCBI lineage: Eukaryota > Metazoa > Chordata > Chondrichthyes > Lamniformes > Lamnidae > Carcharodon > Carcharodon carcharias. The sequence continues at coordinate 260,076,044 of NC_054467.1, read as the reverse complement.
CTCTCGTTATGCTCTGTGTCTCACTTCTCCTCACACTCTTTTAACTCTATGCCTCCTTACTCATTATCACTTCTTCGCGCTCAATTTTCTCTTTTTTAACACTCTGTCTCCGCACTCAGTCTCACTCCTTCTCACTCTCATTTAACTCTCCGTCTCCGATCCCCGTCTCGCTCCTTCTCACTCTCTATTAACTCTCTCTCTCTACTCTCCATCTCGCTCCTTCTCGCTCTATTTTAACTCTCCGTATCTGATCTCAGTCTCGCAAATTCTCCCTCACTATTCACTCTCTGTTTCCACTCTCAGTCTCGTTCCTTCTCACTCTCATTTAACTCTCTTCCTCCGCTGTCTGTCTCGCTCCTTCTCACTCTCGATTAACTCTCTGTGTCCACTCTCCTTCTTGCTACTTCTCACTCACTTTCAACTCTCTGTCTCTGCTCTCATTCTCACTCCTACTCACTCTCATTTAACTCTCTCTTTCCGGTCTCAGGCTAGGTCCTTTCCACTCTCTTTTAACAGTCTGTCTCCGCTCACAGTCTCATTACTTCGAGTTCACTTTTAACTCTCTGTCTCCACTCTCAGTCTTGCTCCTTCTCGCTCTTTTATAACTCTCTCGATCCGCTCTCAGACTTGTTCCTTTCCACTCTCTTTTAACTCTCTGTCTCCGCTCTCAGTCTCACTACTTCTCGTTCACTTTTAACTCTCTGTCTCCACTCTCAGTCTTGCTCCTTCTCGGTCTCCTTAAATCTCCATTTCTGCTCTCAGTCTCACTCCTTCTCACGATCTTTTCACTCTCTTTCTCCGCTCTCAGTTTCACTCCTTCTAGTTATCTTTTAACTCTCGGTCTCTGCTTTCCATCTCACTCCTTCTCGCTCTCTTTTAACTCTCTGTTTATGCTCAAAGTCTCACTCCTCCTCACACTCACTTAACACTATGTCTCCTCTCTCAGACTCAATTCTTCTCGCTCTTTCTTAACTATCAGTCTCCGCAATCAGTCTCGCTCCTTCTCACTCTCATTTAAATCTCCTTCTCCGCTCACAGTCTCGCTCCCTCTCACTTTCTTTTACATCTCCTTCTCCGCTCTCAGTCTCGCTCCTTCCAGCTCTATTTTTACTATCTGTCTCCACTCTCAGTCTCACTCATTCTCACTCTCCTTTAACACTCTGTCTCCGCTCACAGTCTCCCTCCTTCACGCCATCTTTTCACTCTCTGTCTCCACTGTCGCTCTCCCTCCTTCTCGTTCTTTTAACTCTCTGCTTCTGCTCTCAGTTTAGATCCTTTCCACTCTCTATTAACTCTCTGTCTCCGCTCTCTGTCTGGCTCCCTCTCACTCACTATTAACTCTCTGGGTCCGCTATCAGGCTAGTTCCCCTCCACTCTCTTTTAACTCTCTGTCTCCACTCTCAGTCTCACTACTTCTCGTTCACATTTAACTCTCTGTCTCCACTCTCAGTCGTGCTCCTTCTCGCTCTTTTTTAACTCTCTGTCTCCGCTCTTAGGCTAGATCCTTTGCACTCTCTTTTGACTCTCTGTCTCCTCTCTCAGTCTCACTAATTCTCGTTCATTTTTAACTCTCTGTCTCCTCTCTCAGTCTCGCTCCTTCTTGCACTCTTTTAAAGCTCTGGCTCCGCTCTCAGTCTCACTCCTTCTCACGCTCTTTTAACACTCTCTCTCCGCACGCAGTCTCACTCCTTCACGTGCTCTTTTAACTCTCCTTCTCCGCTCACAGTCTCACTCCCTCTCATTTTCTTTTACATCTCCTTCTCCGGTCTCAGTCTGGCTCCTTCCCGCTCTATTTTTACTCTCTGTCTCCACTCTCAGTCTCACTAATTTTCACTCTCCTTTAACACTCTGTCTCGGCTCTCAGTCTCGCACCTTCTTGCTCTCTTTTCAGTCTCTTTCTCCGCTCTCGCTCTCCCTCCTTCTCGCTCTTTTAACTCTCTGATTCTGCTCCCAGTCTTGCTCCTTTCCACACTCTTTTAACTCTCTGTTTCCGGTATCTGTCTCACTCCCTCTCACTCTTTTTTAACTCTCTGAGTCTGCTCTCAGGCTAGTTCATTTCCACTCACTTTTAACTCTCTGTCTCCACTTTCATTCTCACTACTTCTCGTTCACTTTGAACTCTCTGCCTCCACTCTCAGTCTTGCTCCTTCCCGCTCCTTTTTAACTCTCTGTCTCCGCTCTCAGGCTAGGTCCTTTCCACTCTATTTTAACTCTCTGTCTCCACTCCCAGTCTCACTAATTCTTGCTCACTTTTAACTCTCTGTCTCCAGTCTCAGTCTTGCTCATTCTCGCTCATTTTTCACACTCTGTCTCCGCTTTCAGTCTCGCTCCTTCTCACACTCTTTTAACTCTATTTCTCCGCTCTCGGTCTCGCTACTTCTTGTAATCTTTTAACTCTGTCTCCGCTTTCAGTCTCGCTTCTTCAGGCTCTCTTTCAACTCTCATTTAAATCTCCTTCTCCGCTCAGTCTCGCTCCTTCTCTCTTTCTTTTAACTATCTGTCTCCACTCTCAGTCTCACTCATTCTCACTCTCATTTAACTATCTGTCTCCGCCCTCAGTCTTGCTCCTTCTCACTCTCTTTTAACTCTTTGTCTCCACTCTCAGTCTCGCTCCTTCTCGCTCTCTTTTAACTCGCCATCTCCGATCTCAGTCCCTCTCCTCCTCCGTCACATTTCATTCTCTTTCTCCACTCTCATTCTTGCTCTTTCTCACTCTCTTTTAGATCTCTGTCTCCGCTCTCAATCTCGTTCCTTCTCACGCTCTTTTAACTCTCTTTCTCCGCTCTCACTCTCGCTACTTCTTGTTATCTTTTAACTTTCTGTCTCCGCTTTCAGTCTTGATCCTTCTCGCTCTCTTTTAACTCTCTCTTTATGCTCTGTGTCTCAGTCCTCCTCACACTCTTTTAACTCTATGTCTCCTTCCTCATTATCATGTCTTCGCGCTCATTTTTCTCGTTTTTAACACTCAGTCTCCGCAATCAGTCTCGCTCCTTCTCACTCTCATTTAAATCTCCTTCTCCGCTCACAGTCTCACTCCCTCTCACTTTCTTTTACATCTCCTTTCTCCACTCTCAGTCTCACTCATTCTCACTCTCCTTTAACACTCTGTCTCCACTCTCAGTCTCGCACCTTCTCGCAATCTTTTCACTCTGTCTCCACTGTCGCTCTCCCTCCTTCTTGTTCTTTTAATTCTCTGTTTCTGCTCTCAGTTTTGATCCTTTCCACTCTCTATTAACTCTCTGTCTCCGCTCTCTGTCTGGCTCCCTCTCACTCACTATTAACTCTCTGGGTCCACTCTCAGGCTAGTTCCCCTCCACTCTCTTTTAACTCTCTGTCTCCGCTCTCAGTCTCACTACTTCTCGTTCACATTTAACTCTCTGTCTCCACTCTCAGTCGTGCTCCTTCTCGCTCTTTTTTAACTCTCTATCTCTGCTCTCAGGCTAGATCCTTTGCACTCTCTTTTAACTCTCTGTCTCCTCTCCCAGTCTCACTAATTCTCGTTCACTTTGAACTCTCTGCCTCCACTCTCAGTTTTGCTCCTTCCCGGTCCTTTTTAACTCTCTGTCTCCGCTCTCAGGCTAGTTCCTTTCCACTCTCTTTTAACTCTCTGCCTCCACTCTCAGTTTTGCTCCTTCCCGCTCCTTTTTAACTCTCTGTCTCCGCTCTCAGGCTAGTTCCTTTCCACTCTCTTTTAACTCTCTGTCTCCACTCCCAGTCTCACTAATTCTTGCTCACTTTTAACACTCTGTCTCCAGTCTCAGTCTTGCTCATTCTCGCTCATTTTTCACTCTCTGTCTCTGCTTTCAGTCTCGCTCCTTCTCACACTCTTTTAACTCTATTTCTCCGCTCTCGGTCTCGCAACTTCTTGTAATCTTTTAACTCTGTCTCCGCTTTCAGTCTCGCTTCTTCAGGCTGTCTTTCAACTCTCATTTAAATCTCCATCTCCGCTCTCAGTCTCGCTCCTTCTCTCTTTCTTTTAACTCTCTGTCTCTTCTCTAAGTCTCACTCATTCTCACTCTCATTTAACTATCTGTCTCTGCTCTCAGTCTTGCTCCTTCTCACTCTCTTTTAACACTTTGTCTCCACTCTCAGTCTCGCTCCTTCTCGCTCTCTTTTAACTTGCCATCTCTGATCTCAGTCTCGCTCCTCCTCCGTCACATTTCATTCTCTTTCTCCACTCTCATTCTTGCTCCTTCTCACTCTCTTTTAGATCTCTGTCTCCGCTCTCAGTCTTGCTCCTTCTCACGCTCTTTTAACTCTCTTTCTCCGCTCTCACTCTCGCTACTTCTTGTTATCTTTTAACTTTCTGTCTCCGCTTTCAGTCTCGCTCCTTCTCGCTCTCTTTTAACTCTCTCGTTATGCTCTGTGTCTCACTCCTCCTCACACTCTTTTAACTCTATGTCTCCTTCCTCATTATCATTTCTTCGCGCTCATTTTTCTCTTTTTTAACACTCTGTCTCCGCACTCAGTCTCACTCCTTCTCACTCTCATTTAACTCTCCGTCTCCGATCCCCATCTCGCTCCTTCTCACTCTCTATTAACTCTCTCTCTAATTTCCATCTCGCTCCTTCTCGCTCTATTTTAACTCTCCGTATCTGATCTCAGTCTCGCACCTTCTCCCTCACTATTCACTCTCTGTCTCCACTCTCAGTCTCGTTCCTTCTCACTCTCATTTAACTCTCTTCCTCCGCTGTCTGTCTCGCTCCTTCTCACTCTCTATTAACTCTCTGTGTCCACTCTCCTTCTTGCTACTTCTCACTCACTTTCAACTCTCTGTCTCCGCTCTCATTCTCACTCCTACTCACTCTCATTTAACTCCCTCTTTCCGGTCTCAGGCTAGGTCCTTTCCACTCTCTTTTAACAGTCTGTCTCCGCTCACAGTCTCATTACTTCGAGTTCACTTTTAACTCTCTGTCTCCACTCTCAGTCTTGCTCCTTCTCGCTCTTTTATAACTCCCTCGATCCGCTCTCAGACTTGTTCCTTTCCACTCTCTTTTAACTCTCTGTCTCCGCTCTCAGTCTCACTACTTCTCGTTCACTTTTAACTCTCTGTCTCCACTCTCAGTCTTGCTCCTTCTCGGTCTCCTTAAATCTCCATTTCTGCTCTCAGTCTCACTCCTTCTCACGATCTTTTCACTCTCTTTCTCCACTCTCATTTTCACTCCTTCTAGTTATCTTTTAACTCTCTGTCTCTGCTTTCCATCTCACTCCTTCTCGCTCTCTTTTAACTCTCTGTTTATGCTCAAAGTCTCACTCCTCCTCACACTCTTTTAACACTATGTCTCCTCTCTCAGACTCACTTCTTCTCGCTCTTTCTTAACTATCAGTCTCCGCAATCAGTCTCGCTCCTTCTTGCTCTCATTTAAATCTCCCTCTCTGCTCACAGTCTCGCTCCCTCTCACTTCCTTTTACATCTCCTTCTCCGCTCTCAGTCTCGCTCCTTCCAGCTCTATTTTTACTATCTGTCTCCACTCTCAGTCTCACTCATTCTCACTCTCCTTTAACACTCTGTCTCCGCTCTCAGTCTCGCACCTTCTCGCATTCTTCTCACTCTGTCTTCACTTTCGCTCTCCCTCCTTCTCGTTCTTTTAACTCTCTGTTTCTGCTCTCAGTTTTGATCCTTTCCACTCTCTATTAACTCTCTGTCTCCGCTCTCTGTCTGGCTCCCTCTCACTCACTATTAACTCTCTGGGTCCGCTCTCAGGCTAGTTCCTCTCCACTCGCTTTGAACTCTCTGTCTCCGCTCTCAGTCTCAATACTTCTCGTTCACAATTAACTCTCTGTCTCCGCTCTCAGGCTAGATCCTTTGCACTCTCTTTTAACTCTCTGTCTCCTCTCCCAGTATCACTAATTCTCGTTCACTTTTAACTCTCTGTCTCCTCTCTCAGTCTCGCTCCTTCTTGCACTCTTTTAAAGCTCTGGCTCCGCTCTCAGTCTCACTACTTCTCGTTCACTTTTAACTCTCTGTCTCCACTCTCAGTCTTGCTCCTTCTCGGTCTCCTTAAATCTCCGTCTCCGCTCTCAGTCTCACTCCTTCTCTCTTTCTCCACTCTCAGTTTCACTCCTTCTAGTTATCTTTTAACTCTCTGTCTCTGCTTTCCATCTCACTTCTTCTCGCTCTCTTTTAACTCTCTGTTTATGCTCAAAGTCTCACTCCTCCTCACACTCACTTAACACTATGTCTCCTCTCTCAGACTCACTTCTTCTCGCTCTTTCTTAACTATCAGTCTCTGCAATCAGTCTCGCTCCTTCTCGCTCTCATTTAAATCTCCTTCTCTGCTCACAGTCTCGCTCCCTCTCACTTTCTTTTACATCTCCTTCTCCGCTCTCAGTCTCGCTCCTTCCAGCTCTATTTCTACTATCTGTCTCCACTCTCAGTCTCACTCATTCTCACTCTCCTTTAACACTCTGTCTCCACTCTCAGTCTCACTCCTTCTCACTCTCTTTTAACACTCTTTCTCCGCACGCAGTCTCACTCCTTCTCGTGCTCTTTTAACTCTCCTTCTCTGCTCTCAGTTTCGCACCCTCTCACTTTCTTTTACATCTCCTTCTCCAGTCTCAGTCTCGCTCCTTCCCTCTCTATTTTTACTCTCTGTCTCTACTCTCAGTCTCACTAATTCTCACTCTCTTTTAACATTCTGTCTCCACTCTCAGTCTCGCACCTTCTCGCTCTCTTTTCAGTCTCTGTCTCCGCTCTCGTTCTCCCTCCTTCTCGCTCTTTTAACTCTTTGTTTCTGCTCTCAGTCTTGCTCCTTTCCATACTCTTTTAACTCTCTGTTTCCGGTCTCTGTCTCACTCCCTCTGACTCCTTTTTAACTCTCTGAGTCCGCTCTCAGGCTAGTTCCTTTCCACTCTCTTTTAACTCTCTGTCTCCACTCTCAGTCTCACTACCTCTCGTTGACTTTGAACTCTCTGCCTCCACTCTCAGTCTTGCTCCTTCCCGCTCCTTTTTAACTCTCTGTCTCCACTCCCAGTCTCACTAATTCCTGCTCACTTTTAACTCTCTGTCTCCAGTCTCAGTCTTGCTCATTCTCGCTCATTTTTCACACTCTGTCTCCGCTTTCAGTCTCGCTCCTTCTCACACTCTTTTAACTCTATTTCTCTGCTCTCTGTCTCGCTACTTCTTGTAATCTTTTAAATCTGTCTCCGCTTTCAGTCTTGCTCCTTCAGGCTCTCTTTCAACTCGCTGTTTATGCTCTCAGTCTCACTCCACCTCACACTAATTTAACTCTCTGTCTCCGCTCGCTGTCTGGCTCCCTCTCACTCTCTATTAACTCTCTGGGTCCGATCTCAGGCTAGTTCCTCTCCACTCTCTTTTAACTCTCTGTCTCCGCTCTCAGTCTCACTAATTCTCGTTCACATTTAACTCTCTGTCTCCACTCTCAGTCTTGCTCCTTCTCGCTCTTTTTTAACTCTCTGTCTCCGCTCTTAGGCTAGATCCTTTGCACTCTCTGTTAACCCTCTGTCTCCGCTCCCAGTCTCACTAATTCTCATTCACTTTTAACTCTCTGTCACCTCTCTCAGTCTCACTCCTTCTCGTGCTCTTTTAACTCTCTTTCTCCGCTCTCAGTTTCGCTGCTTCTTGTTATCTTCTAACTCTCTGTCTCCGCACTCAGCCTCGCTCCTTCTCGCGCTTTTTTAACTCTCTTTCTCCACTCTCAGTTTCGCTCCTTCTAGTAAGATTTTAACTCTCTGTCTCCGCTTTCAGTCTCAGTCCTTCTCGCTCTCTTTTAACTCCTTGTTTATGCTCGCTGTCTCACTCATCCTCACACTCTTTTAACACTATGTCTCCTCTCTCAGACTCACTTCTTCTCGCTCTTTCTTAACTATCTGTCTCCGCCATCAGTCTCGCTCCTTCTCACTCTCATTTACATCTCCTTCTCCGGTATCAGTCTCGCTCCTTCCCGCTCTATTTTTACTCTTTGTCTCCACTCTCAGTCTCACTAATTCTCTCTCTCCTTCAACACTCTGTCTCTGCTCTCAGTCTTGCACCTTCTTGCTCTCTTTTCAGTCTCTGTCTCCGCTCTTGCTCTCCCTCCTTCTCGCTCTTTTAACTCTCTGTTTCTGCTCTCAGTCTTGCTCCTTTCCATACTCTTTTAACTCTCTGTTTCCGGTCTCTGTCTCACTCCCTCTCACTCTTTTTTAACTCTCTGAGTCCGCTCTCAGGCTAGTTCCTTTCCACTCCCTTTTAACTCTCTGTCTCCACTCTCAGTCTCACTACTTATCGTTCACTTTGAACTCTGTGCCTCCACTCTCAGTCTTGCTCCTTCCCGCTCTTTTTTAACTCTCTGTCTCCGCTCTCAGGCTAGTTCCTTTCCACTCTTTTTTAACTCTCTGTCTCCGGTCTCAGGCTAGATCCTGTGCACTCTCTTTTAACCCTCTGTCTCCGCTCCCAGTCTCGCTAATTCTCGTTCACTTTTAACTCTCTGTCCCCTCTCTCAGTCTAGCTCCTTCTTGCGCTCTTTTAAAGCTCTGGCTCCGCTCTCAGTCTCACTCCTTCTCACTCTCTTTTAACACTCTCTCTCCGCACGCAGTCTCACTCCTTCTCATGCTCTTTTAACTCTCTTTCTCCGCTCTCAGTTTCGCTGCTTCTTGTTATCTTCTAACTCTCTGTCTCCGCACTCAGTCTCGCTCCTTCTCGCGCTTTTTTAACTCTCTTTCTCCACTCTCAGTTTCGCTCCTTCTCGCTCTCTTTTAACTCTCTGTTTATGCTCAAAGTCTCACTCCTCCTCACACTCTTTTAACACTATGTCTCCTCTCTCAGACTCACTTCTTCTCACTCTTTCTTAACTATCAGTCTCCGCAATCAGTCTCGCTCCTTCTCGCTCTCATTTAAATCTCCTTCTCCGCTCACAGTCTCGCTCCCTCTCACTTTCTTTTACATCTCCTTCTCCGCTCTCAGTCTCGCTCCTTCCAGCTCTATTTTTACTATCTGTCTCCACTCTCAGTCTCACTCATTCTCACTCTCCTTTAACACTCTGTCTCCGCTCTCAGTCTCGCACCTTCTCGCATTCTTTTCACTCTGTCTCCACTGTCGCTCTCCCTCCTTCTCGTTCTTTTAATTCTCTGTTTCTGCTCTCGGTTTTGATCCTTTCCACTCTCTATTAACTCTCTGTCTCCGCTCTCTGTCTGGCTCCCTCTCACTCACTATTGACTCTCTGAGTCCACTCTCAGGCTAGTTCCTTTCCACTCCCTTTTAACTCTCTGTCTCCACTCTCCGCCTCACTACTTCTCATTCACTTTGAACTCTCTGCCTCCACTCTCAGTCTTGCTCCTTCCCGCTCTTTTTTAACTCTCTGTCTCCGCTCTCAGGCTACTTCCTTTCCACTCTATTTTAACTCTCTGTCTCCACTCCCAGTCTCACTAATTCTTGCTCACATTTAACTCTCTGTCTCCAGTCTTAGTCTTGCTCCTCCTCGCTCCCATTAAATCTCCTTATCTGCTCTCAGTCTCGCTCTTACTCGCTCTCTTTTCACTCTCCATCTCCGCTCTCAATCTCCCTCTTTCTCACTATCTTTTAACTCTCTGTCTCCTATCTCAGTCTCGCTCCTGCTTGTGTTATTTTAAAGCTCTGGCTCTGCTCTCAGTCTCGCTGCTTCTCACACTCTTTTCACTCTCTGTCTCCACTCTCAGTCTCGCTCCTTCTCGCTCTCATTTAACTCTCCTTCTCCGCTCTCAGTCTCACTCATTCTCACTCTCTTTTAACACTCTGTCTCCACTCTCAGTCTTGCTCATTCTCGCTCTCTTTTCACTCTCTGTCCCCGCTCTCGGTCTCCATCCTTCTCCTTCTCTTTTAACTCTCTGTTTCTGCTATCAGTCTTGCTCCTTTCCACCCTCTTTTAACTCGCTGTCTCCTCTCTCTGTCTCGCTCCCTCTCGCTCTCTTTTAACTCTATGTCTCCGCTCTCAGTTTCCCTCCTTCTCTCTCACTTTTAACTCTCTATTTCCGCTCTCAGACTAGTTTCTTTCCACTCTCTTTTAACTCTCTGTCACCGCTCTCAGTCTCACTATTTCTCGTTCACTTTTAACTCTCTGTCTCCACTCTCAGTCTTGCTCCTTCGCGCTCTTTTTTAACTCTCTGTCTCTGCTCTCTGACTAGTTCCTTTCCACTCTCTTTTAAATCTCTGTCTCCGCTCTCAGTCTCACTAATTCTCGTTCACTTTTAACTCTCTCTCTCCACTCTCAGTCTTGCTCCTTCTCGCTCACTTTAAATCTCCGTATCCGCTCTCAGTCTCGCTCTTACTCGCTCTCTTTTCACTCTCCGTCTCCGCTCTCAGTCTCCATGTTTAGCACTCTCTTTTAACTCTCTGTTTCCTCTCTCAGTCTCGCTCCTTCTTGTGCTCTTTTCAAGCTCTGGCTCTGCTCTCAGTCTTGCTCCTTCTTGTGCTCTTTTCAAGCTCTGGCTCTGCTCTCAGTCTTGCTCATTCTCACTCTCTTTTAACTATCTGTCTCCACTCTCTGTCTCGCTCCTTCTCACTCTCTTTTAACTCTGTCTCCACTCTCATTCTCTCTACTTCTTGTTATCTTTTAACTCTCTGTCACCGCTTGCAGTCTCGCTCCTTCTCGCTCTCTTTTAACCCACTGTTTATGCTCTCAGTCTCACTCCTCCTCACACTCTTTTAACTCTATGTCTCCTCTCTCAGTCTCACTTCTCCTTGCTCTTTTTTAACACTCTGTCTCCGCACTCAGTCTCGCTCCTTCTCGCTCTCATTTAACTCTCCGTCTCTGCTCTCAGTCACACTCATTCTCGCTCACATTTATGTCTCCATCACCGCTCTCAGTTTCGCTCCTTCTCGCTCTCCTTTAACTCTCTGTTTCTGCTCTCAGTCTTCCTCCTTTTCCACTCTTTTTTAACTCTCTGTCTCCGCTCTCTGTCTCGCTCTCTTTCGCGCTCTTTTAACTCTGTCTCCACGCTCAGCCTCCCTCCTTCTCACTTTCTTTTAACTCTCTGTTTCCGCTCACAGGTTAGTTCCTTACCACTCTCTTTTAACTCTCTATCTCCACTCTCAGGCTAGTTCCATTCCATTCTTTTTAACTCTCTGTCTCTGCTCTCAGTCTCAATACTTCTCGTTCACTTTCAACTCTCTCTCTCCACTCTCAGTTTTGCTCCTTCTCAGTCTCTTTAAATTTCCGTATCCATTCTCAGTCTCGCTCTTACTCGCTCTTTTTTCACTCTCCATCTCTGCTCTCAGTCTCGCTCTTACTCACTCTCTTTTAACTCTCTGTCTCCTCTCTCAGTCTCGATCCTTCTTTTGCTCTTTTAAAGCTCTGGCTCAGAACTCAGAATTTCCGTCTCCGTTCTCAGTCTCGCTCCTTCTCACTCTCTTTTAACTCTCCTTCTCTGCTCTCAGGCTCGCTCCTCCTCTCTCACTTTTAAATCTCTGTCTCCACTCTCAGTCTCGCTCCTTCTCACTCTCTTTTATCTCTTTGTCTCCACTCTCAGTCTCGCTCCTTCAACCTCTCATTTAACTCTCTGTCTCCGCTCTCAGTCTCACTCATTCTTGTTCACATTTATGTCCCCACCACCGCTCTCAGTTTCGGTCCTTCTCGCTCCCTTTTCACTCTCTGTCTCAGCTTTCAGTTTCCATCTTCCTCACTCTCCTTTAACTCTCTGTTTCTGCTCTCAGTCTTGCTCCTTTTCCACTCTTTTTTAACTCTCTGTCTCCGCTCTCTGTCTCGCTCTCTTTCGCTCTCTTTTAACTCTCTGTCTCCACGCTCAGTCTCCCTCCTTCTCACTTTCTTTTAACTCTCTGTTTCCGCTCACAGGTTAGTTCCTTACCTCTCTCTTTTAACTCCCTGGCTCTGCCCTAAGTCTCACTACTTCTCGTTCACTTTTAACTCTCTGTCTCCACTCTCAGTCTTGCTCCTTCTCGCTCTTTTTTAACTCTCTGTCTCCGCTCTCAGGCTAGTTCCATTCCACTCTCTTTTAACTCTCTGTCTCCGCTCTCAGTCTCAATACATCTCGTTCACTTTCAACTCTCTCTCTCCACTCTCAGTCTTGCTCCTTCTCAGTCTCATTAAATTTCCGTATACGCTCTCAGTCTCGCTCTTACTCGCTCTCTTTTCACTCTCCATCTCTGCTCTCAGTCTCGCTCCTTCTCACTCTCTTTTAACTCTCTGTCTCCGATCTTAGTCTCGCTCCTCCTCCGACACTTTTCATTCTCTGTCTCCACTATCATTCTCGCTCCTTCTCACTCTCTTTTAGAATTCTGTCTCCGCTGCCAGTCTTGCTCCTTCTCACGCTCTTTTAACTCTCTTTCTCCGCTATCAGTCTCACTACTTATTGTTATCTTTTAACTTTCTGTCTCCGCTTTCAATCTCGCTCCTTCTCGCTCTCTTTTAACTCTCTCTTTATGCTCTCAGTCTCACTCTTACTCACACTCTTTTAACTCTATGTCTCCTTCCTCATTATCACTTCTTCTCGCTCTTTTTTCTCTGTTTTAACACTCTGCCTCCACACTCAGTCTCACTCCTTCTCACTCTCATTTAACTCTCCGTCTCCGATCCCCGTCTCGCTCCTTCTCACTCTCTATTAACTCTCTATCTCAACAATTCTGTCTCGCTCCTTCTCCCTCACTTTTCACTCTCTGTCTCCGCTCTCAGTCTCGTTCTTTCTCACTCTCATTTAACTCTCTTCTTCCGCTGTCAGTCTCGCTCCTTCTCACTCTCTATTAACTCTCGTTCTCCAGACTAATTCTTGCTTCTTCTCACTCACTTTCAACTCTCTGTCTCCGCTCTCAGTCTCCCTCCTACTCAATCTCATTTAACTCTCTTTCCGGTCTAAGGCTAGTTCTTTTCCACTCTCTTTTAACTGTCTGTCTCCACTCTCATTCTCGCTCTTTCTCACTCTTGTTTAACTCTCTGTCTCCTCTCTCAGTCTCACTCCTACTCACTCTCTTTTCACTCTCCGTCTCCACTCTCAGTCTCGCTCTTTCTCACTCACGTTTAACTCTCTGTCTCCGCTCTCAGTCTCGCTTCTTCTTGCGCTCATTTAAAGCTCTAGCTCCGCTCTCAGTCTCACTCCTTCTCACACTCTTTTAACTCTCTGTCTCCGCACTCAGTATCACTCCATCTCGCGTTGTTTTAACTCTCTTTCTCCGCTCTCAGTTTCGCTCCTTCTAGTAATCTTTTAACTCTCTGTCTCCGCTTTCCATCTCACTCCTTCTCGCTCTCTTTTAACTCTCTGTTTATGCTCGCAGTCTCACTCCTCCTCACACTCTTTTAACACTATGTCTCCTCTCTCAGACTCACTTCTTCTCACTCTTTCTTAACTATCTGGCTCCACAATCAGTCTCGCTCCTTCTCGCTCTCATTTAAATCTCCTTCTACACTCTCAGTCTCGCTCCTTATCACTTTCTTTTACATCTCCTTCTCCGCTCTCAGTCTTGCTCCTTCCAGCTCTATTTTTACTCTGTCTCCACTCTCAGTCTCATTCATTCTCACTCTCCTTTAACATTCTGTCTCCGCTCTCAGTCTCGCACCTTCTCGCTCTCTTTTCACTCTCTGTCTCCGCTGTCGGTCTCCCTCCTTCTCACTCTTTTAACTCTCTGTTTCTGCTCTCAGTCTTACTCCTTTCCAATCTCTTTTAACTCTCTGTCTCCGCTCTCTGTCTGTCTCCCACTCACTCTCTAATAACTTCCTGTGTCCGCTCTCAGGCTAGTTCCTTTCTACTCTCTTTTAACTCTCAGTCTCCACTCTCAGTCTCACTGCTTCTCACTCTTTTATCACTCTCTGTCTCCACTCTCGTTCTCGCTACTTCTCACTCTCATTTAACTCATGTCTCCACTCTCAGTCTCGCACATTCTCGCTCTCTTTTAACTCTCCGTCTCCGTTTTCATTCTCGCTCACTTTTCACTCTCTGTCTCTGCTCTCAGTCTCACTCCACCTCACACTCTTTCAACTCTATGTCTACTCTCTCAGTCTCACTTCTTCTCGCCCTTTTTTAACACTCTGTCTCCTGCAGTCAGTGTCGCTCCTTCTTGCTCTCATTTAACTCTCTGTCTATGGTTTCAGTCTAGCTCCATCTCACTCTCTTTGAACTCTGTGTCTCCACTCTCAGTCTCGTTCCTTCGTGCTCTCTTTTAACTCTATGCCTCCGCTCTCAGTCTCCCTCCTACTCGCTCTTTTTTAACTCTGTTTCCGGTCTCAGGCTAGTTCCTTTCCACTGTCTTTTAAATGTCTGTCTCCACATTCATTCTCGCTCAGTCCCAATCTCTTTTAACTCTCCTTGTCCGCTCTCAGTCTCGCTCCTTCTCTCTCTCTTTTAACTCTGTCTCCACTCTCAGTCACACTCATTCTCACTCTCAGACTCGCTCCATCTCGCTCTCTTTTCACACTCTGTCTCCGCTTTCAGTCTCCCTCCTTCTCGCTCTCTTTTAACTCCCTGTTTCTGCACTCAGTCTTGCTCCTTTCCACGCTCTTTTAACGATCAGTCTCTGCTCTCAGCCTCGCTCCTTCTCACTCTCTTTTAATTCTTTGTCTCCACTCTCAGTCTGGCACATTCTTTCTCTCTATTACTTCTCCATCTCCGATCTCAGTCTCGCTCCTTCGCGTTCACTTTTCACTCTCTGTCTCCGCTCTCAGTCTCGCTCCTTCTCACTCCCTTTTAACTCTCTGTCTCCACTCTCAGTCTCATTCATTCTCATTCGCTTTTATTTAATTGCCTCCGATCTCAGTCTCGCTCCTTCTCACTCTCTTTTATCTCTCTGTCTCCACTTTCCTTCTCACTCCTTCTCACTCTCTTTTAAGTCTTTGTCTCCAATCTCAGTTTCGCTCCTTCTCCGTCACTTATCACTCTCTTTCTCCGCTCTCATTCTCGCTCCTTCTCACTCTCTTTTAACTCTCTGTCTCCACTCTCAGTCTCACTCATTCTCACTCTCTTTTATCTAATTGTCTCCGCTCTCAGTCTCGCTCCTTCTCACTCTCTTTTAGCTCTCTGTCTCCACTCGCCTTCTCGCTCCTTCTCACTCTCTTTTAACTCTTTGTCTCCAATCTCAGTCTCCCTCCTTCTCGCTCTCTTTTAACTCCCTGTTTCTGCACTCAGTCTTGCTCCTTTCCACGCTCTTTTAACGATCAGTGTCTGCTCTCAGTCTCGCTCCTTCTCACTCTCTTTTAACTCTTTGTCTCCACTCTCAGTCTTGCACATTCTTTCTCTCTATTAACTCTCTGCCTCCGATCTCAGTCTCGCTCCTTCGCGCTCACTTTTCACTCTCTGTCTCCGCTCTCAGTCTCGCTCCTCCTCACACTCTGTTAACTCTATGTCTCCTCTCTCAGTCTCAATTCTTCTCGCTCTTTTTGAACACTCTGTCTCCGCTCTCAGTCTCGGTCCTTCACACTCTCTTTTATCTCTCTGTCTCCACTTTCCTTCTCACTCCTTCTCACTATCTTTTAACTCTTTGTCTCCAATATCAGTCTCGCTCCTTCTCCCTCACTTATCACTCTCTTTCTCCACTCTCATTCTCGCTCCTTCTCACTCTCTTTTAACTCTCTTTCTCCACACTCATTTTCACTCATTCTCACTCATTTTTACTCTCTGTCTCAGCTCTCAATCTCGTTCCTTCTCCCGATCTTTTAACTCTCTTTCTTCGCTTTCAGTCTCGCTACTTCTTGTTATCTTTCAACTCTCTGTCTCCGCTTTCAGTCTCACTCCTTCCCGCCCTCTTTAACTCTCTGTTTATGCTCTCAATCTCAATCCTCCTCACACTCTTTTAACTCTTTGTCTCCACTCTTATTCTCGCTCCTTCTCGATCTCTTTTATCTATCTGTCTCCGCTCACAGTCTCGCTCCTTCTCACTCTCTTTTAACTCTCTGTCTCCAGTCTCAATCTCGCTCATTCCCACTCTCTTTTAACCCTCCTTCTCCGCACTCAGTCTAGCTCCTTCTAGCTCACTTTTAATTCTCTGTCTCCACTCTCAGTCTTGCTCCTTCTCGCTCTCTTTTAACTCTCTCTTTATGCTCTCAGTCTCATTCCTCCTCACACTCTTTTAACTCTATGTCTCTTTCCTCATTATCACTTCTTCTCGCTCTTTTTTCTCTTTTTTAACACTGTCTCCGCATGCAGTCTCACTCCTTCTCACTCTCATTTAACTCTCCGTCTCCGATCCCCATCTCACACCTTCTCACTCTCTATTAACTCTCTATCTCCACTCTCCGTCTCGCTCTTTCTCGCTCTATTTTAACTCTCTGTCTCCGCTCTCTGTCTGTCTCCCTCTCACTCTCTATTAACTTCCTGTGTCCGGTCTCAGGCTAGTTCCTTTCCACTCTCTTTTAACTCTCAGTCTCCGCTCTCAGTCTCGCTACATCTCGATCTCTTTTCACTCTCTGTCTCCGCTCTTATTCTACCTCCTTCTCGCTCTCTTTTAACTCTCTGTTTCTGCATTCAGTCTTGGTCCTTTTCACAATCTTTTAACTATCTGTCTCCGCTCTCAGTCTCGCTCCTTCTCACTCTCTTTTAACTCTCTGTCTCCACTCTCAGTCTCGCTCCTTCTCGCTCACTTTTCACTCTGTCTCCACTCTCAGTCTCACTCCTCCTCACACTCTTTTCACTCTATGTCTACTCTCTCAGTCTCACTTCTTCTCGCCCTTTTTTAACACTCTGTCTCCGCACTCAGTGTCGCTCAGTCTTGCTCTCATTTAACTCCCCATCTATGGTTTCAGTCTAGCTCCTTCTCACTCTCTTTGAACTCTGTGATTCCACTCTCCGTCTTGCTCCTTCTTGCTCTCTTTTAACTCTCTGTCTCCGCTCTCAGTCTCACTCCTTCTCGATCTTTTTTAACTCTCTGTTTCCGGTCTCAAGCTAGTTACTTTCCACTCACTTTTAACTGTCTGTCTCCACACTCATTCTCACTCAGTCCCAATCTCTTTTAACTATACTTCTCTGCTCTCAGTCTGGCTCCTTCTCGCTCTCTTTTAACACTCTGTCTCCGCTCTCATTCTCCCTCCTTCTCACTCTCTTTTAACTCTCTGTTTCTGCATTCAGTCTTGGTCCTTTCCACACTCTTTTAACTATCTGTCTCTGCTCTCACTCTCGCTCCTTCTCACTCTCTTTTAACTCTCCGTCTCCGATCTCAGTCTCGCTCCTTCGCGCTCACTTTTCACTCTCTGTCTCCGCTCTCAGTCTCACTCCTCCTCACACTCTGTTCACTCTATGTCTCGTCTCTAAGTCTCACTTCTTCTCGCTCTTTTTGAACACTCTGTCTCTGCACTCAGTCTCGCTCCTTCTCGCTCTCATTTAACTCTCTGTCTCCGCTCTCAGTCTCGCTCCTTCTCACTCTCTTTTAACTCTCTGTCTCCACTCTCAGTCTCACTCATTCTCACTCTCTTTTATCTAATTGTCTCCGCTCTCAGTCTCGCTCCTTCTCACTCTCTTTTAGCTCTCTGTCTCCACTTTCCTTCTAACTCCTTCTCACTCTCTTTTAACTCTTTGTCTCCAATCTCAGTCTCGCTCCTTCTCCCTCACTTATCACTCTCTTTCTCCGCTCTCATTCTCGCTCCTTCTCACTCTCTTTTGACTCTCTGTCTCCACACTCATTTTCGCTCATTCTCACTCATTTTTACTCTCTGTCTCAGCTCTCAATCTCGTTCCTTCTCGCGAAATTTTAACTCTCTTTCTTCGCTTTCAGTCTCGCTACTTCTTGTTAGCTTTTAACTCTCTGTCTCCGCTTTCAGTCTCACTCCTTCTCGCCCTCTTTTAACTCTCTGTCTCCGCTCTCAGTCTCACTCCTTCTCGATCTTTTTTAACTCTCTGTTTCCGGTCTCAAGCTAGTTCCTTTCCACTCTCTTTTAACTGTCTGTCTCCACACTCATTCTCGCTCAGTCCCAATCTCTTTTAACTATACTTCTCCGCTCTCAGTCTCGCTCCTTCTCGCTCTCTTTTAACTCTCTGTCTCTATTCTCAGTCTCACTCAGTCTCACTCTCTTTTAAAACTCTGTCTCCACTCTCATTCTTGCTCCTTCTCACTCTCTAGTAACTCTTTGTCTCCACTCTCAGTCTTGCACATTCTCGCTCTCTCTTAACACTCCGTCTCCGATCTCAGGCTCGCTCCTTCTCGCTCACTTTTCACTCTCTGTCTCCGCTCTCATTCTCGTTCCTTCTCACTCTCCTTTAACTCTTTGTCTCCACTCTCAGTCTCACACATTCTCGCTCTCTTTTAACTCCCCGTCTCCGATCTCAGTCTCGCTCCTTCTCGCTCTCATTTTACTCTCCGCCTATGGTTTCTGTCCATCTCCTACTCACTCTCTTTTATCTCTCCTTCTCCGCTCTCAGTCTCCCACATTCTCTCTCTCTTTTAACTCTCTGTCTCCACTCTCAGTCTCGCTACTTCTCGTTCACTTTTAACTCTCTGTCTCCACTCTCAGTCTTACTCCTTCTCGCTCTTTTTTAACTCTCTGTCTCCGCTCTCAGGCTAGTTCCTTTCCACTCTCTTTTAATTCTCGGTCTCCGCTCTCAGTCTCACTACTTCTCCTACACTTTAAACTCTCGGTCTCCAGTCTCAGTCTTGCTCCTTCTCGGTCTCTTTAAATCTCCGTATCCACTCGCAATCTCACTCTTACTCGCTCTCTTTTCACTCTCCATCTCTGCTCTCAGTCTCGCTCCTACTTGTACTCTTTTAAAGCTCTGGCTCTGCTCTCAGTCTCGCTCCTTCTCAATCTTTTCACTCTCTGTCTCCGCTGTCAGTCTCCCTCCTTCTCACTCTTTTAACTCTCTGTTTCTGATCTCAGTCTTGCTCCTTTCCACTCTCTTTTGACTCTCTGTCTCTGCTCTCTGTCTGTCTCCCACTCACTCTCTATTAACTTCCTGTGTCCGCTCTAAGGCTAGTTCCTTTCTACTCTCTTTTAACTCTCAGTCTCCGCTCTCAGTCTCGCTGCTTCTCACTCTCTTTTCACTCTCTGTCTCCACTCTCATTCCCGCTCCTTCTCACTCTCATTTAACCCATGTCTCCACTCTCAGTCTCGCACATTCTCTCTCTCTTTTAACTCTCCGTCTCCGATGTCATTCTCGCTCACTTTTCACTCTCTGTCTCCGCTCTCAGTCTCACTCCTCCTCACACTCTTTTAACTCTATGTCTACTCTCTCAGTCTCACTTCTTCTCGTCCTTTTTTAACACTCTGTCTCCGCAGTCAGTGTCGCTCCTTCTTGCTCTCATTTAACTTTCTGTCTATGGTTTCAGTCTAGCTCCTTCTCACTCTCTTTGAACTCTGTGTCTCCACTCTCAGTCACTATCCTTCTTGCTCTCTTTTAACTCTCTGTCTCCACTCTCAGTCTCCCTCCTACTCGCTCTTTTTTAACTCTCTGTTTCTGGTCTCAGGCTAGTTCCTTTCCACTCTCTTTTAACTGTCAGTTTCCACTCTCATTCTCGTTCATTCCCACTCTCTTTTAACTCTCCTCCGCTCTCATTCTCACTCCTTCTCACTCTCTTTTAACTCTGTCTCCACTCTCAGTCTCGCTCCTTCTCGCTCTCTTTTCACACTCTGTCTCCGCTTTCAGTCTCCCTCCTTCTCGCTCTATTTTAACTCTCTGTTTCTGCACTCAGTCTTGCTCCTTTCCACGCTCCTTTAACGATCTGTCTCTGCTCTCAGTCTCGCTCCTTCTCACTCTCTTTTAACTTTTTGTCTCCACTCTCAGTCTTGCACATTCTTTCTCTCTATTAACTCTCCGTCTCCGATCTCAGTCTCGCTCCTTCGTGCTCACTTTTCACTCTCTGTCTCCGCTCCCAGTCTCACTCCTCCTCACACTCTGTTAACTCTATGTCTCCTCTCTCACTCTCACTTCCTCTCGCTCTTTTTGAACACTCTGTCTCCGCACTCAGTCTCGCTCCTTCTTGCTCTCATTTAACTCTCTGTCTCCGCTCTCAGTCTCGCTCCTTCTCACTCTCTTTTAACTATCATTCTCCGCTCTCAGTCTCGCTCCTTCTTTCTCTCTTTTAACTCTCTGTCTCCACTCTCAGTCTCACTCATTCTCACTCTCTTTTATCTAATTGTCTCCGCTCTCAGTCTCGCTCCTTCTCACTCTCTTTTAGCTCTCTGTCTCCACTTTCCTTCTAACTCCTTCTCACTCTCTTTTAACTCTTTGTCTCCAATCTCAGTCTCGCTCCTTCTCCCTCACTTATCACTCTCTTTCTCTGCTCTCATTCTCGCTCCTTCTCTCTCTCTTTTAACTCTCTTTCTCCACGCTCATTTTAGCTCATTCTCACTCATTTTTACTCTCTGTCTCAGCTCTCAATCTCGTTCCTTCTCGCGATCTTTTAATTCTCTTTCTTCGCTTTCAGTCTCTCTACTTCTTGTTATCTTTTAACTCTCTGTCTCCGCTTTCTGTCTCACTCCTTCTCGCCCTCTTTTAACTCTCTGTTTATGCTCTCAATCTCAATCCTGCTCACACTCTTTTAACTCTTTGTCTCCACTCTTATTCTCGCTCCTTCTCAATCTCTTTTATCTATCTGTCTCCGCTCACAGTCTCGCTCCTTCTCACTCTCATTTAACTCTCTGTCTCCAGTCTCAATCTCGTTCATTCCCACTCTCTTTTAACTCTCCTTCTCCGCTCTCAGTCTAGCTCCTTCTAGCTCTCTTTTAGCTCTCTCTTTATGCTCTCAGTCTCACTCCTCCTCACACTCTTTTAACTCTATGTCCCCTTCCTCATTCTCTCGATCTTTTTTCTCTTTTTTAACACTGTCTCCGCATGCAGTCTCACTCCTTCTCACTCTCATTTAACTCTCCGTCTCCGATCCCCAGCTCGCTCCTTATCACTCTCTATTAACTCGATATCTCCACTCTCCGTTTCGCTCCTTCTCGCTCTATTTTAACTCTCTGTCTCCGCTCTCAGTCTCGCTCCTTCTCACTCTCATTTAACGCTCTGTCTCCACTCTCATTCTCGCTCCTTCTCACTCTCTTTTAACTCTCTGTCTCCACTCTCATTCTCGCTCCTTCTCACTCTCTAGTAACTCTTTGTCTCCACTCTCAGTCTTGCACATTCTCGCTCTCTTTTAACTCTCCGTCTGCGATCTCAGTCTCGCTCCTTCTCGCTCTCTTTTCACTCTCCGTCTATGGTTTCTGTCTAGCTCCTACTCACTCTCTTTTATCTCTCCTTCTCCGCTCTCAGTCTCGCACATTCTCTCTCTCTTTTAACTCTCTGTCTCCACTCTAAGACTCGCTCCTACTGTCTCTCTATTAACTCTCTGTCTGCGCTCTCAGTCTCGCTACTTCTCGTTCACTTTTAACTCTCTGTCTCCACTCTCATTCTTACTCCTTCTCGCTCTTTTTTAACTCTCTGTCTCCGCTCTCAGGCTAGTTCCTTTCCACTCTCTTTTAATTCTCGGTCTCCGCTCTCAGTCTCACTAATTCTCCTACACTTTAAACTCTCGGTCTCCAGTCTCAGTCTTGCTCCTTCTCGGTCTCTTTAAATCACCGTATCCACTCGCAGTCTCACTCTTACTCACTCTCTTTTCACTCTCCAACTCTGCTCTCAGTCTTGCTCCTTCTTGTACTCTTTTAAAGCTCTGGCTCTGCTCTCAGTCTCGCTCCTTCTCAATCTTTTTTAACTCTCTGTCTCCACTCTCTTTCTCGTTCCATCTCACTATCTTTTAACTCTCAGTCTCGGCTCTCAGTCTCGCTTCTTCTCACGGTCTTTTAACTCTCTTTCTCCGCTCTCAGTCTCGCTCCTTCCTGTTACCTTTTAACTCTCTTTTTTCATTTTCAGTCTCACTCCTTCTCGCTCTCTTTTAACTCTCTGTTTATGCTCTCAGTCTCACACCTCCTCACATGCTTTTAATTCTAATTCACCTCTCTCAGTCTCACCTCTTCTTGCTCTTTTTTAACTCTCTGTCTCCGCACTCAGTCTCACTTCTTCTCGCTCTCATTTAACTCTCGGTCTCCAGTCTCAGTCTCGCTCCTTCTCGCTCTCTTTTAACTATCCTTCTCTGCTCTCAGTCTCGCTCCTTGTCTCTCTCTTTTAACTCTCTGTCTCCACTCTCAGTCTCACTCATTCCCACTCTCTTTTATCTATCTGTCTCCGCTCACAGTCTCGCTCCTTCCCACTCTCTTTTATCTGTCTGTCTCCACTCTCATTCTCGCACCTTCTCTCCCTCTTTTAACTCTTTGTCTCCACTCTCAGTCTCACTCCTTCTCGCTCTATATTAACTGTCCGTCTCCAATCTCAGTCTCGCTCCTTCTCCCTCACATTTCACTCTCTGTCTCTGCTCTCTGTCTCGCTCCTTCTCACTCTGTTTTAACTCTCTGTCTCCAATCTCATTCTCGCTCATGCTCATGCTCTTTTAACTCTCTGTCTCAGCTCTCAATCTTGCTCCTTCTCACGCTCTTTAAACTCTCTGTCTCCGCTTTCAGTCTCGCTCCTTCTCGCTCTCTTTTAACTATCCTACTCTGCTCTCAGTCTCACTCCTTCTTTCTCTCTTTTAAGTCTCTGTCTCCACTCTCAGTCTTACTCATTCTCACTCTCTTTTATCTAATTGTCTCCGCTCTCATTCTCACTCCTTCTCACTGTCTTTTATCTCTCTGTCACCACTCTCATTCTCACTCCTTCTCAATCTCTTTTAACTCTTTTTGTCTCCAATCTCTGTCTCGCTCCTTCTCCCTCACTTATCACTCGCTTTCTCCGCTCTCAGTCTCGCTCCTTCTCACTCTCTTTTAACTCTCTGTCTAGGCTCTCAATCTCGCTCCTTCTCGCGATCTTTTAACTCTGTCTCCACTTTCAGTCTCACTCCTTCTCGCTCTCTTTTAACTCTCTGTTTATGCTCTCAGTCTCAATCCTCCTCACACTCTTTTAACTCTTTGTCTCCACTCTTATTCTCACTCCTTCTCGATCTCTTTTATCTATCAGTCTCCGCTCACAGTCTCGCTCCTTCTCAATCTCTTTTAACTCTCTGTCTCCAATCTCATTCTTGCTCCTTCTCGCTCTTTTTAACTCTTTGTCTCCACTCTCAGTCTCGCTCCTGCTCTCTCTCTTTTAACTCTCTGTCTCCGCCCTTAGTCTACCTCCTACTCGCTCTCTTTTAACTCTCTGTTTCCGGTCTCAGGCTAATTCCTTTCCACTCCCTTTTTACTGTCAGTCTCCACTCTCATTCTCGCTCATTCCCACTCTCTTTTAATTCTCCTCCGCTCTCAGTCTCGCTCCTTCTCACTCTCTTTTAACTCTCTGTCTCCACTCTCAGTCTCACTCATTCTCAGTCTCTTTTAACACTCTGTCTCCGCTCTCAGTCTCACTCCTTCTCATTCCCTTTTCACTCTCTGTCTCCGCTTTCAGTCTCCCTCCTTCTCACTCTCTTTTAACGCTCGGTTTCTGCACTCAGTCTAGCTCCTTTCCACGCTCTTTTAATGATCTGTCTCTGCTCTCAGATTAGCTCCTTCTCACTCTCTTTTAACTCCCTGTCTCCACTCTCTTTCTTGCTCCTTCTCACTCTCTTTTAACTCTCTGTCTCCACTCTCAGTCTCACTCCACCTCACACTCTTTTAACTCTATGTCTCCTCTCTCAGTCTCACTTCTTCTCGCTCTTTTTGAACACTCTGTCTCCGCACTCAGTCTCGCTCCTTCTCGCCCTCATTTAACTCTCCATCTCTGGTTTCAGTCGAGCTCCTACTCACTCTCTTTTATCTCTCCTCCTCCGCTCTCAGTCTCGCACATTCTCTCTCTCTTTTAACTCTCTGTCGCCACTCTCAGTCTCACTCATTCTCACTCTTTTTAACTCTCTATCTCTGCTCCAGTCTCGCTCCTTCTCACTCTCTATTAACTCTCTTTCTGCGCTCTCAGTATCACTACTTCTCGTTCACTATTAACTCTCTGTCTCCACTCTCAGTCTTGCTCATTCTCGCTCATTTTTAACTCTCTGTCTACGCTCTCAGGCTAGTTCCTTTCCACTCTCTTTTAACTCTTTTTCTCCACTCTCAGTCTCAGTACTACTCGTTCACTTTTAACTCTCTGTCTCCACTCTCAGTCTTGCTCCTTCTTGCTCTCTTTAAACCTCCGTATCTGCTCGCAGTCTCACTCTTACTCATTCTCTTTTCACTCTCCATCTCCGCTCTCAATCTCGCTCCGTCCTGTGCTCTTTTAAAGCACTGGATCTGCTCTCAGTCTCGCTCCTTCTCACACTCTTTTAACTCTCTGTCTCCACTCTCTTTCTCGCTCCTTCTCACTATCTTTTAATTCTCTGTCTCCGCTCTCAGTCTCGTTTTTCTCACGGTCTTTTAACGCTTTCTCCGCTCTCAGTCTTGCTTCTTCTTGTTAACTTTTAACTCTCTGTTACCGCTTTCGGTCTCACTCCTTCTCACTCTGTTTTAACTCTTTGTTTATGCTCTCAGTCTCAGTCCTCCTCACACTCTTTTAATTCTAAGTCTCCTCTCTCAGTCTCACTTCTTCTCGCTCTTTTTTAACTCTCTGTCTCCGCACTCAGTCTCGCTCCTTCTTGCTCTAATTTAACCTTCCATCTCTGGTCTCAGTCTTGCTCCTTCTCACTCTTTTTTAACTATCATTCTCCACTCTCAGTCTCGCTCCTTCTTTCTCTCTTTTAACTCTCTGTCTCCACTCTCAGTCTTGCACATTCTTTCTCTCTTTTAACTCTCCATCTCCGATCTCAGTCTCGCACATTCTCGCTCACTATTCGCTCTCTGTCTCCGCTCTCAGTCTCACTCCACCTCACACTCTTTTAACTCTGTGTCTCCTCTCTCAGTCTCACTTCTTCTCGCTCTTTTTGAATATTCTGTCTCCGTACTCAGTCTCGCTCCTTCTCGCCCTCACTTAACTCTCTGTCTCCACTCTCAGTCGCACTCATTATCACTCTTTTTAACACTCTATCTCTGCTCTCAGTCTCGCTCCTTCTTGTTAACTTTTAACTCTCTGTTACCGCTTTCAGTCTCACTCCTTCTCACTCTGTTTTAACTCTCTGTTTATGCTCTCAGTCTCACTCCTCCTCACACTCTTTTAATTCTAAGTCTCCTCTCTCAGTCTCACTTCTTCTCGCTCTTTTTTAACTCTCTGTCTCTGCACTCAGTCTCGCTCCTTCTTGCTCTAATTTAACCTTCCATCTCTGGTCTCAGTCTTGCTCCTTCTCACTCTCTTTTAACTCTCTGTCTCCACTCTTGGTCTCACTCATTCTAACTCTCTTTTACCTAATTGTCTCCGCTCTCAGTCTTGCTCCTTCTCACTCTCTTTTATCTCTCTGTCTCTACTCTCATTGTCACTCCTTCTCACTCTCTTTTAACTCTTTGTCTCCACTCTCAGTCTCGCTCCTTCTGGCTCTCTATTAACTGTCCACCTCCAATCTCAGTCTCGCTCCTTCTCCCTCACTTTTAACTCTCTGTTTACACTCTCAGTCTCGCTCCTTCTCACTCTCTTTTAACTCTCTGGCTCCACTCTCATTCTCGCTCCTTCTCACTCTCATTTAACTCTCTGTCTCCGATCTCAATCTCGCTCATTCTGGTGCTCTTTTAACTCTTTTTCTCCGCTCTCAGTCTCGCTACTTCTTGTTATCTTTTAACTCTCTTTCTCCACTTTCAGTCTCGCTCCTTCTCACTCTGTTTTAAGTCTCTGTTTATGCTCTCAGTCTCACTCTTCCTCCCACACTTTTAACTCTATGTCTCCTCTCTCAGTCTCGCCCTATTTTAACACTTATTCTCTGCAGTTAGTCTCGCTGCTTCTCACTCTCATTTAGCTCTCCATCTCCGCTTTCAGTCTCGCTCCTTCTCACTCTCTATTATCTCTCTGTAGCACTCTCTTTCTCGCTCCTTCTCCCTCTCTTTTAACTCTCTGTCTCTGCTCTCAGTCTCCCTCCTATTCACTCTCTGTTAAATCTCTGTAGCAACTCTCATTCTCACTCCTTCTCACTCTGTTTTAACTCTCTGTCTCGACTCTCATTCTCGCTCCTTCTCACTCTTTGTTAACTCTCAGTCTCCACTCTCTTTCTCGCTCCTTCTCACTCTATTTTAACTCTCTGTTTCTGCTCTCAGTCTTGCTCCTTTCCACACTCTTTTAACAATCTGTCTCCGCTCTCAGTCTTGCTCCTTCTCACTCTCTTTCAACTCTCTGTTTCCACTCTCATTCTCGCTCCTTCTCACTCTCTTTTATCTCTTTGTCTCGACTCTCCGTCTCACTCATTCTCGCTCTCTTTTAACTCTCCGTCTCCGATCTCATTCTCATTCCTTCTCGCTCACTTTTTACTCTCTGTCTCCACTCTCAGTCTCGCTCCTTCTCACTCTCTTTTAACTCTCTTTCTCCGCTCTCAGTCTCGCTACTTCTTGTTATCTTTTAACTCTGTCTCCGCTTTCAGTTTCACTCCTTCTCGCTCTCTTTCAACTCTCTGTTTATACGCTCAGTCTCACTCCTCGTCACACTTTTTTAAATCTATGTCTCCTCTCTCAGTCTCACTTCTTCTCACTCTTTTTTAACACTCTGTCTCCGCACTCAATCTCGCATCTTCTCGTGCTCATTTAACTCTCCGTCTCCGGTCTCAGTCTCACTCCTACTCACTCTCTTTTAACTCTCTGTCTCAACTCTCAATCTCACTCATTCTCACTCACTTTTAACTATCAGTTGCCACTCTCAGTCTCACTCCTTCTCACTCTCTTTTAGCTCTCTGTCGCCACTCTCATTCTCACTCCTTCTCACTCTCTTTTAACTCTTTGTCTCCACTCTCAGTCTCGCTCCTTCTCGCTCTCTTTTAACTCTCTGTCTCCGATCTCAGTCTCGCTCCTTCTCCCTCACGTTTCACTCTTTGTTTACACTCTCAGTCACGCTCCTTCTCACTCTCTTTTAACTCTCTGTCTCCGCTCTCAGTCTCGCTCCTTCTCACTCTCTTTTAACTCGCCGTCTCCAATCTCAGTCTCGCTCCTTCTCCCTCACTTTTCACTCTCTGCTTACACTCTCAGTCTCGCTCCTTCTCACTCTCTTTTAACTCTCTGGCTCCACTCATTCTCGCTCCTTCTCACTCTATTTTAACTCTCTGTCTCCGCTCTCAGTCTCACTCCTCCTCCCACACTTTTAACTCTATGTCTCCTCTCTCAGTCTCACTTCTTCTCGCCCTATTTTAACACTTAGTCTCTACAATCAGTCTCGCTCCTGCTCACTCTCATTTAACTCTCCATCTCCGCTCTCAGTCTCGCTCCTTCTCTCTCTCTATTAACTCTCTGTAGCACTCTCATTCTCGCTCCTTCTCCCTCTCTTTTAACTCTCTGTCTCCGCTCTCAGTCTCCCTCCTACTCACTCTCTGTTAACACTCTGTAGCAACTCTCATTCTCGCTCCTTCTCACTCTATCTTAACTCTATGTCTCCACTCTCAGTCTTGCTCCTTCTCGCTCTCTTTAAATCTGCGTATCTGCTCTTAGTCTCTCTCCTATTCACTCTCTTTTCACTTTCCATCTCTGCTTTCAGTCTCGCTCTTTCTCACTCTCTTTTAACTCTCTGTCTCCGCTCTCAGTCTCGCTCCTTCTTGCGCTCTTCTGAAGCTCTCACACTGCTCTCAGTTTCCCTCCTTCTCACTCTGTTTTAACTCTCTGTCTCCACTCTCATTCTAGCTCCTTCTCACTCTCTGTTAACTCTCAGTCTCCGCTCTCAGTCTCGCTCCTTCTCGCGCTCTTTTAACTCTCTTTCTCCGTTCCCAGTCTCGCTCCTTCCTGTTATCTTTTAACTCTCTGTCTCTGCTTTCAGTCTCACTCCTTCTCGCTCTCTTTTAATTCGCTGTTTATGCTCTCAGTCTCATTCCTTCTCACACACTTTTAACTCTATGTCTCCTCTCTCAGTCTCACTTCTCAGTCTCTCTCCTTCTTGTGCTATTTTAAACCTCTGGCTCTGCTCTCAGTCTCACTCCTTCTCACGCACTTTTAACTGTCTGTCTCCGCTCTTAGTCTCGCTTCTTCTCGTGCTCTTTTAACTCTCTGTCTCCGCTATCAGTCTTGCACCTTCTCGCTCTCTTTTAAATCTCTGTTTATGCTCTCAGTCTCACTCCTTCTCACACACTTTTAACTCTATGTCTCCTCTCTCAGTCTCACTTCTTCTCGCTCTTATTTAACACTCTGTCTCCGCACTCATTCTCGCTCCTTCTCGCTCTCATTTAACTCTCCGTCTCCAGTCTCAGCCTCGCTCATTCTCACTCTCTGTTAACTAACCTTCTACACTCTCAGTCTCGCTCCTTCTCTCTCGCTTTTAACTCTCTGTCTCCACTCTCAGTCTCACTCATTCTCACTCACTTTTAACTATCTGTCTCCGCTCTCAAACTTGCTCCTTCTCACTCTCTTTTAACTCTCGGTCTCCACTCTCTTTCTTGCTCCTTCTCGCTCCCTTTTAACTCTCTCTTTATGCTTTCAGTCGCACTCATCCACACACTCTTTTAACACTATGTCTCATCTCTCAGTCTCATTTCTTCTCGCTCTTTTTTAACAATCTGTCTCCGCAATCAGTCTCGCTCCTTCTCGCTCTCATTTAACTCTTCATCTCCGGTCTCAGTCTCGCTCCCTCTCTCTATCTTTTAACTCTCCGTCTCCGCTTTCAGTCTCGCTCCTTCTCGCTCTCTTTTAACACTCTGTCTCCAATCTCAGTCTTGCTCCTTCTCACTCTCTTTTAACTCTCTTTTTCTGCTCTCAGTCTTGCTCCTTTCCACCCACTTTTAACTCTCTGTCTCCGCTCTCTTTCCCGTTCCCTCTCGCTCTCTTTTAACTCTCTGTTTCTGCTCTCAGGCTAGTTGCTTTCCATTCTCATTTAACTCTCTGTCTCCACTCCCAGTCTCACTACTTCTCGTTCACTTTTAAGTCAGTCTCCTCTCTCAGTCTTGCTCATTCTCGCTCTTTTTTAACTCTCTGTCTCCACTCTCAGGCTAGTTCCTTTCCACTCTCTTTTAACTCTCTGTCACCGCTCTCAGTCTCACTAATTCTCGTTCACTTTTAACTCTCTGTCTCCATTCTCAGTCTTGCTCCTTCTCGCTCCCTTTAAATCTCCGCATGCACTTTCAGTCTCACTCTGACTCACTCGCTTTCAACTCTCTCTCTCCGCTGTCAGTCTCCCTCTTTCTCACTCTCTTTTAACTCTATGTCTCCTCTCTCAGTCTCACTTCTTCTCGCTCGTTTTTATCACTCTGTCTCCGCACTCAGTCTTGCTCCTTCCTGGTCTCATTTAACTCTCCGTCTCTGGTCTCATTCTCACTCCTTCTCACTCTCTTTTAACTAACATTCTACGCTCTCAGTCTCGCTACACCTCTCTCCCTTTTAACTCTCTGTCTCCACTCTCAGTCTCACTCATTCTTACTCTCTTTTAACTATCTGTCTCCACTCTCAGTCTTGCTCCTTCTCGCTCTTTTTTAACTCTCTGTCTCCGCTCTCAGGCTAGTTCCTTTCCACTCTCTTTTAACGCTCTGTCTCTGCTAAAAGTCTCACTACTTCTCATTCACTTTTAATTCTCTGTCTCCACTCTCAGTCTCGCTTCTTCTCACGCTCTTTTAACTCTCTTTCTCCGCTCTCAGTCTCACTCCTTCTTGTTATCCTTTAACTCTCAGTCTCTGCTATCAGTCTTGCTCCTTCTCGCTCTCTTTTAAATCTCTGTTTAGCTCTCAGTCTCACTCCTTCTCACACTCTTGTAACTCTAAGTCTCCTCTCTCAGTCTCACTTCTTCTCGCTCTTATTTAACACTCTGTCTCCGCACTCAGTCTCGCTCCTTCTCACTCTCTTTTCACTCTCTGTCACCGCTCTCAGTCTCCCTCCTTCTCACTCTCTTTTAACTCTCTTTTTCTGCTTTCAGTCTTGCTCCTTTCCACCCACTTTCAACTCTCTGTCTCCGCTCTCTTTCCCGTTCCCTCTCGCTCTCTTTTAACTCTCTTTTTCTGCTCTCAGGCTAGTTGCTTTCCATTCTCATTTAACTCTCTGTCTCCACTCCCAGTCTCACTACTTCTCGTTCACTTTTAAGTCAGTCTCCTCTCTCAGTCTTGCTCCTTCTCGCTCTTTTTTAACTCTCTGTCTCCACTCTCAGGCTAGTTCCTTTCCACTCTCTTTTAACTCTCTGTCACCGCTTTCAGTCTCACTAATTCTCGTTCACTTTTAACTCTCTGTCTCCACTCTTAGTCTTGTTCCTTCTCGCTCCCTTTAAATCTCCGCATCTGCTCTCAGTCTCGCTCTGACTCGCTCACTTTCAACTCTCTCTCTCCGCTGTCAGTCTCCCTCTTTCTCACTCTCTTTTAACTCTATGTCTCCTCTCTCAGTCTCACTTCTTCTCGCTCGTTTTTATCACTCTGTCTCCGCACTCAGTCTTGCTCCTTCTTGGTCTCATTTAACTCTCCGTCTCTGGTCTCATTCTCGCTCCTTCTCACTCTCTTTTAACTAACATTCTACGCTCTCAGTCTCGCTACACCTCTCTCCCTTTTAACTCTCTGTCTCCACTCTCAGTCTCACTCATTCTTACTCTCTTTTAACTATCTGTCTCCACTCTCAGTCTTGCTCCTTCTCGCTCTTTTTTAACTCTCTGTCTCCGCTCTCAGGCTAGTTCCTTTCCACTCTCTTTTAACGCTCTGTCTCTGCTAAAAGTCTCACTACTTCTCGTTCACTTTTAATTCTCTGTCTCCACTCTCAGTCTCGCTTCTTCTCATGCTCTTTTAACTCTCTTTCTCCGCTCTCAGTCTCACTCCTTCTTGTTATCCTTTAACTCTCAGTCTCTGCTATCAGTCTTGCTCCTTCTCGCTCTCTTTTAAACCTCTGTTTAGCTCTCAGTCTCACTCCTTCTCACACTCTTGTAACTCTAAATCTCCTCTCTCAGTCTCACTTCTTCTCGCTCTTATTTAACACTTTGTCTCCGCACTCAGTCTCGCTCCATCTCGCTCTCATTTAACTCTCCGTTTCCGGTCTCAGCCTCGCTCATTCTCACTCTCTGTTAACTAACCTTCTACGCTCTCAGTCTTGCTCCTTCTCTCTCACTTTTAACTCTCTGTCTCCACTCTCAGTCTCACTCATTCTCATATAAATGTAAAAACAAAAAAACTGCGGATGCTGGAAATCCAAAACAAAAACAGAATTACCTGGAAAAACTCAGCAGGTCTGGCGGTATCGGCAGAGAAGAAAAGAGTTGACGTTTCGAGTCCTCATGACCCTTCGACAGAACTTGAGTTCGAATCCAAGAAAGAGTTGAAATATAAGCTGGTTTAAGGTGTGTGTGTGGGGCTGGAGAGAGAGAGAGAGAGAGAGAGAGAAGTGGAGGGGGGGCGGTGTGGTTGTAGGGACAAACAAGCAATGATAGAAGCAGATCATCAAAAGATGTCAACAACAATAGAACAAAAGAACACATCGGTGTTAAAGTTGGTGATATTATCTAAACGAATGTGCTAATTAAGAATGGATGGTAGGGCACTCAAGGTATAGCTCTAGTGGGGGTGGGGGGAGCATAAAAGATTTTAAAATATTTAAAAATAATGGAAATAGGAGGGAAAAGAAAAATCTATATAATTTATTGGAAAAAAAAGGAAGGGGGAAACAGAAAGGACGTGGGGAGGGAGGAGGGAGCTCACGACCTAAAGTTGTTGAATTCAATATTCAGTCCGGAAGGCTGTAAAGTCCCTAGTCGGAAGATGAGGTGCTGTTCCTCCACTTTGCGTTGGGCTTCACTGCCAAGGACAGACATGTGGGCAAGAGAGCAGGGTGGAGTGTTAGAATGGCAAGCGACAGGGAGGTTTGGGTCATTCTTGCGGACAGACCGCAGGTGTTCTGCAAAGCGGTCGCCCAGTTTACGTTTGGTCTCTCCAATGTAGAGGAGACCACATTGGGAGCAACGAATGCAGTAGACTAAGTTGGGGGAAATGCAAGTGAAATGCTGCTTGACTTGAAAGGAGTGTTTGGGTCCTTGGACGGTGCGGAGAGAGGAAGTGAAGGGGCAGGTGTTGCATCTTTTGCGTGGGCATGGGGTGGTGCCATAGGAGGGGGTTGAGGAGTAGGGGGTGA
This sequence comes from Carcharodon carcharias, assembly GCF_017639515.1. Taxonomy (NCBI): domain Eukaryota; kingdom Metazoa; phylum Chordata; class Chondrichthyes; order Lamniformes; family Lamnidae; genus Carcharodon; species Carcharodon carcharias. The sequence goes on along the minus strand of NC_054467.1, from coordinate 260,044,140 downwards.
TGGAGGAGTGGACCAGGGTGTCCCGGAGGGAGCGATCCCTACGGAATGCCGATAAGGGGGGGGTGAAGGGAAGATGTGTTAGGTGGTGGCATCATGCTGGAGTTGGCGGAAATGGCGGAGGATGATCCTTTGAATGCGGAGGCTGGTGGGGTGATAAGTGAGGACAAGGGGGACCCTATCATGTTTCTGGGAGGGAGGAGAAGGCGTGAGGGCGGATGCGCGGGAGATGGGCTGGACACGGTTGAGGGCCCTGTCAACGACCATGGGTGGAAAACCTCGGCTAAGGAAGAAGGAGGACATGTCAGAGGAATTGTTTTTGAAGGTAGCATCATCGGAACAGATGCGACGGAGGCGAAGGAACTGAGAGAATGGGATGGAGTCCTTACAGGAAGCGGGGTGTGAGGAGCTGTAGTCGAGATAGCTGTGGGAGTCGGTGGGTTTGTAATGGATATTGGTGGACAGTCTATCACCAGAGATTGAGACAGAGAGGTCAAAAAAGGGAAGGGAAGTGTCAGAGATGGACCACGTGAAAATGATGGAGGGGTGGAGATTGGAAGCAAAATTAATAAATTTTTCCAAGTCCCGACGAGAGCATGAAGCGGCACCGAAGTAATCATTGATGTACCGGAGAAAGAGTTGTGGAAGGGGGCCGGAGTAGGACTGCAACAAGGAATGTCCCACATACCCCATAAAGAGACAGGCATAGCTGGGGCCCATGCGGGTACCCATAGCCACACCTTTTATTTGGAGGAAGTGAGAGGAGTTGAAGGAGAAATTGTTCAGCGTGAGAACAAGTTCAGCCAGACGGAGGAGAGTAGTGGTGGATGGGGATTGTTCGGGCCTCTGTTCGAGGAAGAAGCTAAGGGCCCTCAGACCATCCTGGTGGGGGATGGAGGTGTAGAGGAATTGGACGTCCATGGTGAAGAGGAAGCGGTTGGGGCCAGGGAACTGGAAATTGTTGATGTGACATAAGGTGTCAGAGGAATCACGGATGTAGGTGGGAAGGGACTGGACAAGGGGAGAGAGAAGGGAGTCAAGATAACGAGAAATGGGTTCTGCGGGGCAGGAGCAAGCTGAGATGATCGGTCTACCGGGGCAGTTCTGTTTGTGGATTTTGGGTCAATTTCACTCACTTTTAACTAGCTGTCTCCGCTCTCAGACTTGCTCCTTCTCACTCTCTTTTAACTCTCGGTCTCCACTCTCATTCTCGCTCCTTCTCGCTCCCTTTTAACTGTCCTTCTCCGCTCTCAGTCACGTTCCTCCTTGTTATCTTTTAACTCTCTGTCTCCGCTTTCAGTCTCACTCCTTCTCGCTCCCTTTTAACTCTCTGTTTATGCTCTCAGTCACACTCCTACACAGAGTCTTTTAACAATATGTCTCCTCTCTCAGTCTCACTTCTTCTCGCTCTTTTTTAACTCTCCGTCTCCGGTCTCAGTCTCACTCCCTCTCTCTCTCTTTTAACTCTCCTTCTACGCTTTCATTCTCGCTCCTTCTCACTCTCTTTTAACTCTCTGTCTCCAATCTCAGTCTCACTCATTCTCACTCTCTTTTAACACTCTGCCTCCGCTCTCAGTCTTGCTCCTTCTCGCTCTCTTTCCACTCTCTGGCTCCGCCCTCAGTCTCCCTCTTTCTCACGCTCTTTTAACTCTATGTCTCCTCTCCCAGTCTCACTTCTTCTTGCTCGTTTTTAACACTGTCTCCGCACTCAGTCTTGCTCCTACTCACTCTCTTTTAACTAACATTCTATGCTCTCAGTCTCGCTACTCCTCTCTCGCTTTTAACTCTCTGTCTCCACTCTCAGTCTCAATCATTCTCACTCTCTTTTAACTTTCTGTGTCCACTCTCAGTCTTGCTCCTTCTCGCTCTCTTTAAATCTCTGTATCCACTCTCAGTCTCGCTCCTTCTTGTGCTCTTTTAAACATCTGCTTCTGCTCTCAGTCTCACTCCTTCTCACTCTCTTTTTACTCTCTGTCTCCACGCTCATTCTCATTCCTTCTCACTCTCTTTTAACTGTCCTTCTCCGCTCTCAGTCACGTTCCTTCTTGTTATCTTTTATCTCTCTGTCTCCGCTTTCAGTCTCACTCCTTCTCGCTCCCTTTTAACTCTCTGTTTATGCTCTCAGTCACACTCCTACACAGAGTCTTTTAACACTATGTCTCCTCTCTCAGTCTCATTTCTTCTCGCTCTTTTTTAACTCTCCGTCTCCGGTCTCAGTCTCACTCCCTCTCTCTCTCTTTTAACTCTCCTTCTCCGCTTTCAGTCTCGCTCCTTCTCGCTCTGTTTTAACTCTCTTTTTCAGCTCTCGGTCTTGCTCCTTTCCACTGTCTTTTAACTCTATGTCTCCGCTCTCTTTCTCGTTCCCTCTCGCTCTCTTTTAACTCTCTGTTTATGCTCTCAGTCGGACTCCTCCACACACTCTTTTAACACTATGTCTCTTCTCTCAGTCTCACTTCTTCTTGCTCTTTTTTAACTATCTGTCTCCGCAATCAGTCTCACTCCTTCTCGCTCTCATTTAACTCTCCGTCTCCGGTCTCAGTCTCGCTCACTCTCTCTCTCTTTTAACTCTCCTTCTCCGCTTTCATTCTCGCTCCTTCTCACTCTCTTTTAACTCTATGTCTCCAATCTCAGTCTCACTCATTCTCACTCTCTTTTAACACTCTGCCTCCGATCTCAGTCTTGCTCCTTCTCGCTCTCTTTTCACCCTCTGTCTCCGCTCTCAATCTCCCTCTTTCTAACGCTCTTTTAACTCTATGTCTCCTCTCTCAGTCTCACTTCTTCTCGCTCGTTTTTATCACTCTGTCTCCGCACTCAGTCTTGCTCCTTCTTGGTCTCATTTAACTCTCCGTCTCTGGTCTCATTCTCGCTCCTTCTCACTCTCTTTTAACTAACATTCTATGCTCTCAGTCTCGCTACTCCTCTCTCGCTTTTAACTCTCTGTCTCCACTCTCAGTCTCAATCATTCTCACTCTCTTTCAACTATCTGTGTCCACTCTCAGTCTTGCTCCTTCTCGCTCTCTTTAAATCTCCGTATCCACTCTCAGTCTCGCTCCTTCTTGTGCTCTTTTAAACCTCTGGCTCTGCTCTCAGTCTCACTCCTTCTCACTCTCTTTTTACTCTGTGTCTCCACGTTCATTCTCTTTCCCTTCTCACTCTCTTCTAACTCACTTTCTCCGCTCTGAGTCACGTTCCTTCTTGTTATCTTTTAACTCTCTGTCTCCGCAATCAGTCTCACTCCTTCTCGCTCTCGTTTAACTCTCCGTCTCCGGTCTCAGTCTCGCTCCCTCTCTCTCTCTTTTAACTCTCCTTCTCCGCTTTCATTCTCGCTCCTTCTCACTCTCTTTTAACTCTATTTCTCCAATCTCAGTCTCACTCATTCTCACTCTCTTTTAACACTCTGCCTCCGCTCTCAGTCTTGCTCCTTCTCGCTCTCTTTTCACCCTCTGTCTCCGCTCTCAATCTCCCTCTTTCTCACGGTCTTTTAACTCTATGTCTCCTCTCTCAGTCTCACTTCTTCTCGCTCGTTTTTAACACTGTCTCCGCACTCAGTTTTGCTCCTACTCACTCTCATTTAACTCTCCGTCTCTGGTCTCATTCTCACTCCTTCTCACTCTCTTTTAACTAACATTCTATGCTCTCAGTCTCGCTACTCCTCTCTCGCTTTTAACTCTCTGTCTCCACTCTCAGTCTCAATCATTCTCACTCTCTTTTAACTATCTGTGTCCACTCTCAGTCTTGCTCCTTCTCGCTCTCTTTAAATCTCCGTATCCACTCTCAGTCTCGCTCCTTCTTGTGCTCTTTTAAACCTCTGGCTCTGCTCTCAGTCTCACTCCTTCTCACTCTCTTTTTACTCTGTGTCTCCATGTTCATTCTCGTTCCTTCTCACTCTCTTCTAACTCACTTTCTCCGCTCTCAGTCACGTTCCTTCTTGTTATCTTTTAACTCTCTGTCTCCGCTTTCAGTCTCACTCCTTTTCGCTCTCTTTTAACTCTCTGTTTATGCTCACAGTCACACTCCTACACAGAGTCTTTTAACACTATGTCTCCTCTCTCAATCTCACTTCTTCTCGCTCTTTTTTAACTCTCCATCTCCGGTCTCAATCTCGCTCCCTCTCACTCTCTTTTAACTCTCCTTCTCCGCTTTCATTCTCGCTGCTTCTCACTCTCTTTTAACTCTCTGTCTCCAATCTCAGTCTCACTCATTCTCACTCTCTTTTAACACTCTGCCTCCGCTCTCAGTCTTGCTCCTTCTCGCTCTCTTTTCACTCTCTGTCTCCGCTCTCAGTCTCCCTCTTTCTCACGCTCTTTTAACTCTATGTCTCCTCTCTCAGTCTCACTTCTTCTCGCTCTTTTTTAACACTGTCTCCGCACTCAGTCTTGCTCCTACTCGCTGTCATTTAACTCTCCATCTCTGGTCTCATTCTCGCTCCTTCTCACTCTCTTTTAACTAACATTCTATGCTCTCAGTCTCGCTACTCCTCTCTCGCTTTTAACTCTCTGTCTCCACTCTCAGTCTCAATCATTCTCACTCTCTTTTAACTAACTGTGTCCACTCTCAGTCTTGCTCCTTCTCGCTCTCTTTAAATCTCTGTATCCACTCTCAGTCTCGCACCTTCTTGTGCTCTTTTAAACCTCTGGCTCTGCTCTCAGTCTCACTCCTTCTCACTCTTTTTTTACTCTCTGTCTCCACGCTCATTTTCGTTCCTTCTCGCTCTTTTTTAACTCTCTTTCTCCGCTTTCAGTCTCACTCCTTCTCGCTCTCTTTTAACTCTCTGTTTATGCTCTCAGTCACACTCCTACACAGAGTCTTTTAACACTATGTCTCCTCTCTCAGTCTCACTTCTTCTCGCTCTTTTTTGACTCTCCGTCTCCGGTCTCAGTCTCACTCCCTCTCTCTCTCTTTTAACTCTCCTTCTCCACTTTTAGTCTCGCTCCTTCTCGCTCTGTTTTAACTCTCTTTTTCTGCTCTCGGTCTTGCTCCTTTCCACTGTCTTTTAACTCTATGTCACCGCTCTCTTTCTCGTTCCCTCTTGCTCTCTTTTAACTCTTGTTTATGCTCTCAGGCTAGTTGCTTTCCTTTCTCATTTAACTCTCTGTCTCCACTCCCAATATCACTACTTCTTGTTCACTTTCAAGTCGGTCTCCACACTCAGTCTTGCTCCTTCTCGCTCTTTTTTAACTCTCTGTATCTGCTCTCAGGCTAGTTCCTTTCCACTCTCTTTTAACTCTCTGTCACCGCTCTCAGTCTCACTAATTCTCGTTCACTTTTAACACTCTGTCTCCACTCTTAGTCTTGTTCCTTCTCGCTCCCTTTAAATCTCCGCGTGCGCTCTCAGTCTCGCTCTGACTCGCTCGCTTTCAACTCTCTCTCTCCGCTGTCAGTCTCCCTCTTTCTCACTCTCTTTTAACTCTATGTCTCCTCTCTCAGTCTCACTTCTTCTCGCTCTTTTTTAACACTCTCTTTCCGCACTCAGTCTTGCTCCTTCTCGCTCTCATTTAACTCTCCGTCTCTGGTCTCATTCTCGCTCCTTCTCACTCTCTTTTAACTAACATTCTACGCTCTCAGTCTCACTACACCTCTCTCCCTTTTAACTCTCTGCCTCCACTCTCAGTCTCACTCATTCTTACTCTCTTTTATCTATCTGTCTCCACTCTCAGTCTTGCCCCTTCTCGCTATTTTTTAACTCTCTGTCTCCGCTCTCAGGCTAGTTCCTTTCCACTCTCTTTTAACGCTCTGTCTCCGCTAAAAGTCTCACTACTTCTCGTTCACTTTTAACTCTCTGTCTCCACTCTCAGTCTCGCTTCTTCTCGTGCTCTTTTAACTCTCTTTCTCCGCTTTCAGTCTCGCTCCTTCTTGTTATCATTTAACTCTCAGTCTACGCTCTCAGTCTCGCTACACCTCTCTCCCTTTTAACTCTCTGTCTCCACTCTCAGTCTCACTCATTCTTACTCTCTTTTATATATCTGTCTCCACTCTCAGTCTTGCCCCTTCTCGCTATTTTTTAACTCTCTGTCTCCGCTCTCAGGCTAGTTCCTTTCCACTCTCTTTTAATGCTCTGTCTCCGCTAAAAGTCTGACTACTTCTCATTCACTTTTAACTCTCTGTCTCCACTCTCAGTCTCGCTTCTTCTCGTGCTCTTTTAATTCTCTTTCTCCGCTCTCAGTCTCGCTCCTTCTTGTTATCATTTAACTCTCAGTCTGCGCTATCAGTCTTGCTCCTTCTTGCTCTCTTTTAAATCTCTGTTTATGCTCTCAGTCTCACTCCTTCTCACACTCTTGTAACTCTTTGTCTCGTCTCTCAGTCTCACTTTTTCTCGCTCTTATTTAACACGCTGTCTCTGCACTCAGTCTCGCTCCTTCCCGCTCTCATTTAACTCTCCGTCTCCACCCTCATTCTCGCTCCTTCTCGCTCCCTTTTAACTCTCTGTTTATGCTATCAGTCGCACTCCTCCACACACTCTTTTAACACTATGTCTCTTCTCTCAGTCTCACTTCTTCTCGCTCTTTTTTAACTATCTGTCTCCGCAATCAGTCTCACTCCTTCTTGCTCTCATTTAACTCTCTGTCTCCGGTCTCAATCTCGCTCCCTCTCTCTCTCTTTTAACTCTCCTTCTCCGCTTTCATTCTCGCTCCTTCTCACTCTCTTTTAACTCTCTGTCTCCAATCTCAGTCTCACTCATTCTCACTCTCTTTTAACACTCTGCCTCCGATCTCAGTCTTGCTCCTTCTCGCTCTCTTTTCACTCTCTGTCTCCGCTCTCAGTCTCCCTCTTTCTCATGCTCTTTTAACTCTATGTCTCCTCTCTCATTCTCACTTCTTCTCGCTCGTTTTTAACACTGTCTCCGCACTCAGTCTTGTTCCTACTCGCTCTCATTTAACTCTCCGTCTCTGGTCTCATTCTCGCTCCTTCTCACTCTCTTTTAACTAACATTCTATACTCTCAGTCTCACTACTCCTCTCTCGCTTTTAACTCTCTGTCTCCACTCTCAGTCTCAATCATTCTCAGTCTCTTTTAACTATCTGTGTCCACTCTCAGTCTTGCTCCTTCTCGCTCTCTTTAAATCTCCGTATCCACTCTCAGTCTCGCTCCTTCATGTGCTCTTTTAAACCTCTGGCTCTGCTCTCAGTCTCGCTCCTTCTCACTCTCTTTTAACTCTCTGTCTCCGCTCTCAGTCTCGCTTCTTCTTGCGCTCTTTTAACTCTCTTTCTCCGCTCTCCTTCTCGCTCCTCCTTGTTATCCTTTAACTCTCTGTCTCCACTCTCAGTCACACTCCTCACTCTCTTTTAAATCTCTGTTTATGATCTCAGTCTCACTCCTTCTCACACACTTTTAACTCTATGTCTCCTCTCTCAGTCTCACTTCATCTTGCTCTTTTTTAACATTCTGTCTCCGCTATCTGGCTAGTTCCTTTCCACTCTCTTTTAACACACCGTCTCCGCTCATAGTCTCACTACTTCTGGTTCACTTTTAACTCTCTGTCTCCACTCTCAATCTTGCTCCTTCTCGCTTTCTTTAAATCTCTGTATCCGCTATCAGTCTCGCGCCTTCTTGCGCTATTTTAAACCTTTGGCTCTGCTCTCAGTTTCGCTCCTTCTCACTCCCTTCTAGCTGTCTGTCTCCGCTCTGAGTCTCGCTTCTTCTCATGCTATTTTAACTCTCTGTCTCTGCTCTCAGTCTCGCTCCTTCTCGCTCTCTTTTAAACCTCTGTTTATGCTCTCAGTCTCACTCCTTCTCACACACTTTTAACTCTATGTCTCCTCACTCAGTCTCACTTCTTCTCACTCTTACTTAACACTCTGTCTCCACACTCAGTCTCGCTACTTCTCGCTCTCATTTAACTCTCCGTCTCCAGTCTCAGCCTCGCTCATTCTCATTCTCTGTTAACTAACCTTCTACGCTCTCAGTCTCACTCCTTCTCTCTCGCTTTTAACTCTCTGTCTCCACTCTCAGTCTCACTCATTCTCACTCACTTTTAACTATCTGTCTAGACTCTCAGACTTGCTCCTTCTCACTCTCTTTGAACTCTCGGTCTCCACTCACATTCTCGCTCCTTCTCACTCCCTTTTTTTTCTCTGTTTATGCTCTCAGTCGCACTCTTCCACACACTCTTTTAACACTATGTCTCCTCTCTCAGTCTCACTTCTTCTCGCTCTTTTTTAACTATCTGCCTCCGCAATCAGTCTCGCTCCTTCTCGCTCTCATTTAGCTCTCCGTCTCCGGTCTCAGTCTCGCTCCCTCTCTCTATCTTTTAACTCTCCTTCTCCGCTTTCAGTCTTGCTCCTTCTCACTCTCTTTTAACTCTCTGTCTCCAATCTCAGTCTCACTCATTCTCACTCTCTTTTAACATTCTGTCTCCGCTCTCAGTCTCGCTCCTTCTCACTCTCTTTTCACTCTCTGTCACCGCTCTCAGTCTCCCTCCTTCTCGCTCTCTTTTAACTCTCTTTTTCTGCTCTCGGTCTTGCTCCTTTCCACTCTCTTTTAACTCTCTGTTTCTGCTCTCAGGCTAGTTGCTTTCCATTCTCATTTAACTCTCTGTCTCCACTCCCAGTCTCACTACTTCTCATTCACTTTTAAGTCTGTCTCCACTCTCAATTTTGCTCCTTCTCACTCTTTTCTCACTCTGTCTCCGCTCTCAGACTTGCTCCTTCTCACTCTCTTTTAACTCTCGGTCTCCACTCTCATTCTCGCTCCTTCTCGCTCCCTTTTAACTCTATGTTTATGCTCTCAGTCGCACTCCTCCACACACTCTTTTAACACTAGGTCTCAACTCTCAGTCTCACTTCTTCTCACTCTTCTTTAACTATTAGTCTCCACATTCAGTCTCACTCCTTCTAGCTCTCATTTAACTCTCCGTCTCTGGTCTCAATTTCACTCACTCTCACTCTCTTTTAACACTCCTTCTCCGCTCTCAGTCTCGCTCCTTAGCGCTCTCTTTTAACTCTCTGTCTTCAC